>NW_022103968.1:10706238-10716018 GCF_000313985.2 Echinops telfairi
CGGGGCGGGGCCGCGGGCCGGGCGGGGGTGGAGGGGCCGCGCTCGTGAAGTCTGGTGTACCCGGCCCGCCTTGCCCACCTGAGCCTGGCGACCTGGCGACAACCACGTGCCCGCTGCGCGCTGGGTGACCTCCCCCCGGAAGTGGGTTTGGAGCGTGCCTCTGCACCTGCCGCACAGTCGGCCCAAGAGCTTGCAAGACCCTGGGCGGAGGATGGGAAAACCTTCCACTGCACCCGGTCACCAGCGTCATCACCTGAGACCCAGGCTTGGACTTGCAGGGTTGTCACAAGGTCACGGTCTAGATCACCCTAGCTGAGGAGCCCCCGGGCTTCGCAGGTGTCTCTTTCCCTCTGGGTCTGCTGCTCAGCGTGCAGAGAGCGCGTGCTGGAAGCTAAGACAACTGTCATCTCCCCAAGTGACACGTACCCCCTCCTGCAGTGCTTAAGTCTGTTCCATAGAATGGGGGGGGGGGGAGCCACGGAGGTGATGGAAAATACCTGAGCTACATTTTAAAGGAACAAAGAACATGTAAAGCATTTTAATCATGCACTAAATCTGTGGTAACCGGAACCAGTACAAGGGGGAAACCTGTCAGCGAGCAAATTGCAATCATTATACCCCTATAATAACCACAGGAAAGTAGTCCTTACTGCACCCTGTCCCAGGCGAACAATCCCCCCGTCCCCCCAGGGAAAACCAGTTCTAGCTCCCGCAGTCTATCCAAATTAATCATTTTAACATACAACCAGCCAGAATATTGTTGAGATGCTTTATACCTCTTTTTGTATGTGCATTTCACACCCATGTCCTGCCTCATTTGGGCGCAGGCATATTTCAAGTGGCACCTGGGGATGCTTTCTTACTGGTAGGAGTCTCGATGAGACCTAGGTCCTCCTCCTTTTAAAGATATTTTGTGGTTTGGGTAAAAGTTGACAGCGCACCCCTTCAACAATGTATATGCATTTCGTTTCCTGGCATCAATTGCAATCCCCACAATCTAACAGCACTTGGTCTCCTTCCTCCCTGGATTCCCTGGTTCCAATCACCCTCCTTAGTGGCCCCATCTTGCTTTCTGAGCTTTGTTGGAGCAGGGAGGGGAAACTGGGTGTCAAGTTGTTCCCTGGAGGGCCAGGAATTCAAAGCCAAGAGCATGGTGACCTTTAGGGGCATGGTGCAACAGCCCATCCTCCTCCTTTCTCGGTGACCCTGGCTACCTCCTCAAGCCCTTTCTGGGTGTACAGGGCTTTATTAGTGCAGCTAAGTCTTACAACAACTGTAAGGGTGAGGAAACAGATTCTGTGGTCATTGTAGGTCAGCGGTCTCAACCTATGAGTTGAAACCCCTGTGGGGGTCGAACGACCCTTTCACAGGGGTCACCTAAGACTATCTGAAAACATATTTCCAAAGGTCTTGGGAACTGAGACACCACTCCTCTATCCGTCTCCAGGCGGGTCTGCTCACATGCAGATATACCCACATACTAGTACCTGGTGTGAAGACTGTTACCCATGCTACACCATGCTTCAAGACAAAATTTCATTTATTTTCCATTAGAAATAAATATTTCACAATATGTAATTGTATATCGTTTTTGTGATGAATCACTATGCTTTCATTATGTTCAATTTGTAACAATGAAAATACATCCTGCATAGCAGATATTTACATGACTATTCATAACTAGCAAAATGGCAGTGATGAAGTAGCAATGAAAATAATTTTATGGTTGGGGGTCACCACAACATAAAGAACTGTGTGAAAAGGTCACGGCATTAGGAAGGTTGAGAACCGCTCTTCTAGGTACTTGCCGCAAGGTCAGATATGGGATGGGCAGGTTCAAGTGTGGAAAAGAACACAGGCCCTATGGACCCTAGAGTCTGAGCTTTTCACTCAGGAGCAATTTGATGTGAGGATACAGGCATATCTGTGAGAGATTGCTGCGGGGCTTTCTGTGGCTCTAGACATGGCAGTAAAACCGTGAAAACGTGGCAGCACACTGGGTACATATTGGGTTGCTTACTGCAAGGTCTGCAGTTTGAAACCACCAGCTGCTTCTCAGGAAAAGGACTAGGCTGTCTACTCCCTTAAAGAATGTCAGTATGGGAAACACACAGGGGTAAGTTCTACCCTGTCCTAGAGGGCTGCTTTGAGTAGGAGCCACCTGGATAGCAATGAGTTTTGATACGCATTTTATGGTGTCCAGTGTGTCCAAAAGTTACGTTTAGACTATCCTATCATCTACTAAAGGTGTGATGAGCATGATGAAAGTGAGGCCGAGGGACTTGTCCACGGTTCCCACAAACCTTCAAGTTGTAAGAAATGCAGCAGCTGCAAAGTGCAGCTGTAGGCTGTCCGATCCTGTATTTTAAGAAAGGAACCCTGGCAGCATAGTGGTTATGAGTTGGGCTGCCGACTTCAAGGTCTGCAGTTTGAAACCAGCAACCCCTCTGAGGGAGAAGACAGGGCTCTCTACTCTTATAAAGAGTTACCGTGTTGGAAACCCACAGGGGCAGTTCTACCCTGTCCTATAGGGTCACTGTTAGTCAGCATCGACTTGATGGCCGTGAGTTTGGTTTTTGTTTTTGGTGTTTTAAGCGTAGACTGGAGTCATGGCCTGATTGGTTGCTTGGAGACATTCCTGAGCCTTTCTAATGTTCAGCTTCCTCATCTGTCAGGTGGTTGCCAGGAGATGACAAAGGGAAAAAAGGGAGAGATGCAATACAAGCCCCCACCCACTGAACCCAAACTTCCTGCCGTCCGACCAGCCCATTCGGACTCTGAGTGACCCCAGAGGGCAGAGGGGAGAACTGCACCATAAGGTTTTTGAGGCTGTAAACCTTTACAGGAGCAGACAACCTCATCTTTCTCCCCCAGAGAAGCCGGTGGGTTGGAACTGCTGGCCTAGGGGTTAGCAGCCCAATACTTAATCCACATCGTCATCAGGGCACCTTCCAGGGCCCTTCTAGGTTATAAAAGAAAAAATGTTACTTGTCATGATTATTGTCTATCTTTGTTTTCCTATTGCCATTAACCATTCTGATGCTCCCCTCCCCCCTCCCCCCCTTTTCTCTTTAGTCTTTTGTTCAAAGATTTCTTCTGTGGACAGAATTATTAGACCCTACAAATTTGATCATTTCAACTGTAAGTATTTTCTTATTTTCAGAGATAACAGATGGTGACTGCTCCGCCCACCCCCACCCCCCCCCCCCCCCCCACCCCTGGCCTTTTTTTTAAGTGAATGTGAAAGTCATGGGTCCCTTTGAAAACAGTAGAAATGACAGAATCTAGCTGCTATTTCGTTTTCATTTCTTTGGGAGAAGGTTGTCAGCTTGGCAGGATGGTGCAGAGTGGACATTGGTCCGCAGACCATGCCCACTCCTGGGCGGCAGGTGCTGGTGATTCAAAGAGAATGGAATAAATGTCTCCCGTGTCAGAAGCCAGACTAGCCATACTGGTCACCCACCACGTGCTACAGTGCTCCCAGAGGGCTTGGTAAGGAATCACAGACCAGGGGAGGAACATCTGTCCGTCTTGTCTATCTGTCTCTCCCTCCTGTGGTGGCTTGCCAATGGCTGTGATGCTGGAAGCTGTGCCACCAATATTTCAACTACCAGCGGAGCCACCCATGGTGGTCAGGTTTCAGCAGAACTTCCAGACTAAGGCAGACTAGGAAGAAAGGCCTGGCAACATGTCTTTTTTTTTTTTTTTTTTTTGCAACATGTCTTTAAAGACTCGCCACAGAAAACCCTGAGGATCACGGTAGACTATTGCCCAAGACGGTGCTGGACGACACTCACCAAGGGACCCCAGAGGACCCCTGTGGGCTGGGACATCTGAGGAGACCGAGATGGCAGAGGCAGGGAGGAAACATCAGGGAGCAGGAGGGGCTCCTGTGCAAAACCCAGGGTTGGGGAGCCAGTCGGAGCCACCAGCACTTGCTATGCTGGGCGGTGAGGTAGACAGTGAAGGGCCGGTTGTGGCTGAGACGAGGGAGGACTGCATCTGTCCTCAGGCAGCAAGGGGATGGGGCCATTTCTGTGTCAGAGGACTCCTTATAGTTGAGTGTTGAGTCCCCAGAGGGGACTCCACTGTCAGTGAAACTGATCAGGAGTTGGCTCAGGGTCCAAGGTATCCAAGTGAAAGCCCAGGAGGGTTGGAACCTGGGGAGGAAAAGGGATGCCTTTCTCACCAGCACCAGCCTTCAGGGCAAGACCCCAAGAGGCCGTCCCATATCTGTGCTCCACAAAGACCCGAAGACTGAGTTATAGAAGAAACAACCTGAACGCCATCAGTTGGGAAACAGACCATTGACATGTGGTATGTGGGCTTCTGCCTGCGGTGACAAGTGACAGAGCAGAGAGATGCCCTAAGTGGACATGGACCCTGTCGATGATGTGTACTGGAGACAGCAAGCTGCTAGAATTCTAGCTCTCTTTAGATCAGCGGTTCTCAGCCTTCCTAATGCCACGACCCTTTCATACAGTTATCATGTTGTGGTGACTCCCAACCATAACATTATTTCCGTCGCTACTTCATAACTGTCATTTTGCTACTGTTATGAATCAGTGTGAAAGGGTCGTTCGACCCCCAAAGTCACGACCCACAGGTTGAGAATCGCTGCTTTAGAGAGTGTAACATACTCAAAAGCAAATATCGCTCAGTGTTGATGGATGCATCTAGTCACCTGCTGTTATCAGCTGTCTCACGCTGTCCCCTGCCTCAGAGTGACCCCAAGGAGAACAGAGCCGAATGCTGCCAGCCACGCAGCCAGCCCCAGGCTCAGTTGCGGATCGGTTGGGTACATAGATGTTCACTGGCTGATTCCAGGACAGGATGACCAGGCCTTTCTTCCTAGTCCAGCTTTGGAAGCTTTGCCGAATGTGTTCAGCTTTGTGGCAACACACAGGCGCTTACCGATAGCCACACGGTGGTGGCTGCATGCACCGTGCATTGGCTGGGACCCAAACGCAGATCTCCAGCCCCTGGGCCTCCAAGTACAGGGTCGGAAGAATACGCCTGGTGCGCAGAAGGGCAGTGACCTCTGGAGTGGAAGAATGGGGAGGGAAAGCAGCCCTGGGGGTGATGATTCCCGGTTCCAGGGAGAAACACGTATGATAGACTGTTTACAGTGGTCAGTCTGGGAGAGAATCAGCCTTCGTATTTTTCTGTTTATTATTTTCTCAAAGAGCCAAGCAGAGAGGGAAGGTGAGTGGTGTGACTGGACATGGGGCGCAGGAGGGCAGGTCTGCCAAGTGGCTGACCAGACCAGAGGCGGGTGGCCCTGTCACCACTAAGGCAGCTGGTGACCCTAAGAAGAACCCGGGTGGAGGAGCGCGGCTGCAGTGGGGTAAGCCAGCAGGGCCGTCTAGGAAGTGTGTGTGTGACTTGGGGCGGTGGGGGAGGGATGTTAAGTCAGAACTACACCTGTGAGGACCCCCGTGGGAGCCCCCGGGAAGTGGGCAGCCTCGGCCTCGCTGCTGCACTGACGTCAGAAAGAAGCACTGCTTCCCGTCCAGTGTGTGCCGGCAAGAGGGCAGTGGTTCGAAGGTGGTAGGTCAGTCCGGACAGCGAGTGAGCAGTTCCCTCCTTGATACCTTCGTCTCTGATTGTAGGAAACAATAGGAAAAGCCAGACAGCTGTTATCCGCCAATGCAGCCAGCGGGAACGTGGAAGAGAAGCAGGTATGCCAGGGTGGCTGGGAGGGCCGACTTCCGACGGTTCTGCTTGAACGGTCTGGAGTCCTGTGCCCGGCCATGAGGCCCATCACTGTGATCAGAGCGTAGCGCCCCCCACGCCCAGGCTGAGTATTTGGACAGCCAACAGGACCAGTTTGCACACCAACTGTGTAAATGCACTTAGAATTTCTGCTCAGAAACCAGTGGACAGGGAGCCCTGGTGGCGCTCAGCTGCGGTACCAGGAGGCTGGGGGTTGGAACCCACACAGCCACCCCAGGAAGGATGACCTGGTGATCCCAGCCTAGAAATCCAGACAGGGCCTCACTCCTCTCCTGGAGGGGGGGTCGCTCCAAGCCAGACTCCACTCAACAGCAGTGACAAAGTGGACCAAGTAGGGCTGCTCCTGGTGCCAGAGGACTGGCCGTCCTGTGTGGCTGGTCTGAGGCTTTCCAGGGCGGCGTTGCCTTCCAACGCCAGGGCTCTGACCCCATGTTTGTTGTCACCCTGGGCATGCAGACCTAGTGGTGTAGGGAGCTTGTGGAATCAGCAGACAGTCCCACACAGGCAGCCTGCAGAAAGCTCATGCATAACTGGGTTTTTTCTTAAGAGCCTGCTGGGACTTCTGCTGGTGGCTACAAGGTCGGGAGTTTGGAACCACCAGCCACTCCAGGGGAGCAAGACAAGGCTTTCTGCTCCTGTAAAGAGTTACAGTCTTGGAAACCCACAGGGCTGTTTTATCGACCCTGTCCTTTAGAGCCGCTGAGTCGGTGTTGACGCAAAGGCAGTGATCAAAGTTTGCCTTTGGTTGAGCTGGGCCGCCAGCTGACAGCTTGACCAGTGCTGGGCGGGGCAGGCTAGATTCAGGTTGCAGGCTTGCCAGATCCCAGGGTGGACTCGCTGGAGGCCTGTGGCCTCCTTTGCAGACACTTGCAGGTTTGACCTTCAGAGGTCTGGCGAGTTGTCTGTGTGGACGGACCCGCCTCTCATAGTGTGATATGGGTTTATGTGTGTGTGTGTTGGTCCCACGTTGAAGCCCTTGGTTTTGCGGTAGGAAAACACTCAGGACCCTTGCTCCGTGGGGGGCAGGGTGAAGGGCCCACCAGCGACAAGACTGACAGGGACACTATTTGCTGCCAAGCCCCTGAAAGCTGTTGCCTTTTTGTTTTGTTTGCCCTCTTTTCAGTTGCAAGAAGCTTGGAAGACGAGTCTTGTAAGTCAGCCCCGTAGTAATTTTTCAACCCTAAAATAACAAAGATCCCCGAGTGTCACAAACTGCTTGCCCTTGACCACTAACCCACAGGGCTGGTGGGTCTTAGCGGTGGCATTGCAGAGGAAAGGCCTGGGGGTCTGCTTATGCACAGTTTCAGCCATTGACAGCTCGCCTGAGCACAGATCCTCGGATACACCCGCGGGCTCCCCAAGTCGAGTAGAAAGAAATGGACAAACCTAACACTAAGTTGACCTGGGTGTGTCCTCTCTTGAAGTCGACAGTGCACCCCGACAGTGGCAAGCTGATCCCCGCTCCTTTCCGACCTGCAGGTGAGTTGGTTTCTTCCTAGAAAGGCTTAGGGAGTCTGTGGGGAGAAAAGAATGTTCGGAGGGCCTGGGGGTTGGGGGGAAAGCAAAGTGTGAAATGGTGCTGTGTGGTCCCCTTTGTCCCCGTGAGTTGGGGCGGGCAGTGGGGAGGAGCGGCACGGGAGAGAGCGAGGGTATTCGTGTCTTGATCAAGCAGCTCCCCGTGCTGTGGAGCCTGTTCCAGCTCCAGGTGGAGGTGAGCCAGCTCAGGTCGTCCGTGGCTGCTTTCTCCAAAGGCCAGGCCTGTCCTCAGAAGAGCCCCTGCCGCACTCAAACCTCCAGCCCTTGGGCTAGCTTGTTCACTCAGGGGCTCCACACATCCTGACAGCCAGACCCCTGCCTCACAGTGACCCTGTAGGACAGGAAAACTGCCCCTGTGGTCATGCTTATCGAAGAGCACAGCCTCATCTGTCCCCCCCGTCAGGTACCTGGTGGGTTCAAACTGCTGACCTGCCAGGGAGCAGCCCACCGCTTCCCCCACTGTGTCACCAGGGCTCTGTGTACATCCCGAGGGTCACACGAACAAACACCGTTAGGGGGCTCAACGGGAGCCCCCCACCCACGTGCTCCCCTCTGCTGGAAGAGGCTGGGAGGCTGGGGAAGGCTGCTGTTTGCTCTTTGCCTCAGTTTTGAGTTTGTACCTTAGGTGCATGTTTGTTATTTTTACTTGTGGGGAGTGGGGGTGGAGGGGGGACAAACAACGAGTGCAGCTTCCTTCTGAGGTCTGTGGCTTCAGCAGGCGCCCCTTCCTGTCCCCTTGGGGCCTCCGAAGCTGTGTCACTGATGGCTCTTCTCTCCTGTCCAGCTTTCCTGCCTTTCATGGGGCCCTTGGTGAGTACGCTGCCCCTCACCGCCAGGAAGACGGCCACCCCAGCCTGACTTCAGCCAGTGTCCTGCAGCTCCGCCCTGTCCTGGGGGCTCCTCACCTGTGACCCTGCTCTGCCCTCTATACCCACCTCTGCCTCCCTGTGCTTATCTGTCCCGTCAGCATCTGAGCCCTCGATACCACAGGCTGCCCTCAGTTTCAACTCCCACTGTGTGCAATGCACTGTGGAGACCAGGGCGTGAGACGTGCCCACAAGCCCAAGCAGGTGGGCTGTAAGCCTCTTGCCTAGGCCCTCCCAACGCAGGCCCCCACCTGGGACCGGAGTCGCCCCTTCCCCCAGTGAGACCGTTCCTCTTTGTGCCCCTAAGGTGCTTCCACCCACCTCACCCATCCCTCCTGTGTCCCTTTCCAAGTAAGTCTGAGCTGCCCTGTCAGGTTTCTGGCATGGGGACAGGGATAACTGGGAAGCTTCCGACATCCCCAGGCAGCTAGTTCAGGGCCCTGTGGGTGCTTCTTAGCATTGGATAGTCTGCTGACCCATGGCCTCTGTATCTCACTGCCACCCACCTTGTCCCTGATCCTGGGGGGCTCAGCTGCCATCTTCCCTGGGAGGTTCCAGACTCCTGCAGGCCCTGCCAACCCCCAAACACTGACCACTCTCTTCTTCCTTCTCCAAAGCTGTTTTTGTCAATGATGCCATCCAGAGGGTTGAAGACCATGATTTTACCCCAGGTAGCCATTGTTTCTGCCTCACGCACGGTGACTGAGCTCTGTTAGGCTCACATTATAACAAGGGTCCATTTGCCTCTCTGCCCACAGTTTTCCCTCTACACCTACCTGACATCCTTCAACATCGTCAATGGGAACACCAGCTACGTGAGTGCCAGAGGGCCAGATGTGGGCCCTTTTGCTGGCGTTTCTCTCAGTGCTTGTTTGTTTTTTAATTATCCTTGCTGGGTGACACGGGGACCTTTGCTAAGCACCTACTTTTATGTTTCCCTAGCATGATCACCCACGAGAGAACCTCTTACTGGGGGCTGGAGTCATTGCCTCCTCAACCTTCCTTGGAGTAGGTATTTTATAAGCCTGTCTGATTTGCTCCTCTCTTATTTGCTGGTCCTGCAAACGTCATTGATGTTCCCACTCCCAACAATGCGGGGCATCTGACAAAGGAGGAGGAAAGCCCGTTTTCTCCCCTGTGTTGAGGAGACCCTGGGGGATGCCGCCGTGCTCGGCAGCTAACCGCAAGGTTGGAGCCTCAGTCCACCCAGAGGTACCTCAGAAGGAAGGCCTGGCAATCTGCTTCTGAAAAAGGAGTGATGGAAAGCCCTGTGGAGCACAGTTCTGCCCTGACACATGGGGATCCCATAGATCAGAATCTTCTGGCTTTATAATCCTTTCCCTCTGAAATAATGATCCTACTAACATTCTAAGTTCCTGCACAAATACTCAAGTTAAAAAAAATAAATAAAAGTCACTCATTTCTTTTTTTTTTAACATTTTATTAGGGGCTCATACAACTGTTATCCCAATCCATACACACATCAATTGTGTAAAGCGCATAAGTCACTCATTTCTGATGGTGCCCGGCTATCAAAAAGTATAGCTTCTGGGGTCTTAAAGGCTTGAAGGTAATCAAGCGGCCATCAAGCTCAGAAGCAACAAAGCCCACATGGAAGAAGCACACCAGCCTATGCAACCAC
>NW_022103968.1:10717549-10740844 GCF_000313985.2 Echinops telfairi
CCCCCCACTGTCTACCCTTTGAGCTTTGTCCTGGGGCAGGACCCCCCCTCGGATCTGAAACAGTTGATTCTCCCACCACGTGATTCTCCGGACACCCACGAGTCAGCCAGGCTCTTTCCCGTATCTGCTCTTTAATGTCGCCAAGGTGTGGAGGTTGAGGTGCTCTGCACACTGAAACTGCCTCATTAACATGGGACCTGCTCTTCTTAGATGGGGCTGTATCTGCAGGGATGGGGGTTCGTACGTAAGGCATATTTTGGGGACCATGCACATCAGCCCCTCACCCCCTTTGATTGGCCTGTCGAGGGATGAATACAAGCTGGGAGCCCAAATCCCTTTGTAAAGAGTCTCTCTGTACAAGCTCTCGAATGCATGACCGCCCTGGCTCCTGACAGTGACTTAGGAGTAAGGACCGTTATTCCCGTGTACAGACGAGGAGGCAGACCCAGGGAGGCTCGAGAGTGTTCCCAGGGTCCCACGGCAAGCACAGGGTGGCCAGGCCACCAGCACGATAGAGTGGGGCCCGCCGATTTTGCAAGGTTGCCAGTGTGCAGACTGACTCACTGGTTGCTGTGATGTCATGGAAGCCTGGTGACACCAGTGAAGCCAGGAAAGGGAGGTGCTCTAGGTTGGAGGGGTGGGGGTGAGGGGTTTGCCCTGCAGTCTGTCTGAGAGCGACTTTGGCTGGTCCAGCCGGTGGCAGACACCCCCACACACACACCCACACACACCCAAGGGGTGGGGTGGGGTGGGGCACATAGCTGTCAGAGGAGGCTGGGGAAGGGCAGACCCTGGTCCGTTCCTCTGGAAACTGACTCTCACCCGTCCTGCATGTGCTCTTCCCACTTCCAGCCCAAATCAGTGCGGTCAGTGTGCTGGCATCTCGAAGCCCGGAGTTGGCACAGGGCATCAAGGTCATGGACAAGGAAGGCAATGTCGTTGGCCACTCCAGAAGGGCCGGGGAGAAGGTAAGAGGCTGTGAGGGGGTTTAAACCCTTGAAACTATTGCCCTTTACTTTTAGACTAAAAGTATCCTCTGATGTCATTAAAACAGAGAAGGGGGGAACTGATCTAAATGATGGCGTATAATATCATACACACACACACACACACACACACACACGGTGACAAACAACAGAAATAAGGGTGAAAGGAGACAGTGATCGGTGTAGTATAAGAAAATAATAATAATTTATAATTTATCAAGGGTTCATGAGAGTGGGAGAGGGAGGGAAAAATGAGCTGATAGCAAGGGCTTAAGTAGCAAATGTTTTGAAAAGGATGATGGCAACATATATAGAAATGTACTTGACACAGTGGATGTGTGGATTATTAGAAGAGCTGTAAGAGCCCCCAGTAAAATGATTAAACAACAACAACAAATGGAACAATAGCTGACTTAGTAGAACATGTGTCCGTGGCATCCCAGGAGCGCGGGGCTGAGTGGCTTTGTGTGGAGTTGCTACAAGGTCAGCTGTTCCAAGCCACCAGCTGCTGCTTGAGAGAAGGTTGAAGCTATCTGCTCCCGTAAAGATTCATGGCCACAGACAGACGGACGTCCCCAGGGACAGATTGGGATGATATTGACAGTAGGCACTTGAAAGATCAGGTGGGAACCTCGGGGCCAGTGAGTGGGTTTCTGTGAGTGACTGAGACTGTGCCCCCTGGAGGAACGTCATCATCGCTAAGTGGTGAGGAGTGTCACACGCAGAAACTGCCGCATCGGTGGACATAGCTCAACGAGACTGTAGTTCGAAGCTTAACAAATGGAAGCCTAAGAGCAGGTGTGCAGGAATCGGCCCCCCTGGTGCTGCTCCAGCTCCCTTCCAGGGCCTGGCGGGCGGGTGGCTCTGACGACCTAGGCCCAGTCCGCTCAGCTGCCCGCTCTCCGGAGCCCGCCTCGGGCCAGCCCAGCCCTGCCAGCTCGAGGGTCCGTCTCACCAGGAGGAACTTCACTTTTTGCCCAAGAGCCAACTTAGGGGAAAAGAGAGGGCTTGATGGGCAGCTTCTATAAAGAAAAACTTTTGTCTCCTATGAATAAAGTGTCCGAACCCGTGCGTAAGCACGAGCCTTCTTTCATCACGCCCCTGTCACCAAACGGTTTCTGTCCTTTGGCTAAAGTTTCAGAAAGTGCGTAACCAGCAGTATCTGATGGTAACAGGGCACCTTTGATCCGGTTTCAGGGGCCTCGCTCATGCTGTTTTCCCTGGCCTGCCTGGTGAGACGCAGGATGGCCAACTGTGGGGCGTCATCCCAACGCCTCTCAATGACGGGTGGCTCCCTCCCACCGGCTGCCCGTGGCACCCGGGACAACGGGAGAGGTTGGCCCCACCCCACCGACTACGCAACCCCACAGCCCTCCTGCAGCTCCTCTTCCCTCCTGATGTGGCTGTATTGTATGCCCGAGACTTCATCTGAAAGCCACCCTCCTCGGCTCCCCTTGTCCCACTAGGGGAAGGGTGCCATGCATGACCGTCAGCACGCAGAGGGGCGACCTAGGGGCTGGTGCCAGGTGGAAGGAGATGAGCCCAGGAAGGGAGATTGCTGCCAATTTCTAGCAAGCGGAGTGGAAGGAAGGCCGGGCAGCAGTGCAGGGACAGCTGGTGGAGTGACGTGTGTGGAGTTGACTCTCTTACGGGTTCTCGAGTGAACACGAGAGTAAATGCCAGCCAGCGCCGGAATGTCTCTGTAGAATCCATGAAATGCCCTGGAGTAGAGAATGTGTGCCCTTGTGATCGAGCCCGCGCATGATGTGTGTTTGTGTTGGACAAACAGCGGTGCACACGACGGAATGGACTCCCTGGTGCAGCACGTTGAAGCCCTCAGGGATGGCCTTGGACAAGTACTCTAACTGGTCTTGGTCTCACTAGGGATAGTGGCCGCCGGGGGGCTCTGCTGGGCCTGTTTCATTTCAGGCAGGCCGATCAGCTCCAAAGGTTACGCCGGCTGGTTTTCAGGATCATCACGAGAACTTATTATGAAGAAGTTTTAAGAACATCGAAGAGCTCGTTGGTGAGACAAAGGCCAGCAAAATTGTGTCCTGAGGGATTTCCCCTCCCCAAGCCGGCCATGTACCTTCTCGTGTTGAGAGCAGCAAGGGCTGGCTGTCCTCTGAGAAGGTTGCGGGGAATGCCTGCCGCGCCCGCCCTACAGCCCTGATCCTGCCCCTGCACACTCCTCTTGGTTCACTAAACTCAAACATTGAAGAGGAATGTGATTTCGAGTCCCTAGAGAAAGCTGAAAAGTGTCATTGTAATGCGGTGTCAGTGGAGGAGTGCAGAGTGCTTCGGGGAAGAACGAGGGTGACAGAGCCAGCGTCTTCCGAAGTGTGCAGACACCAGTGGAGGCCATGGACCAATACCAGCTTCACATTTGGACAGTCCCAGTGAAGGTGCCCGTGAGTTTCCAGCAACACCTTTTGACTTGCCCTCGGACTTGGCAAAACGACATTTGACGGCACAATCTTTAAGTCTGTGACTCAGTGGTACCAGTTTATAGCTCAGCCCTCGGAATGGCACAGGCAGCCAGGTGAGCTGGCTCAGGCGGGCTCCACCTGGCTCAGGTGGGCTGCAGAGTCCAGCTGCGGTGGTAGTGTGTTCTCCTGAGTTGGAATCCGCTCACAGCGGCCCCACCAGGCTGCCCCCAAGGTTTCCAAAGTGTTGGTCACTGTAGAAGCTGACCATCTCCTCCTCACATGGAGTGGCTGGTGGGTTTGAACTGCCAACTTGCCAGTGAGCAGCCGCGCCACCCTGGCTGTGTGCACTGGGTGAGCCAGGGAGTGGTCAGGATGATGAGGAGATCAATGGCCAAGGCCTGGATTGAAAGGAAAGCATGTTGTGTGGAATTTTCAAGGGAGAATGGGTGGGAGGGGGGCGCTTCCGCCCCCGAGTCTGCCCGGGATTGCCGCTCCCCAGAAATCCCCACAACACGCGCTGACCTGCTCTCCCCACTCCGCCAGGCCATCAAGGAAACAGCCTTGTCCAGAATGGTGCTCTTTGGGGCCTCCGCCTGTGTCCCAGAAGTTGTGTCCTACTTTTTCAAAAGGTAAGCAGTCCCCTCACCCGCGCAGGTGAACAGCCCTAGACAGCAAGTGTGTCCAGTGCGAAGCTGGAGGGGTCAGGGCTGGGAAGCGTGAGCTTCAGTCATCTTCCAGTCACACCCTTTATGCCATGGTGCAGGGACGTGTGTGTGTGTGTGTGTGTGTGTGTGTGTGTTTACCAGGTGCTGCCACTAGGTAGCTGTGCCCAGGAGCCCGTGGGTGCCCACTTCTAGAATGAGGGCGCAGGCCCTTTCAGCTCGGTGTGCTCTGAGTATTGCTCAGGGACTTCCCACCCTGCACCATCCTGGCCATGTGTCAGTTCCCTGCAGTGCTCTGTGACTCTACTAAAGGCCACTGGAGGAAGATGAGCAGACGTGGCCCCAGATTTGGGGGCCTGTCACCTCTTGATAATCAAGAAAGGCCTGGTAGGAGGCGGCCCTGGGGGCCTGGTGGGGCCTGCTGTGGTTGTGAGGGTCAAGAAGCCCCACGTGCAGCAGCTGGCCAGCGGGGGACATGTCAGTGTGGGTGACGGACCTGGACACCCACCTCCCCCTTTCCTAGGTGTCGGCTTCTCTCTGCTGCACTCAGGCTCCTTCACCCTGATACGGAAGGGGTCGCTGACCACCCTCGGCTCAGTCCCTCACACCTTCCTGATCAGATATGCAAAATGACATGCCCCGGAGCCAGGGGAGGGGTCTTGCACTCCCTCAGAAAATCCCAAGGAAGGCTGTTGATTGGCTCATGCCAGGCCATGTGCCCATGGGGGACTAATCCATTCTCACCTGGATGGTGAGGCTAGGATGGAAAGGCCCCACCAGAACCACATACAGCATGTTTAGAAAGTAGGGGCAGGGTCTTGGGTAAGGGTCAGCCCAGCTGGGTGCATACAGACAGAGACGACTGGGGCTGACTGACACCAGAGCTCCTGTGGGAATGGGCCCTCCAGTCCGCCCCAGGGTGCCTACATCATGTACAGGTTGCATGGTGGGGAGCGGGGACCCCACTTTCCCAGTGGCTTTGGGGTGCTGGGAGGACCTTGTGCCTCAGGTGGGAGAGCAGCTTGTGTGAGGGCATGCAGTCTGCCAGTGGCCTCAGGTCCCTGGGCTTCCCCCAGGTCTGTCACAACCCCAGAGGGTCAGCACGCCCAGGCTCAGGACACAGGCTCCAGGGGGTTCTGAGGCTGCACCTCTGAGCCTTGAGATTCTCGACAAGCTACTTAACAGGTCATTTGTCAGAATGGGATGAGGGGGACATTGGTGGTTCAGTGGCAGAATTCTCACCTTCCACATAGGAGCCCTGGGTTCGATGCCTGCCTCAGGCACTTCCCGTGCAGCCACCGCCCACTGCCAGTGGTCTTCATGTTGCTGTGATGCTGGGAGTCTTCCAGGCTTAGACTGGGAAGAGAGTCCACACTCTGCTCTGAATCTCAGCTCAGTGGGTGACAGTGGTCCGGAGCAGGGGGAACAGGGGAGAAAACTCGAGCCTTGGGTGGTGGGGTCCCGTGATAGGCCACCTGTGAGGCACTGGGAAGCCCGGCAGCATAGCTGTCTTCTTGGCCTGTTTGTGGGTCGGTGGAGCCAAGCAAGCAGCTCTGGGCACAGTGGTTAAGGCGCTCAGCAGCTAACTGGAGTCAGCAGTTCAATCTACCAGCCGCTCCACTGGAGAAAGATCTGGGTCTGTTTCCATAAAGACGACAGCTGTGGAAACTGGGGCAGTTCTACCCTGCCCTGTAGGGTCACTCACTACGAGCCAGAGTGGACTTGGTGGCAATGGGTGTGGTGTGTGTGGTCTGAGCCTAGGCAGTAATGAGGCAGCTGTCTGTGGTGGAGGGTGGCAGTCAGTCTCACTGGAGCAGGGATGCCCAGGGAGGGGGAGTCTCCTGTGAGCAGTGCCTCCAGAAGGGGGTCTTGCTGGTGGTCAGCCCTGTCATGTTTCCTGCAGGACCCAGTTTTTTCTGCAGCACTCATTGTCACTTTGGGCTGTGAGGCTGTCCTGCAGCTACCTTGCCCTGGGACTGATGGTGCCTGTCTCCTTCAGCATGTTTCCCCAGGTCAGACAGGTAAGTTACCCCCATGCCCAGCTTGTGGAGGCAAAATTCTCAGAGGCCACAGTGGAGGCAGAAGTGGGGACTGTGAGAATGCCCTGTTAGGCCAAGGTGGGCACAGAGGTGGTCCTAGGCTAGCAGGCAGGGGCATGGAAGCCCACCCAGACACTGCAGGCTACACTCAGGGCCCCTGTGGCCAAAAGGGCCCGTTTCCCACCTGTGCTCCTGGCAGTCAGAGAAAACCCAAATGTGACCAGTTATTGGAATGCTGCCATTTGGGGCTCTTTCTGATTGATGGTGATCATGCCGGAGTAGGGTGGGAACATGTATCTGGCGATTGTCACAAAGGACCTTCCCAAACCCACTACCATCAAGTCACAATGACCGGATAGGGCAGAGCAGAGCAGCACTCTTTACGGGAGTAAGTAGAAAGCTTTTTGGCCTCATCTTTCTTCCCCAGAGAGGTTGCTGGGTTCGAACCACTGGATCTTTCTTCAGTTAGCGATTGAGTGATTTAATCACAGTGCTACCAGGGTTCTCTTGAAGTGCCTTTGAAGGGAAACAAGGCACACAGCAGGAGCAAAGGTGCTTGATGGAATAAGACAGCCGAGTGAGGATAGCACAGGCTAGATGCTGAGTATGTGAGTTCGGTATGGTTCTGCCGACGTGGGGTTGTCCCAGGAGAAAGACCAGGCTTCCTACTTACTCCCGTAAAAGTGAGAGCCTCAGGAACCCACGAGGCCAGTTCTGCCACTGAGTCGGAATCCACTTGAAGGCAGGGAGAAGAGGAAGCAGTATGGGTTATATTTGAGATTCTCCACAAAAAGTATCCGGGGGCTATATTGTTGCCCTAGAGTGGGCCTCGTGACTAAAGATGGACCACGGAGCGGTTGGTTCTGAAAATGACTTGCCTCTCGGCTTCCGAGGGAAGTGCTGTTGACTCAGAGGGCCTCTCCGTTGCTCAGATCCAGTGCAGCGGGCTCGAAGCGGCCATCCAGTCTTCAACCCAAGAGACGGAGCTCTTCTACCACAGGGGCGTGTAGGGGCCACTTTGAGGGGACGGTGCCCCGCTGAGGCCGCCACAGTGCTGCCCGTGTCTGGGGCTCTCGGGCATGGATGGAAGCAGAGAAAGGAGTGGAGTGGTGGGGGTGGGGGTGGGGTGCTGGTCCTGGTGACATGCCCCCAACCAGTGCCTGGGGACAAGCAGTGTCAAAATCAGTTTTCCGTTTGCTCGTTGGCCTGTGGAAGGTAACTGTACAATGACTAATAAACTTGTGAACACTGAAAACACCTTGCTGGGCTACTGTGGCTGGGAACGTGGTTGAACGGTGGTCTTGGCAGGGGTGGGGGCAAGGAGGGGTGTGTTCCAGAGGCTGGGAGGGCCCTGGCTTCCTATCCAGGGCCTCTCTCCAGAGCCAGGCTGTGCAGCACCCGTCAATGTCCCGCCTGCAGTTCCTTCTCCACTGCCCCTGCCACTGTCAGCGAGGGTCCCCTGGCCCAGGAAAGACCCCCTCAGGAGTGACGAGGTCCCCTCCCCTCATTCTTCCAGACAAATGCTTAGTCTGTACCACCTTCTGCCCAGCAATTGACCCAGCTTCCCCTCCACTGAAAACGGTGGCCCATGGCCAGGAAGAGCCTTTTGGCCCCAGGTCCAAATCTCCCGCCGTGTCCCCCTCCCCTACCCTCAGGTCACTCTCCTCGGTTCTGTGAACTCCATGTCCCCCCAACCCCCACCCCGATCCCCACCTGCCTCATTCAAAAGCCCTTCTGCAGCCAGACTTGGGCAACGAGGCACACCCCTGCCTCCACCCCACCTTGCAGGCTGTTTGGCACCCTGTTCCTGAACTGCCATCCAAGCTGAACCTGTGCCTGCTGTACTGCACCATGGGTGTGTCTCAGAGACCCCTCAAACTCAGCCCTCAGTGGCACCCCTCCCCTCCCCCACCGCCATCCAGCGGATGAGCTTAGAGGAAACCAAATCACCAAACTCACTGCCATCAAGGTGATTCAGACACACAGTGACCCTATAGGGCAGGGTAGAACTGCTCCTGTGGGTTTCTGAGACTGGAAATCTACAGGAGGGGAAACCTCATCTTTCTCCTGAGCAGCAGCTGGTGGTTTCAAACTGGCCCAGATCTAACAGCCACACCAAGGCTCCTGTCCTTAGAAACCAAAACCAAATCCACTGCCATCAAGTTGATGCCGACTCACAGCGACCATATAGGCCAGGGTAAGAATGCCCTGGGAGTTTATAAAGGTCTCTAGAATCATCTCTGGCCACTACTCAGCCCAACAGCACCCCCTGCTGGTACGGCTGCAACAGCACCTGGCCTGGCTGGCTGGCCTCCAGGTAACCCCATTTCCCAGCCTGCTCCTGCCATCCATGCATGCGTGATACCAAGCACCAGCTTCCCAGGGCATCAAGGTCAAGACTGACTACTGGGTTAGGGGCTCTGCCTGTGCTCAGCAAAATCCAGACCCATTGCCATCATCGATTCCGACTCAATGACCTTATAAAGCTTAGCACCCTCTAGGGTTTCTGAGGCGGTGAAATCTTTATGGAAATATGCTTCTTCCTGTAGAGCAGCTAATAGAATCAAACTGCTGACCTTGGGTTTAGCAGGCCAAGGCGTTACCCACTACACCACCTGGACTCCTATGCTCCCACACCAAACTTACTGCCATCCGATCAATTCTGACTCATGGAAGTAGAAAGCCTCATCTTTCTCCCTCAGAGAAGCCAGTAGTTTTGAACTGCGTACCTTACATTACAGTTAGCAGTCTAATGTGTAACCCACTAGGCCACCAGTGCTCCCACAGTCTGTGTATTTCCTGGGTCACATCTAGCTAGCACTGGCCCTGCTGTAATGCAGTGGTCACTCTCCTGGTCTTCCTGGGGACTCTGGAAAGCAGGCACTGGGGCAGCCCAGATCTAGCAGGGCACCTGGCACACACAAGGCCAATGCTCTCTCCCCACATCCCCAGGGTACGTACAACTGTGGCTTCCTACTGCCTTTCACCAGCGCGGTGGTTCTTTTCTAGATTTGACCAAAGGGGGTTTGCAATGGACTGAGCCTGACGGCATTACAGAAACCACCTGCCAGGTGGTTCACAGGCTTACAGGACACAAAACGGAGAGGACCACGAGTCAACTCCAGGATATGGGGGTCAGAGGTGCAGTGGGGGGGTAAGGAGCAGGGCATCCCACCTTCAGTCCCCAGTGGGTCAGCAGTTGGGAGGACGAACTTTTTCCTCCTTTTTGTTGGGGAGAACTGGATAAAGAAGGCCTGTGGGAAACTTATTCGCTAACTGGTACGGAGGAATCTGGAGGCCAGTATTCCATGGTAGGAAGGCCACCACTCTGGTAGTTGGAGATGTAGTCCAAGTACATTTTCCTGCGGTAACCTGTCATTTTCACCTTAAAGCGATGCTGCCTTAAAGTGAGCACTTGGCTGACTCTCTCTCCCTATAGAAGCAGACACTGCCGAGGCATCCAACCCCTCATACCTTCCTCCAATAGCAGACTTTATTCCCCAAGCCTGGATTCAAAATGCTTGCCATAAGCCTGAGTTTTTGGTTTGGCTACTTAATAATGTCATCAATTTTGTCTTGGCAGCTTTTAATGTATAGAAAATAACCGTGTTGCCACTGCAGCTCTTTTGAATTTTATATATAAAACAAAAGGGGGAATTGTGGGATAGTTTTCTCCCAAGTTGTCTCCCTCAAATATATGCCAAACCTAGCTGCTTGCTACACATGGTAAACGACTGTACACTTGGAGGTCAGAAGTAGGTCAGAGGCTCTTCTCCCTAAGGGTTATCAGTCACCCAGAGCAATCAGACTGTAGAATCTGTCCCACCCTAGTAGGGCCCACTCCCTTCTGATAAGGATAGTAATAGATTTTCCTTGAAGGAGAGCTGGGGGAGGTCAAGCCTACTCAAGGATGACCAAGGTTAGGCTGCCATATTGAGTCGAGGATCCGCCCCTCTTGTCACATGTAGACCCCTAGTCCCTCCCCTTCCCCTACGTTTATGCCTATTGTACATCCCTTTCCTGTGATGTGTGCGCCTATTGTACAACCCCTTCCTGTGACATATGTCCTTACCTGTAATTAGGGGATATGCACGCCCCCCAAGATATATAAGCCTTGGTTAGTAATAAATCACTCTCTCGCTTGCTCCTGCCCTCTCGGCTCCCACCTCCACATGGACCACCAAGAGGTGCTGAGGTGAGCATGCTACCATGAAATGTGTCTGACCTCTCCATTTTACTCACCCTCCTATCTATATTATTCTCTATGACTTTACCATAATCTCCCTATATATTTTAACTACAATTGGGCTTACTGAACCCATGATAGTATGAGGGGCTGCCCTCCCCCACAAGGGCCCAATTCCTCACCTACCTAAATCTGCTATATATCAATATGCTCCGTTTCTTTCTTTCTTTTTTTTTTATGCTCCGTTTCTTCATCACGAATTTAGCATTGTAACAACTTTCATCATTAGCTGATAGTAATACCAAAAAAAAGGGGGGGGGGCAAGAAGGATGTTAGCGTTCATTTCCATAAAGTGCAGGTTTAATTTTTCATTATTTGCCTCAGTAAACATCATCTCCTTTCAGATCTCCTCCTGCTCCCACCCGAGGAAGGTGTTTTTGTCTTTAATTATTATTGTTATTATTTTGCTTACTAAAGGTCCAACATTAAGAAGAAAAGTTCCCACGTGGACAAGAATTTCTGCCAACATTTTCTGGGTAAGATTTCTAAGGACACCAGTGTTACTGGAGTGAACAACAGTCTTGTATGAACACATGAGATAAAAAGACAAGTACATCCTTTACACTTCCGTGCGGATCTGATCACTTTACGATGTCGGATTATGAAAACGGCACTTTAGGGCCCGAGAACAAGTCCCTTCGTGCACAGCCAAATCACTCGTACTGGAGCTTTTTGGAGACAAGTTCTGATCTGGCCACGGAAGACCTCTCCTCTCACTCTCACCAACGTCACAACAGGTCCACTCCGAGCCTGCTTCTGGGGTCACTCTGCCATGTAAGGACTGGCCTTCCCCCTCAAAGGACAGTGCTAGCAATGGGGTTAGTTAAAAGCATGAAAGGCTGAAGTCGGCCAAACGTTTACCTCTGCGACGGCATAAATAGGGATGGTTAAAGTTGTCTGCTCAAGTATAAAACCTACACAAACCCTCATAGGCAAAAAGGTTCAAGGGCCAAGGGAGAAAAGGAAACAAGATATTTTTTTTCTTTTATAAGAAAGTGCAACTGCAGGGTCTCTTGAATGGTCTTCTAGACAGTTCTACCGAAACCTTAGTCGTTTGGCTCAGAGAGTCAAGTTCCTCATGAGAAATTGAAGTTCTTCCTTAGAAGAATACAAAGCAAAATTTCAGGCCACTTTCTGGATATAAACCATTAGTGTGTGGATACACAGACAGGCTTAACTTAGAACTGTGGGGCAGGCAAAAGGGCCCGAGCCCCGTGCCCAGGCTGGGGCTGCTGCGGTGGCCATGTGCTCCATCCAGGACGGGGCCCGGGGCCCAGGATGGGTCTTTGTGCAGCTCGCACAGCAGGAACACAGCTAACCGGAGGAAACTGGACGTCGTTTCCAATACTTGGCGAGAAATTGCTAAGAAGAGAGCATTTCTGGCATGATGTCCAGTACTTTCCACACTGACTGGCTCGTCAGAGTGGGAGGGCGGCACTTCCTGTCTCGGGGGTTTTCAGCATGTGCTCCGCGGCTGCCAGGTGGTACAGGAAGTTTTCCGTGGCTGGTGGGAACCGCTTCTGCTTTAGTGCTTCCAAATCTAGAGCTGGCTTTTCTCCGTCCCCAGAAGGGTTGGCTAAGGATGCGAGGTTGGTCAAGAGCTCTCTGGTTTTGAGAGAAATGTCCTTTAATGGAACAGGAAAAGATGTCATGTGTTAGCGTCCAAGAATCTGAAGGAAGCCGGAGACTGACCAGAAGGACAGGGAGAGGGTGCAGGGGGCATGCTGGTGTTTCGGGATACTAACGTCCTAAGATCCTTGAATGCAGATACGTTCAGCTCCTCAGAGCTCTACGTTTTTCCCACGGTAACAGGAAGGCCTGTCCCAACTTTCATCCTAACTCTCACTACAGAGTTCCATCCTTGAGTCCCTCTGCCCAGAGGGCCCACTGGGCCCTAACTTGTCTTTCCCCAGTCCCTAGTCCACTTCCACAGGGCGTCCATCGACTAGACCCCAGGGGCAGGAATCATCAGGGGCAGTGCCAGGGGCTCTCCCTCGTCTACTTTGGGTGAAAAAAGGCAAAACGGTGGTCAGCCAGGGAGTCCGGGGAGCATGAAGTGTGGGGAAGGAGCTCACTGTTCGCCAGCGGCCCCACGTGCCAGCCACTGCAGGGTGTCCTCAAAGCCCACGCTGTTCCCTGCCGCTGGCACTAATGCATAGTGGGTACCTGTATTTGCCCCACAAAACTGAAGACGAGGCTTCCTCTGGAGTGAGCTGAGTAGGACTCGAACACCTCACACCTGGGACATTGACAGCCACTCCTGTGCCCATGGCAGACACTGCCAATCAATCGCAAGTGGTCCACGCCCGTGCCCCAGCTTCCCCAGCATACACCCCACATTACCACAGACTCCATATGGCTTGTTTCTGTCAACTGGAGTTTACAAAAGCCACAGAGCCATTTGTCCTCACAGTCTGGCCAGGGCGAGGGAAGGGTGCCAACAGGGCCAACACTGTCAGCCTGACGGGCAGAGCCCACAGAGGAGCTAGGTCTGGGATATCAAGCAGAGTCCGCACCATTTGGCAAGGGTCCTGAGACAGCCCAGCCAAGTGGAATGGAGACCATCCCGGCTGCAATTCATGCCCAGCAGAACCTTCTCTCTGCAACCTGTGCCTCCACGCTAATCACAAGGGGACAATGCTGGCCAGCCCCAGGGCATTCCAGACCACCGAGCGGTGACACTTCTGGCCGGATAACTGACAGGACCGTGGTGGCCCGCCCCTGCTCTCTCCCACATCCCTTCCCATGGTCATGCGGGCAGGAAGGCACAGACGGAGCAGTTACCTTGATGACTTGGCTGTCAGACTTCTCGGGGTCCTCTGCTGACTGGACGATCAGCTGCCCAATTTCTTTGTGCAGCTTCCCCATCAGCATGGCCTCTGGTGAGATCAAGGACATACATGTGTGTGACTATGAGACCTTCTTTACAACAAGAAGGAATTGTGCCACCTGTGAGGACACAGGACAATTGTAAGAAGCAACGGACGCCTCACATGTTCCCATTTTGTCACTAAAGCAACTGTGATGATGTGCTGGAAGGGACGGAACCCACACAATGATCACACTTCAGGTCCAAACACAGGGAGGGCAGAAGCCAACCAAGCCTCCCCAGGCCCCACCTGAGGAGAAAAATCTAACGAGAACTCCTGACTGTGAATAAATTGTCCTTTGAAGCCCACAGCCTGATTTTCCTGTCCAGGTCTGGGCAGCTGAAACGTTAACTTTCTGGGGGGGGATGTTGTGAAAGACACACTTCCTGTCAGCCAGCCCCATGGAGGCCAGTCGAGCACACGAAATGGCACCAGCAAAGAGCTGAAGGGAAATTTCTGTCTGGAGCCCCAAGGAGCAAATGTCACCTGGATGGTGCCACAGAGGCTGGGTCAGAGCAGCAGATGGCCCCGGGGAGGGGCTGCCCTGCCTGTCCTGAAGCGCCAGCAGGTTGAGTGGCCCTGGCTGCGGCCGGGTGTTCTGCTACTTTGGCTGAACCGACAGCACCCTCTTCTGAAGGTCTGATTTTATGCTTGAACTTTTCACCGAGAGTATGATCCTGTCTGTACTTTGAAAACGAATGGGAGGAGAATGAGTTCCACTTCTGTTATTAGATGCTGCTCAGTACAAGCTCCCCTGAACCCATCCAACAAAACCCCTGAGCATCTGGCCTGGGGCTGACGCTTGCTCCCCACCACCCACATTCAGGGGGAAAGACAAATGACACCAGAAAAGCTAACACGAGGAACTCTCATCCAAACCAACTGTAGAAGACGGCCCTGGGCACGAAATGCACGTAACCCCGTCTCCTCTGCTCCGTGTAGCTGCCACTTCTCAATCTCCCGCCGTGGACTAGACCCCACGCGTGGAGACCCCATTGGACAGAGCAGACTTGCTCCTGAGGGTTGCTGAGGCTGTAACTCTTCACAGGAACAGACAGCCTCATCTTTCTCTCGTGGAGCAGCTGGTGGGCTTGAACCACTGACCTTGTGGCCCAAGGCTTACCCCACAGTGCCACCTGCATGCCTCAGCTGTTGCTTAGAACCAGAGATGACACATTGCCATGAGAATGCCTTTTCTTGGTCGTTACTCCCAAGGGCACTTGAGCTTACAGAGCTCAAAAAACTTTTCCATGCAGGAGTTTTGTGTGGAGGCAAATGTCCACAAACTAGTCGTTGTGCCTTTCTAGAGCTGGAGCCCAAATCCTCTCCTCTACGGGGCCTTGCCCACAAGTAGAGGCTGGCTTCTAGTAAATGGAGTGAACCAGAAGTGACCACGTGTGATTCCTGAGCCCAAGTCCTAGAAGGTACCCCACACGGCCTCTACCACCTCATGAGGCCACTTAAGCTGCCCTACATGGAGGAACCGAGGCCTCCTGCCAACAACCCCATGAGGCGGCCGGGAAGTGGACCTTCCAGCCCCAGTCAGGCCAACAGACGACTGTAGCTACAGCCAACGCCTAACACACGGAGCCAGAACTGCACAGCGAAGCCACTTCTGAATCTTCGACCCACTGGAGCCATGAGATCTGTAGCCTATTTCTGTATTACATCACAGCCAACCCCTACCGAAAAGTGAAAAAACGAGACAAAAGGACTTTACCTTGTAAGTCTAAGCCATGCATAAGGAACCAGAACATTCTGCTAACTGGGCTAGGTCTGCAAGAACCACAAGAAAAATCCCTCCAGCTTCCCAGAGCAGGTTAAACTGCGAGTGCAGAGAAAAGCAGCCAAGAGAACATCACCTTTCTAACTTCTCCCAGGTCAACGCCCCGACAGAAGGAAGGTGAACACGCACCTTTGGCAAGGGGCGCGATGGTGATCTCGCTCTCTGCCAGGTTCACAAACACATCACAGAGGTCCAGTCGATTGCTCACTTCCAGGTCTGTGAATCCCGCGATGTAACCTGCAAGTCAGAGGTGATGGGAATTACCAAGGTGTGAGAAGAAAGCAGATGGCGAACAGATCAAAAAGGAAGTGCGGCTCAGCCCACTTCACCAGAACCAGGTGGCTGGGCCTCCCAGGAACAACGCGGTGGAGGTAGCATCACCTACGAATTTCAGTTCACAGACGAGGCACACACCAAGGGTCAGGGGAGCTCAGGAGCAGGATCTAGCAGACCTGAGGTTCCAGTGCTTCCCCCTGGTTGTGGGGTCAAGGCCACAGTCCCAGGCTGTTGGGATTTCACAGTGCAGGATGATTTGTTTTTGAAAAAACTCGGGGACGGAGGGAAAAGAAAGGAACTGATACCAAGGGCTCAAGTAGAAAGCAAATGTTTTGAAAATGATGATGGCAACAAATATATAAATGTGCTTGACACAATGGGTGGATGGATTGTGAGAGGAATTATATGACCCCCCAATAAAATGATTAAAAAATAATAATACAAACAGGAGAGAAAACCCTTTAAACTCTTCTACCTGTAGAATTTTATTAAAAAACAAAAAACCTTAAAACCGTTAAATGAAAGCCTAATAAATTCCAACATGGGAAACTGAGAATCCAAGACACCATAAGGAAATTGGGGGGCGGGGGAGTGGGGGATATGAAAAGTGGAGTTTGGAGAGCGTATGTAATCAATGGTTTCATGTTCTGAATGTGTGCAGACAGTCTATCAGCCATTAAGTAAAAAGGAAAGTGTCAAAATGAGAGAGATTCAGCCATTTTTCAGAAGAGAACATAGAGATGGCAATATAAACCATCCATTCTGACACAGAGCCACCTACAGAACTGCTACCTGGGGCTTCCGAAGCTGGACATGTTTGTGAAAGCCACCTCGTCTCTCTCCTGGGGAGCAAGCAGTTGGTGGGCTCCAAGCGCCGTGCGTTGGCTAGCAGGCCAACACCCACCCCACAGTACAACAGAGAAAGCTGTTTAGCTGCATTAGCAATCAGGCAAATGCAAATACAGTCACAGTGAAATACCATAGACACCCAGCCCCACCACCCCAAGCAGGCTGGCACCCCCATTTTAAAGGTGGCTAGCAACGAAAATAATTTTCTGGTTGGGGTCATGACAACATGAGGAACTGTATTAAAGGGTTGCGGCATCGGGAAGGTTGAGAACCGCTGATACAGAGTTTCCAAGGCTGTAAGTCCTGATGGAAGCAGACAGTCTCATCTTTCTCCATACATAGCTCACATAGTGCAAGGAATCAGCTCCCTTTAGAAAGGCACACCCAGGGCCTCCTACAGTGGACCACTTCCTCCCCCAGCCCCGCGGCTACCTGTGCACATCTGCAGGGCTTCCAGCTCATCAGCGCTGAGGTGCACGTAAGAATGGAGGGTTGTCCAATCCTGTCGGTGCCACACCAGGGCAGGCAATGTCCTGAGGAACCAAGGCAAGAACTCAGATGGTTGCTGGGCAGCACCTTAGAGACCACACCTCCCCAACCCACCCCTTCCTTTCCTGTCCTCTCCTCCCCACCGCCGGCTCTGCAGACACCCGAGGTGGTGTCTACAGGAAAGAAGCAGGTGGGAAGTTTGCTGTTTGAGATTTCTGTGTCCAGCCCAATGTGCAAAACCCACTTTTTGTTTGTTGGGATATAAAATAGGTTTCCTCAGGGAAAACCTTGGGTAAACTGATGTTTCTCGGGTTTCTTGGCTACTTCGGGAAGCTGTGCTGCTTCATCTATCTAGGGCCTCATGTGTCCCTGGTGCCCTGCTTTTCCTGGGGGAAAAGGCAAACTATGAAGAAAAAGAGAGCCAGGTTATGGGGACGGGTCCAGGACCCAGACCAAGCAGGGGGCAAACTCTGCTGGCTCCTTTAAGGTCTGAGAACTATGATCATTCAATAGTCCTTTGGTATTGGGCCTAAGTACGCCACTCTTTAAACGAACGACTTCTGATCTTAACACTTATCTTAGAAGCTAGGCAAACCAAACTGAACTGCCAAAGAGTTGATGCAGACTCACAGCGATCCTATTTAAGACAGTGCAGAACTTCCCTGTGAGTTTCTGAGACCACAACTATTTACAGGAGTAAAAACCTCCGCCTTCCTCCCTCAGAGCTGCGAGTGGCTTCAAAATGCTGACCTTTCGGATTGCAGTCAATGCATAACCACTACGCCGCCAGGGTTCCTTAAAGGTGGGAAGTGTCTGCCTTTGACAGAGAAACTGAAGCTCAGAAAGGTTAAACACCTCTTAGGTGGAGACAGGGCTAGTAAGTTCCTCTCAGGATTTTAACCCTGATCTTTTGACTATACAGCCTGTTCTTTTCATGGTCTGACCACTTAGCTTCTCTGGGCCTCAAATTTCTCTTCCATGAAATGGAGACAGGGTGTGTATCCGGGGAGGGCTCTTTGATGGTTTAAATTGCCTTCTATAATGCCTGGCATAGAGTCAGCATGGCACAAATGCTGGCTTCTCACTTTAAAAAACAAAACAAAACACCTACAAATATTCTGCATTTATCATAAAATACAAGATTCTGGCACCAAGGTCAGCGACCCTAACCTAGCTCACAAAGTCCTCATTCCGTTCTGGTGAGTAGGAACTGGGAGCTTAAATGCTCATGAGAAGCTATTGAGGGTGCATCTGTTGTCTCTCCGCTCTAGAGGAAAGAAGAGGATGCGTATCGGCCCCATGAACTAATGAACCACAACCTCACTGCATATCGATTCCGACTCAGAGTGACCCGACAGGACGGAGAAGAGGGGCTCTTAGGAGTCTGAGGCCTTAACTCTTTACAGGAATAGAAAGCCTTCCTCTTGCTCCCACAGAGAAGCTGGTGATTTCGAACTGCTGACCTTGTGGTTAGCAGCCCAATGTGTAGCCCACTACGCCACCAGGCTCCTCATGGACTCAGGGACCACACAAACAAACATCAGCCTCCACAACCCTGAGAGCAGAGACCTATATGGTGTCCAGTTACTACTACCAACTGCTCTGAAAGGGACCAAGTTAGAAGATCCTGCACAGCGTGGGAGAAAGACGTGGAGCCAAACTCAAAATCATGAGAGAGCTCAGGCTTGCTGGGAGGACAGAGAGCAGTCCTTGGTCACCTGTGGCTCGGTTCTCAGCCAAACTTACAGCCTGACAGGCCAATAAGAGGAACGGTAACACTACGGATATATTGGACATCTCCGAATAATCAAGCATTTGGAATCAGGAGGGGAGCCCTGGTGGGCTAATGAGTTATGCACTGGATAGATAATCCCAAGGTCAGCAGTTTGAAATCACAAGCCGCGCCGAAGGTGAAAGATGAGGCTTTCTACTCCCATGAAGTGACAGTCTCAGAAATTAACAGGGTTGCTTTGAGTGGAGTTTGGAGTTTGGGGATCCGGAGGCAGGATTAACCCAAGGAGGAGGAACTGAGACGGAAACGTGAGGGAGACGGGGTGAGTGCTGCTACCCTGGGAGGATGCAGTGAATGAGACGAAACTCGAGGTGTGAGAACCCAACGTTGAGTGGGAAACTGATGATCTGCACCGCAAACCTCCACTCAACTCACAGTGAAAGTTTATAAATAAACCAGATAATTTGTTTAAAAAAGCAAAGTGAATAAATGAAGAACAGAATAAAGTGAATAAAACAGAACAGAAAGAACAACTTTAAAACGAAGGTTGGCAACACCATGGTTCACAAACCTGCTGTCTGTCTCTGTAAGTAAAGTTTTGCTAGAAACCGGCCACACTCACTTGTTAACAGTCCCTGGGCTTGCACCAGACAAGCCTGCTGCAAAAGACCTCTTTACAGTGTTCACAAAGCCTGCCGCTTTGAAGGCCACGGTGTGCCTGACTCAAGCCTGATTGGTATTTTCAATCGCCTCCTAGGAAGCTGGCCAATGAACACGGAGAATTGGTGCCTTTGGGTTATGGGGTTGGTGAATAAAACTACACTACGGGCTGCCAGAAGAATGAACAAATCCGTTGTGGAAGTAGAGCCACAATGCTCCTTGGAGGTGAGACTGGCGAGACTGTGTCCCCTGTACTTTGAGGCAGAGGGAAAGCAGAGGGTGAAAATAAAAGGGGGAGCCTCTCAAGGAGAGGACAGGACACAGCAGCAGCAGCAACCGACGGAAGCAGCAATGGCTGTGAGAACGACTCGGGGGTGGGCATGTTGTACCCTGTTGGACAGCTGCTTCCATGAAACCACAGCAAAGTAAGGAGTTACAACAGAAACGACAGGCCCGGCGAGCCTACAATACTGTCCCTTTGGAAGAAAGAAAGTCTGCTGACGCCTGCTCCAGAATGTTCAGTGTTCCAATTCCAATCAGATAATTAGATACTAGATTATAGAAATAGGTAACAATGTAGTAATAGGTATCCTTCTTCATCTCTTAGTCCAATTAGAACTGCCCAAGTTCCAAGACCTTGAACAATTAGATTTAAACCAAAACATTGGAGCATAATGGTATTTCATGTCCAACCTACCACATTCTGGTGATGCCAACTGTGCGACAGAACAGAGAATTCTCAACTGGCTGCCAACCAATCTACACTTGTTAACGGTTAGCATCCATACCTGGTAAACTCCTGAACAGCTTCTATGCTTGGATGGTAAACGACGATTCTTTTTCTTAGCATCAGTGCTGTGTACAAGATTACAGTTTCCATTCCAAATTGAGATACAATATCTTTAAAAAAGAAAGAAATTAGAATGTTATGGCATTCAATACTATCAAAAACTCACTGCCATTCCGACTAGACCTTACAGGACAGAAGAGAACTGCTCCTTTGGGTGTCCGAGTCTTTTAAATCTTTACGAGAACAGACAGTCTCATTTTTCTCCCTTGGAGGGCTGGTGGGTTTGAACTGCTGACCTTGAGGTTAGCAGGTCAATGTGTAACAACTGCACTGCCAGGGTTTCCTATTAAAACACTAAAGAAGAGAATACAGTCTTTATCAGAAAGAACTTGTGATCGGAAGGCAAAACTATTTGCAGTGGAGAGAAAACATTTAGGAGAACATTTTGGCAAGTGCCAAACCCAATGCCCAGCCTGTTGTCCTCAGGTCAACCCCTACTCCTAGTGGTCCTGTGGGACAGAGGACAGAAATACAGTATGTGGTGGATGGGTCTGTCCATCTGCACGCTACAATGAGTAACAGCTGCCTACCACTTCCCCCAGAGGCCCCATACTGGGTTCACAGACCACGCCAGGCTCAGGAGAATAAATGATGGGACCGGTACTAGCAGTTTCCTGTCTCCTGACAACTGACTGACTTTAAAAACACTGTTCCACGGCCTGTCCCCACTCCAGCCAGCCATATAGGTCATTACTTGAACCCACATAAGTTAGCATGATTAACAAGTGAACATCTCAAGCACAGAGCTGTGGGGTCCCAGGCAAGGACAGGCAAGATGTGCACAAACACCAGCATCTCCTTTAAGCTGCCTTCTCTTTCCTGAGGACCCTGAGGGCTATGGCACAGCCCTGTGCTGGCCTCGGCTGGTTCTGATAATCCAGCTGAGACTGATGGGCTAGGAGTGTCAGATCTCCAGGTATAGGAGCTACCTGCCAAGATGGAAGGGGAGGAAAATGCGAGTGATCCAAGCCATGAATTCAACCTCAGGTGAGAGATTGCTTGTCTCACAGAGTAATGTGGGCAACCACCAGAATCTGCTCTCCGGCTCAGCTGTGAACCGTAAACGCGGACGGGCATGAAGCGTGCAGACGGCACGAGGACCCAAGGAGACACTGGCCTCGACGTGAGGGCTTTGTGGTTGGGGTGGGTTTGGTTTTCTTTCCAGTAGTAAAAATATGCACAACAACGCGTACCCCAATTTAACGCTCTCTGTGGGACGGTTCCGGGGCACCCACTCCCCTCGCGAAGTGACTGTTGTGTGCTGCTTTGTTTACCTTTGATGGACCCTGCGAGGTAGGCCTTTCGGGCATCAAAGTCCTTGCTGAGGAAAGAGCCATTTTCCTCAGTCTGGCAGATCCCCTTGGTGAGGACTGCAATGTAGCTCTCCATCATTTTCACCGGGCTCCCGTGTCTCAGGTACATTCTGGAAGAAAGGACAAAGACCACGGGATTGTAGTTGGCGGGAACAAGGAGAAGTGCCCCAAGGCTAGGCATGGGCACCTGCTAGAGAGCTTCCAGCCAACTTGCTAAGAGTCTTCTGAATATTTACTTCTATGGCACTTATCGCCTCTACAATTTTCTTTGAGGTCGACAAGCCTTTGGGGTCCACAAGCCTTGGGCAGTCAGCTCACCTTCCAGCCCCCAGAGCTGCCTACTCTCACCCACTGGGGCAGGAAAACGGCCTCTGGACTTGCGGAGGCACCATTATTCCTGAGCACTGGGTAGACCTGGGGTCCTACATTCAAACAACTGGTGCTTAGTCATAACTCTTTTTTATTGCTGGAACTACCCGTGACAAGGAAGACGTCACAGGCATTGTTCCCAGAGAAAGCAGTAATTAGCCCGAGAACCCATACTACTATCAGAGCTCCCAGAGGTGGCTATATTTAGATCATTAAGAAACCAAGGCGCCTCTTAAAAGTTTCTGGTGATGAACGTACAGGAGCTACGTCCTTTGCCCAGCTGCATGTCCAGAAAATGCTGACAGGAAATTGACTGCCCTGGCGGCTCCCCTGTGGCGCCTGTCTTCCTGGGAAGAACCCTCAGTAACCTTTGCTGGGGAAATACGGGGGTCTTGTTAGGTAGCTGAGCGGGCAGCAAAATGAGAAGGCGATAAAGCTGGTGCTTGGGATAGCTTGCTTGAACACTACGTGGGCTGCTGAGTGAGGGGAAGGGCAAGTGCTTTACCTGCCTACCAAATGCTGTTGGTCCTAAGTGGGTCTTCAGCACCTCAATCCTAGAGGTAGAGATTAATGAATACGGTACCAAAGCCAACCCAAGCCCATGGCCATCGTGTCCACACTACAGGACACAGTAGAACGAACCCACTGGGCTTCTGAGGCTGTCATGTCTGTCTCGCCTGGAGTGGCTGGTGTGAACCGCCAACCTTCGAGTCTGGAGTCAGGCGTCTAGCCACCAGGGCTCCTGAAAGACTAAGATAAGCTCTCCAAGGTCTATCTGAGGGGGTTTCAGAACGTTTGTGGACAGACTTAATTATTTTTATATTCCATTTTCCATGGACATTCTGAAGCCCGCTGTATAATATATTCAAATCCAAGAAAATCAAACATGTGGATATGCAAAGAAAACATCTCTGCTTGAAGATAGAGGGGCTGTCCTGGGGGTGGGGTAAAACGGGGGCCTCAGGAGCTGGGGTACAGAAGACTATTTCTACCCTCTACCGCTTGGCATTGCTTGCATTATTCTCAACCACGTCCTGGCGTTACTAATAACTAAACGTTAAAATCCCATAAAATGCAGAGAGACAGCAACAGAGGGAGACCCTCGATGAGACAGAGTGACACATGGCAACAACCCTGGGCTTGACTGTGGACTGGACAGTGTCTCCTGTTGTTTGTAGGGTCACTCTGAGCTGGAACCGACTTGGTGGACCAAAGAGCAATATGTATTTGCCTGCAACAACTAAAATATAAACACCACTAAAATTGTCAAACAGGAAGAGGACTCAGTAAGAGCAATGGGGACTTGCTGCCACAGCTGGCCCAGGGCCACTGGTTCCCAAGGGCCCCCTGCAGGGACTAGGAGATGAAGAAGGGGTGAAGGTGACGGATCTGGCTCCCCACCAGGGAATGCTGCCTTCCGTGCCTTGGAGAGCAACGGCCTGCCAGGGCTTTCACGTCACGTCGATGTGAGGCAGCACCTGCATGCCAAGCTCACGGTGAGGAAAAAGGATCTATTTCTTTGCAATCGCCTGGAGCTCTTGCCCTGCTATAACCTCAAGGTCAGTCACTTGAAAGCACCAGCCGCTCTGCTCCAAGAGCGAGATGGGGCTTTCTACTCCCATGAAGAGTTACTGTCTCAGAAACCCACAGGGGCAGTTCTACCCGGCCCTCTGAGTCAGGACAGACTCGTTGACACTTTTTTGGGGGGAGGTGGGTATGCATGGACACATGCATGTGCG
>NW_022103968.1:10740944-10781722 GCF_000313985.2 Echinops telfairi
GGGGGGGGGGGCTAACCACAAGGGGGTGTGCACACGAGGGTAAGCATGAGAGAGCAGGAAGGGTTCGAGGCAAAGGAGATGACAACAGCGATATGGCTTCGTTTCCCTTGCACTGCAATGGGAGAGGAAAACTCCGAATGTTACAGTGCCCAGATCTGAAAGGAGAAGAATCCAGACGCACCGTGCAGACACTGAGAGGAGAATGTGGACTGCGGCAGTGCCAGGACACTGAGACGTAAACCGAGGCTACAGCACCACAACACTCCAGCAACTGTGCAGCCCTCGGGCTCTCCCCAAGGCAGGAAGTGGGGCCACCCCACCCCACCCCCCAACCTTGCCTTCTGTTGCTATTCTGGAGTGCTGTCACGTGGGCTGCAAGCTCACAGCTCCCCGACATACAGGTCCCGTGCCATCCTCACAAGTGTCCCCATCTTTGAGCCCTTTGTTGCAGCCACTGTGTTACTCTATCTCATTGAAGGTCTTCCTCTTTGTCGCTGACCCTCCACTTTGCCAAGCAGGATGTCTTTCTCAAGGGATCGGTCACTCCAGATAACATGTTCAAAGCACTAGGGATCAAGTCTTGCCCTCTCATTTCCAAAAAGCATTCTGGCTGTACTTCTTCTAATTTGTATAGTCTATATTCTTCACCAACACCATAATTCAAAGGCTGATCTACATAAGGTCAAGAGGCAGTTGTTCAAACAGAATAATGGAATATTTAGAGGTTTAACAGCAGGAGCAGAGTGTGTTAAAGTTAGGAGCCCTGGTGGCACAGTGACCATGCATTGGGCTGCTAACTGTAAGGTCAGTGGCTTGAAACCACCAGCTAGAAAGATGGGGTTTTTCACTCCCCTGAAGAGTTAAGAGTCTTGGAAACTCACAGGGGGAGTTCTACCCTGTCCAGTAGGGTCACTAGGAGTCGTCGGCATCTACTTGATGGCAAGGAGTACCGAGTGTGTTATGGGTGTGTTTTTCACCATACTTAGTCAATCTGGATGCTGAGCAATAGTCCAAGTGCCAGATATGAAGAACTCATGATTGGAGAAAGATTTATTAACAATCTGTCATATGCATATGACAGAACCTTGCTTGCTGAAAGTGACAAGGACATCAATGACTCCAGCCTTCACTAAAGATAGCCCTCAACAAAAAAACTCCAACCAACCTGGCTGCTATCTAGTCTATTCCAACTCCCAGTGTTCCTACAGAACAAAGTACAACTGCCCCTGGGGTTTCCGAGAGACAACCGGCTCTAGATTCACAGGAACATGATAGGGGAGGCTGGCAGGAAATGGGGAGCTAACAACAACCAGTAAGCACAAGGAAGAAGACATGTCCTGGAATTGACTGTCGTGACGGTTGTGAATCTGATTCAACTCTCGAAACGTATGGTAGGTGAATTATGTGTCTCTGAAGTTGTTAAGAATAAACTAATTAAAAAAGAAATCTTTACGGGACTAGAAAGCGTCTTTCGCCCAAGGAACGGCTGGTGGCTTCAAACTGCTAACCTTCTCCTTACCAGCCCAACACGGAAGCCCGTGTGCCTCCTCACAACAGGACCAAGGAGCAACATCCGGGGGACTGCAGAGAAGACCGGGGTTGTCCAGGGTGTCATTTTACTTCCAGCCACAATCCACATGCATGGAAGCTGGACTCGAGAGAGCAAATGACATCCTGCATGGGGCCAGTCTGCTACACAGACCTCTTCAAAGTGTTTACAGCAGCAGTTCTCCACCTTCTTCCTGCCATGACCCTTTAATACAGTTCCTCATGTTGTGGGGACCCTCCAAACCATACAATTATTTTCGTTGTTACTTCATCACTGCCATTTTGCTACTGTTATGAATTGGGCGACCCCGGTGAAAGGGCCTTTCGACCCCGAAAGGGGTCATGACCCACAGGTTGAGAACCGCTGGTTGAAAAGCAAAGCTGTCACTCTGAGGAGTAAGGTGTGCTGGTCAGCCAAGCCCTGACATATCTCACAGTGCCTCCCATGCATCACGGAAGCTGGACAACGAATAAGGAAGCCGGAAGAACGGATGCCTTTGAATGACGGTGTTGCTGCCTCCTGAACCACCTAACCCTGACCCATCGCATCCACTGGGAGCCGTGTTGGTTCAAAAGCACCTCCGCACTGTGCTTAGTTCACAGCTTCGATAGCTTCTCTACCAGCAACAATGATGTCCACTTGTGTCAGCGATGCAGAAGACAATTGCTTAGATGGCTTTAGACATTACATCGTATGCCTGCAATTTATCTCCTGACAGCAAGAAGTCTTTCTTGCCCTCATTCGCTGCAAAAACAGGACAACCTCATTTCCAAACACAATCTAACTGAGAAGGAGGTATTCTGACCCGGGGTTATGTGTGTGTCTGTACGTGAGGGGGCGCGCATGCAAACACCCAACACAGCAACTGCTCACTGAGCATACAGTCCAAAACACACCTACCCGTGCCCACCTCACTTAAGAAAACAGCTGCTTAGGAGAGTGCCTGCATCTAGAATTACAATTCTATCTAGCGAAAACAGTACTTCTGAAACCCTAAAGCTGCAAACATCTCTAATTACAGGGTCAGCACCCACAACAGATAGGGAAAAAAAAGACTTCATTAAGTTCATTAGGTCAACTTACCGTGCCAAGAAGTGTATTCAGTACATTTTAGAACATTTTTTTTTCTTTTTAATATAGATTTTTTTTTTCACGGGCTGGAACGAAACTAAGGGTCTGCCTGAATCACAATTAACCAAGTAACGCAAACTTCCCACCCGCCTCCTTGCTCCAGTTGATGGTTTCCTGTGTGTAAGCACTGTTCAGAATGCTCAAGACCTCTCCCCTCGAAGGATTCCCACACATGGGTCATGACACATAGGAACCAGGTTACCATTTTACCCAGTGCACGGACATTCAATTTAACCCAAACTGCTAAGGGATGGTCTGCCCTGAACGTAGGCAGACATAACAGACCCAAAGTGGCGAGTAACTTAGACTACCTAGGAACTACAAGAGCCATGCAGATGACGGCCTTGTCCCTTCCCCAGACCATTTCCCCAAGCCAGGGCAACAGTGTTATCAAAGCAGAAGGGAAGGCCCCTCTGTACCACACAGTCTTTTAATAGTCCCTGGAGAATAAGCCAGGGAGACAAAGCTGAATCTGTGGGGTAACTATTTAGTGAGCTCTTCATTTGTGCACATTAGCATTTAATACAGTTTTTATACAGACCTACACAATATCCTAGTGAAGGCGGCATATTTCTCTGGGTTAAAATCTTTGGCGGTCAGAACAATAGAAAAATGAGTCACCTGTCCAAAAGAAACAAACAAACAAAAGTACACTTTTTAAAAAGACACTTCAATAGAATTCATTTCTTAATACCACATTCTAACAAGCCTGTTGTATAAGACATGCCAACTTTAAAAGAAGGTCAAACTGCAGTACGAAAGGCCCCATTTGCATCCGTTCTATCTTTCTATGGGCATGCCTGAACAAGGAGACTTCAAAAAGTTTGTGTGATGAGAAGATACAGGAATTTGCCTACCAACTTTTTGAAACTCTCTCTCTCACACACACACACATTTCCTACACAAGAATTCAATACTTAAAATGAGTTGTACCCACCCCCCCAAAAGACATCCCTTGCTAAAAATAAAACCTCACAAAAATATTTCTCAATCTCATGTCACAATGTGAGCTTTTACTTAATGGCCCCAACCTCCTCAAAGCAGAAAACCAGGATGGTTAAAATCCAATCTACCAATTTAGCAAATCTTTTTGCATTAATGACATAAAAAACAAAAACAAAATACATCTCAAAAGAAACCAGACGGTTCCTGAAAGGGTCCCTTCTCTACAAAGTGATGTTTCAAGGGCACTGCTAGAATAAACTTCACTTAATTATAGAGCTCTGTGACTACAGATATACATTCCTGATAATCATATACCTCATAAGCCCATAGATGGAACAAAATCCCAAACTTTACAAAAGGAAAAGCAATTCAAAATCTTTTTCTTTAAATCAATAATCACATTTTAAAATGTAGGAAGTCTCTCTAAATCTTAAAACCAAATTTGCTAGTTTGGCAGTTTGAGATGTAATACATGGGACGATGCACTGGAGAGATGTAGCAAGACTTAAATGATCCATACTCAGAATTTATGAAAAGTACTTTTGCGGGGTACGTTTCCTAATCCTAAGTCTATTTTGGCCTAAAACTGTTTCTCAATCGTTGTCTTCCTGCCCTTTAAAACGCGGTTCCCTAAATTGTGTCCAGTGTCTTGGACTTGCTTCAGTTCCACTACTGGTTATGACACTAGCCCTTAAAGGGGACAATAACTCCCCACCAGGAGAGTACCAGAGGTCCGGTCACTTTTGAGGACAACTTGGTGGATTGGGATAAGGTACATCCATAATGGTCACTTAATGGTTTTCTACTTGTCATGTTGATACTATTCATATCCTCACCCAAAGTCCACTCAACCCATGATTTCTTTAATTTTCCTTTCTAGCTTCAACATATCCTTATTGGGGGTGGGGTGTTCTTTCCTATGCCAACAATAAGTATATCTTTTAAAATCATTTCTCATTATGGGAAAATAATCTTAATTCGTCGTGGTTTTGAAATGACTTCGAGGTTTCGGCCCTAGCGGCGCATAGCCTGACTCGGGACAGAGATCCCACTGCTGGGTTGCTCACGAGTCTGGCTTAGAGTAACGAAAACCCCCCGCCATTGAGTCAATTCCGACCATAGCAACCCAATGTGACAGTATAGACCTGCCCTGTGTGCTAATGAGACTGGAAATCTTTACAAGAATAGAGCAGTTGGTGGTTTCAAACTGCTGACCTTACGGTTGGCAGCTCAATGCATAACCCATTACACCACCAGGGCTCATAGGGTTAGGGCAGATGCCAACAAACATCTACAGAATAAATGAACATGAACTATGAGACAGAACATTCCCAATGGATGGAATATTTGCTGTTTTTCAAGTTTATCATAATTAAGGTCAAAAGCTTATTACTACAACCTTTATCAAACTGATTGTGGTAGCAATTGTACAATTCTGCTTGACATGATTGAACTATGGAATGATATATGTATTAACTCCCAATTAATAATTTTTTTTAAACGATCTTTAATCACTTGGTTGGTTTTCTTCCCCCTTCACTTTTAAGCAGTCATACCTTTTTCAAGACTGAAGAATCTGGAACTTCCACTGTTGTGATATAAAACCATGTCCTTCGGTACTGGCCAAAGACGAAGGGGTGGAGCAGGCTGTTGTCAGCCACGAGGCAGCACTTCCTCAGCAGCAGGGCCCTGAGCGTGGCTGTCGTGGAAGGGTAACACCACACCCACAGAACTTCTCCATTTGTGTCCTTTTCTACGGTGGAAAGACGGTCACTGTGAGAATGCCAAACAGCAGCGAGGGAGTGAGTGCAGGGGTTACTCAGAGGAGTCTGTGGAATCAGTGGTGACACCCCCACTTCAAAAAGCAACCCAAACAGGCGAAACCCCAAACACCCACCTGCCACCACTGGCCAAATGAGGGCACTCGAGGAGAAAGCTTTTACACAATGCGAATGACACTTGCGCCTGAGAGGTTCCAGGGGCCTCCCCACAAACTCTCACAAGCCTCTAAGGACTTTGTTCTTATTAAACTGGAAGCATTCTTAACCAATTCATGGAGAGGGCTTAGGTTTTAAAAATTAGAGATGAGGAAATGGTGAAATCTCAAATCACGTGACATGCTGACTGTATAAATGTTGACATTTCTAATTTTGAAATAACAAAACTTCTCATTCATGCTTTATATAGTTTATTGTAGAAGTCAACACCTTAATAGCAACAAGGGAACAATGTATGAGTAATAAAATCTCCATGTTAAAAGCCATTAAACTTGCTTAAACAGTTACTGCACGTACATGCACAGTAGGAACCCAGTGTTTGATACACAGATCGAAAATTTGTTTTTATTATGGAATAAGAAAAGTATACAAGAAATGGATAAAATTAACTCCTGTTAATCTCCATCACTCGGCCCAGCAAATATCAACACCCTGTTTCATAAGACCTCTCCCCGCTTGTTTTGATCAAATCCCCCAGTAGCAGTGGTATCTACATTTTGTATTTCATGTCAACATGAAAAATTGAAAAATATAAAAATACGACCAAAAGCCACCCTTTTTAAAGTTTTATTTTGCTATTTCCAGATGAAGTCAGTAAAACTTAGTTTTCATGCAGGACTATGTCAGGGCAGGGTATATTTCTGACAGAAGCTCCTGTGTGGATCCTGGCTCAGAGTGACTGGTGGTACACTAGGAGAGAATGCTGCCTGGTCTGGTGCCATGCTCACAATTATTATGTTTGAGCCCATTGTTGCCACCACTGTGTCCATCCATCTCATTGAAGGTCTACCCTTTGGCACTGACCCCCTACTTTACCAAGCAAGATGTCCTTCTCCAGGGATTGGTCCTTTTTGATATATCCAAAATACTTAAGACAAAATCTTGCCTTATCAAAAGACCCCAAACAAACAAAAAACATATTATTGAGAACGAGGGGCATTTGAGTAGAGACCCAAAACCCATCTGTCGACTATGTGACCCTCACAGAAGGATCACAAGGAAGGGATGAGTCTACCAGGGTGCAGCATAACACCAACAAAACACACAATATTCCTCTGGTTCCTTGAGGCTTCCTCACCCTCCACTATCATGACCCCAGTCCTGCCTTTCACTGCTGGCTAGACCAGAGCATGCACACAGGTACAGATAAGAACTCATGACACAGGGAATCCAGGTCAGATAAACCCTTCAAGTAAGAAATGGTAGTAGTGATACCAAGAGGGTAGGGGGAAGGTGGGGAGTGGAGGGGAAGAAAGGGGAATCGACTGCAATGAAACTGTGGGGGAAGGGAACCAGCAGTTGGTATAAGATATGAAAATAATAATTTATCAGTGGGTCACGAGGGTGGTGGGGGGAAGGATGGAAAAATGAGCTGATACCCAGGGCTTAAACAGAAAGTAATGTTTAGAAAATAATGATGGCAACATATGGGTAAATATGCTTGATACAATTAATACATGGATCGTGATAAGAGCTATAAGAGTCTCCAATAAAATATTTTTTTTAAAGTCTTGCATTCCTTTGAGGTGTCCCTAAGTCCCCAAAGTGACATCTTGTTTTAAAAAATATTTTAAAGAGGTCTTTTGCAACAGATTTACCCAATGCAACACTTCCTTTGATTTCTTGACTTTTGCTTCTTAGGGGCCTGGGCTGCGGATATCAGTAAACTGAGACCCTTGGCAATGACAATCTTTCCTGCATTCTTATGGCGTGACTTGGTCCAGGTGTGAGGATTTCTTTTTTTAAATTATTTTTCAAAATCATTTTATTAGGGGCACATACATCAATTGCGTAAAGCACATTTGTACATTCATTGCCCTCAGGGTGTAAGGATTTTTGTTGTATGTAAGCCAAATTGATGGCTGTAGCCTTTGCTTTGTCTTAGTAAGTGCTTCAAGAATGGTTTGCTTTCAGCAAGGAAGGCTATGTCCCCTGCTTAGGGCAGGTTGTTAATGGGTCTAATAAGGACTAAGATGTCTGTGTCCTTGGGTTTTGCCTTGAAGCAGTTTAAAAATCATTAAAAATGAATGCAGAAAGCCATCCGCAGATAAAAGTTCTCCATTGAGGCACTGAAAAACACCAGCACCATTTTCTAGGTGTGGGCTTCCTAAGCAAGGTTCTTTTCACACTGGGGGCATAGCGAGTGTTCATGAGAATGTAGAGACCCGGTGGGGAAACGGACAGATGTTCATTTTCAAGTACTTGGTGCTAGCTGTCACCTTTCGAGGAATGGCTTCTTGAAACATCTGCCCTTGGGTGTCAGGCACACAGCGTAGGTTCCCCAAAGATCCCAACGTACTTCCCCATTCATGACGCCTTCAAATGTCCCCCCACCCTACCAAGTGTGGTTAGACTCAGTCACATAACTCAGTTCTCTTGGTAGAGCTGGGCTTTAGGGCCAGACTGCAAGCGTCCCAACCTCTACCACTGCCCTGGGAGATGGCCGAGCACTTTTGGCACCCAGGGGCTCCCCTTGTACTGTAAAGTGGCTCTCAAGCATTCCCTACACCCACCTGGAGCTGTGTTAAGGGAGGTAATCCCCTGCACAACGCCCAGAGTTAACTCCATGCCTGGAACCGCTGGATCACATGATCTGAGCCCAGCCAGCAGTCACACGCGTGGTTCCCGCGCCCCACTATGGTTCTACTGACCTCCGGCCCACACCCCGCTGCGGCTTGGAACCTGGGAGCCCCCTACTTGCGCACGAGCCCCCGAAGCCGCCAGCGTCTCCAGCCACCGTGACGCACCGCCCTGTCTGACAACCCGGCACACGAGGAGCGCTCTATCGTGGGACCCTTCACGCGGGGAGCCCCACGCGCGGAGGCGGCGGTCGGCCCAGCGGAGGCCCCGAGACCCCGGCTCCGGCTCCACTGGAAGGCCGCGCCCTCCCCCCGCGGGCAGCGCCGGGACGGCAGCCAACGGGGCCGGAGGCTGAGCTGGGGTTCGAGCCTGCAGGGCAGGGCGCCTGCGTCCTCACCGATTAGCCCGACTCCGAGCATCAGCTGAGTGTCCGCCGCCTCAGCCGCTGCCATCTTCCGCTGCCCCGCGCTGCTCCCAGCGTCCCGCTGCAGGTCCTGCCTCCTCGTCTCCGCCGCGCCCCGCCGCACGCCCGCCCCTACTCCGGACTTCCTGTCGCAAGCCCCGCCTCTCCCTGCCAGGCCCCACCCTCCCCCCAGCTTCCTGTTTCAGGCCCCTCCCCTCGTATCTGCCGGGCCTTGCCCTTTTCTGCCGACTTCCCGCCACAGGCCTCGGCCCGCCTCCTTGCTGGGCCCCGCCCCCCCTACTCCCGGTTTCCTGTCTCAGGCCCCGCCCCTCTTCCAGCTCTGGCCTCGCCATAGGCTCTGTCCTTCCTACGGTTCCCCTATCGCCGCAGGCCCCACCCTCCACGCCCCACCCCTTCTCTAGGCCACACCTCCATATGAACCCACGCACGAGGCCCTTTCTCCGGATCCGCCCGTGGCCGAGCCTGCCGGGACTTCCCCTCGGCCTCTCCACGGCCGTTGAGACTGAAGTCCACCAGCCTCGGAAATCTCCCTCGGCATCCACAACCTTCCTTAGTTTGTCGAATCCAGATCGCCCTAACCTATTCCTTTCTCCGTCTCCTCAAGGTTTTCCTCACTACCTCCTACTTTCGGGCCGGGTCAGAACAGGTTATTTGGTTCTTGGAAACTAAGACCTCCTGAGGATAGAGGAATGGAGAGTTAGTCATTCAATCATTCATCCACCTATCCAAAGTACGTTTTTTAGAATCTAGTGTGACATTAGGAAGAAGCTGTGGTGGATTACTCATTAAGCTAACCATAAAGTCAGCGATTTGAACCCACCCAGGTGCTCCTTGGGGAAAGAAACGAAGCTGTCTATTCCTGTAAAGATTTACAGTTTCAGGACAGGGCAAGATATGACAAGATGACAATTTATAAATTATCAAGGGCTCATGAGGGAAGGGAAAGCGGGGAGGGAGGGGAAAAATGAGAACCTAATGTCAGGGGCTTAAGTGGAGAGGAAATGTTTTGAGAATGATGAGGGCAATGAATGTACAAATGTGCGTTACACAATTGATGTATGTATGGATTGTGATAAGAGTTGTATGAGCCAAAAAAAAAAAAGAGAGTTGTATGAGCCCCTAATAAAATGATTTAAAAAAAAAAAAAAGATTTACAGTTTCAGAAACTCAATGGGGCGGCTCCATGAGGTCCTATAGGGTCCCTGTGAGTTTGGGTTTGGTATATGACATTAAAGGAGCTTGGTGGTCTTGGGCTGCAAAATCCCTGCCCTCAAGTCGATTCCAACTCATAGCAACCCTGCAGGACAGGAAAAAACACTTGTGGGTGGCTGTGTGATCACGACATGTCCATGGGGTCAGGTATCAGGCATCAAAGACCCAGAACAAAAAATATCAATGTGAATAGGGGGAGGGGGGCTTGGAGTGGACAGCCAAAGCCCATCTATAGACAATTGGACATTCCCTCACAGAAGGGTCATCAGGGTGCAGTATAACAACAATGAAGCATACAGCTTTCCTCTAGTTCTTTAATGCTTCCTCCCCCTCACTATCATGATCCCAATTTTATCTTACAAATCCAGCTAGACCAGAGGATGTACCCTGCTACAGATAAGAGCTGGAACCACAGGGAATCCAGAACAGATAAACCCCTCAGGACCAATAATGAGAGTAAAGATACCAGGAGGGGAAGGAGAAGGAAAAAGGGGAACAGATCACAAAGATCTACTTATAACCCCTTCCTAGGGGGATAGACAACAGAAAAGTGTGTGAAGAGAGACAGTGTTCAGTGTAAGACATGGAGGGGGCGGGGCGAGCGGAATTTGTAAATTATCAAGGGTTCATGAGGGAGGGAGGGTGGGGTAGGAAGGAAACTGAGAAGCTGATATCAAGGGCTCAAGTAGAAAATGTTTTGAAAATGATGGTGGCAACGTAAGTACAAATGTGCTTGACACAAAGGATATATGTGTATGTAAGGATTGTGATAAGAGCTTTAAGAGCCTCAAAAAAAAAAAAAAGGAAGAAGAAAAAAAATCATTTGTGGCTTTCTGACACTATTTTTTTTTAATCCTTTTGTTGGAGGCTCCAACAACTCTTATCACAATCCATACATACATTCATTGTGTCAAGCACGTTTGTATATTTGTTGCCATCATCATTCTCAAAACATTTGCTTTCTGCTTGAACCCTTGGTATCAGCTCCTCATTTTTACCCCTCCATGGTCCCCCCTCCCTCATGAACCCTTGATAATTTATAAATTATTATTGTTTTTTATATTGTCTGACGTCTCCCTTCACCCACTTTTCTGTGGTCCATCCCCCGGGAGGGGGTCACATGTAGATCCTTGTAATCCGCTCCCCGTTCTACCCCACCTTCCCTCCACACTCCCAGTATCACCACTCTCACCACTGATTCTGAAGGGTTCACCTGTCCTGGATTCCCTGTGTTTCCAGTTTCTATCTGTACCAGTGTACATCCTCTGGTCTAGTCAGATTTGTAAGGTAGAATTGGGATCATGATAGTGGGGGGGAAGAAGCATTTAAAAACTAGAGAAAAGTTGTAGGTTTCATTGTTGCTACGTTGCACCCTGACTGGCTCGTCTCCTCCCCACAACCCTTCTGTAAGGGGATGCCCAGTTGCCTACAGATGGGCTTTGGGTCCCTACTCCATTCTCAATGATATGATTTTTTTGTTCTTTGATACCTGATCCCTTAGACACCTTGTGAACACACAGGCTGGGGTGCTTCTTCCATGTGGGCTTTGTTGCTTCTGAGCTAGATGGCCATTTGTTTACCTTCAAGCCTTTAAGACCCTAGACACTATATCTTTTGATAGCCGGGCTCTATCAGCTTTCTTCACCACATTTGCTTATGCACCTGCTTTGTCTTCAGCAATCATGTCAGGAAGGTGAGCATCATGGAATGCTAGTTTAATAGAACAAAGTGTTCTTGCATTAAGGGAGTACTTGAGTAGAGACCCAATGTCCATCTGTGACCTTAATACTAAATCTATAAATATATGCACACAGATCTATTTCCCCGTCATCATATATAAATACATTTACACATGTACATGCCTTTATTTAGACCTCTATAAATGCTGTTTGCCTCCTCTATTTCCTTTTACTTTCCTCTTGTCCAACTATCATGCTCAGCCTTCATTTGGGTTCCAGCAATTCCTCTCGGTTGCATTGCCCTTGATCAAGCCCTACCAGGCCTCTTCTCTTACACCCTCCGCAACACTGATTTTGGATCACTTGTTCTCTTGTCCCTGGGTTTGTTAACACCACTTCCTTTCCCCCACCTCCCTCTCTCCCAGGTCCCCCCCGGAACCTTCGGTTCCATTGTTTTCTCCTCCAGATTGTTTATCCAGCCTATCTTATTTAGATAGACCTGCAGAGATAATAAATATGCACAAAAACAAGACAGAACAAAGCAAAGTCAAGCAACAAAACAATGACAACAATAAAACGATGACCAAAAAAAAAAGGCTGTAAATAGTTCAAGGTCTTTGTTGACCTTTCGGAGTGTTTTACGGTCAAGTCTCATGGAGTGCCACGCTCTGGCCCCAAAGTCTATTTTTGGTACTCCCTCAGGACTTCCTTGCTCTGCTCCCTTTGCAATTCTGTTGCACACGGTTAGTGTTTTGCCTCTGTGTGGTGGGGTCAGATCGGGTCCCAATTCCCACACTGCCAAAACTAACTCTTTATGGGAGTAGAAAACCTCACTGTGGGGCATCTGGTGGTTTTAAACCACTGACCTTGTGGTTAGCAACTGAAAGCATTACCCACTGTGCCACCAGGGCTTCCTTGGAGGTAGAAAGAGAGGCTTATCTACTCTCATCTTTACAATCGCGGAAATCCTCATAGGGCTGCTGTGCATTGGCATGACTGGATGGCAGTGGGTTGGGTTGGGTTGACTATAACATTGGGAATGTAGAATTGGGCAGCACAGTGCATTCCAATGTGGCAGATGGACAATTATGGAGCAAAAGACTTAACAGCCCAGAGTGATACATGCCCTGAATACAATAAGATGGTGCAGCATGCTGGGAGAGGATGGGTGACCTCCCCAGAGGAAGGCCTGTCTTTGAGGCCACATCTGAAGGAGTGAGCTGATAAAGATCCACGTATTAAAAATGTTTCTGAATGCCATCCTGGATGGTCGGGAGGAAAGTGGGCTCTGGGACAGAGAGCACATATAGAGGTGGTGGGGTAAGACTCATCCGAAGCAAAACTAATCTTCTCTAGAAGCTTCGGAAGGGCATGAAAGCCCAGTCTGAACTAAATGTAGACTGTGACTCTTTGTTGGGCTAACACAGATGTCCAAAGTATTTCAATATAAGTACTCCATTTCATTTATTATAATTGAATGGGATACATTAAACACAAGGGCAAGTCCAAAAGTATTGTGGCCAGGGATTCAGTTCATCCTTGTGTGGTTTTATTTCAGACAAAACGTGTTAAAACATGCCTCCACAATCAGTGGATGACTCCGGAGAAGCTCCCACAGCTATACGTTGTCTTGGTGCTATTTAAGGTACCTTTGAAAAAAGAGGTTGATTCAAAACTAGGGCTTCCAAAGGGATCTCCCAGGCCAATTGGATTCAAGACAGAGAGATGAGTTCAGATATTTACGGTGACTGCTTTTTTGGAGACTCCAAAGAGGTCATCTTGATAGATTCCACCACCCCCCTCCCCAAAGAACATAGGACCACCAGGAGGACTTGTTAGGGAGAAGTTTTACGGATACTAACAGCTGCACCGATGAGGAAAAGGCCAGGAAAGTTGCACTGGGATTTTTTTCCCCCCATCATGATAATGCACCTGTTCATTCCTCAAGGGGAACAAGGGCTGTCCTCTGAGAATGTTGTTGGGAAACCTTAGCCCATCCACCCTACAGCTCTGATCTTGCCCCTTCAGGTTTGTTTTTGTTCTCCAACCTCAGAGGATATTGAAAAGATACATGATGCCAATCCCTCAAGGATGCCATACTGGCGTGGTTTACGTGGAAGAACTCAATGCTTGTTGTTAGGGCCATCAAGCGGATTCTGACTCATAGTGACTGCGTACAACAGAACAAAACACTTTTGTCCTCACAAATAGTGTTAGATGGGAACCCATTGCCAATCCATCTCCCTAACGGTCTTCTTATTTCTACAGGAAGGTGCTATGGAGTTGAGGGAGAGACAGATGCCAACCGGACCTAGAAGCAGGATATTTGATACGAAAAATATGAAATTGTGCATTACAGATTCGTAACTAAGTACAAGTAAGCCTGCGTTTACCTTGCTTATTGGGTAGGGTGACGTGAATAGAGATCCAAACTTGAATGAGAAGTCTCAGCGGTGGGACAGGATGTGTGTCTGAAGTTGACAAGCCTCTTCTGCTCCTTAACTACTCATGGATGACCATGTCCCAGGCAGTCCCTGACCCTGTGGTAGGCACCCAAAATATTTTCTCAGTGAATGAGTTAGGGAGCAACCAGCCACTCCTATGGATGCCATCTTTGTCTCATACCCAGGAAGTGATCAGTAAATATCCGAGGTCAAAGATTATGGCAAATAGCCCATAACCAGTGGACTAGAGGGAGATGAGTGCAAGGAGAGGACAGCAGTGAAGACCATGGTCAGATTCCAAGGTCCTCTCTGGGAAGTGGGGAGGTTGACAGGAATCAAGACCTCCTACTAGCTTCCTTCCCTCTTCACCACTTTGTACTGCTGGGCCTGCCCCACAGGTCCATAGCAGGAAGGAAGGCGGGGAAGGTGGAGGGAGGGGCAGGAGAGGCAGCCAACTTCCCTCAATGGGACTGATTGCTGGGTGTCCCATGGAGCTGGGGCCTGGAAACAGAGAGAACTGAGTTTCAAGTGGCCACCCTACTGCCTTTTCTGGAAAACCTTACTCATGCTGCCTGTCTTCGCTGTGCTTCTTTCCTTGGGGGTCGGGTGGAGCTATGGCACTTTCTTTGGTACCTCTTAAAACACCGATCTGAATCTAGAATTGTCATTATGTCATTATATACATAAGGATAGTCTTGTGTAGAGGGTCCCTAAACATCACTCCCAGGTTTGATGATTCTTTAGAAGGACTCACCAGACCCAGCATATAACCATCCTCACCCACCTACTGCCATTGAGTTGATTCCCACCCTAAACTTAACAAACAAAACAAACAACCCTCACGGCCATCAATTTGATTCAGACTCAATGACAGGCTAGGACTACTCCTGTGGGTTTCTGAAGCCATAAGTCTACAGGAACAGAAAACTGCCTCTTTCTCCCATATTCTGATCTATGGTGGCCCTGCAGAGGGTTTCCGAAGCTTTCAATCTTTATGAGAGCAGATAGCTACATCATTCTCCTGAGGAACTCCTGGTGGGTTTGAACCATCAACCTTGGGGTTAGCAGTCTAACCTTTACCCAACAGTGCCACCAGGTCTCCTTTCACTAGTCACATTATCTATTTATATTATTTTTTTGCCTTTTAATTCACCTTACATAAAAAGGGGAGCAAAACAAGAAAATATGGTACTGTCAGAGTTTCATTTAAAGCACAAATTTAAAAAAAAACAAATTTCTAGACTGTGAAATTAATACATATTTTATTACTTTTCAGCCACCTGGCAGAAAAGAAATTCCCATGATTCTTTTTACTAAGCACGATGGCTATCAGCTCTTAGAACTGTGGACATGTCAAACGTATGGACTTTATTTGGCATGAGACTGCCCACCAACAAACAGCATATGACAAGTTAAATTAGTTTTGACTGCCTTGTAAGTCTACACCATCTCCTCACCGACTCTTGTCAGCCAACATCTTGTAATTGTAATATTAGTAAAAAAAAAAATTCCTATCTGACTCTTGCACATCCAGGCAATAAGAAACTCCTCAGTGTGAGATGAGAATCACGCTGACTGTAATGATTAAGGCTGTGTGTCAACTTGGCTGCGCCCGGTTTCTCAGTGCTTTGACAGGTATGTGATAATGTACTCACAGATGACACCCCGCTGTTTGGAACCTACCTATTTCAAAAAGTAAGGACAGGGCATATCAGGGGGCTTCAACAAATTCATAGAAAAATGAAATGAAAAGTTAATGGATTTTTTTTCCCCATGAAAAATGTAAAGCTCCCTTTTATTTCTTGGTGGCCTAGCGGTTATGCATTGGGCTGCTCCCTGCAACACCAGCAGTTTGAAACCCCCAGTCTCTCCGTGGGAGAAAGAGAGGAGCTTTCTGCTTGTGTAAGAGTGAATCTCAGAAACTCACAGGGTCGTTCTACCCTGTCCCATAGGATTGCTATGAGTCAGCATCAACTTGATAGCAGTGAATGTAGTTCTTCTTTAAAAAATGAATATTTACATTTTTATTCAAAAGCAGATAGGCCATACACTTTAAAACCAGACCGACCCTCTGTGATATAGTCTATTCCAACTCATAATGATTCCATATACATTTTTCCAGGCTGTAAATCTTTACAGGAGCAAACAGCCTCATCATTCTCCTGCAGAGCAGTTGCTGGGTTGGAACCGCTAACCTTGCCATTAGTGGTCCAAAGCCTACCCTAAAGTGCCACCAGAGCTCCTTAGATAAGCCATGTCAGGATTTAAAATGGATCAATAATGTAGGCATTGTATTAGACTTTGTAAAATCTATTGGCATAAGCATTTGATAACATTTCATGGGAAATAATAACCTATATAACAAATAACAATAATTCCTCTCAATCCATTATAAACTGAGTACAATTCTTTGAAAATCTATTTATAATAAAAATATGTAAAACTACATGATTATATAATTTTATGTTTTTTTTTAAATACTTTCATCGGGGACTTCTACATCTCTTATCACGTCCTCCATTGCCCCTCACCCACTTTCCATTATTCAGCCCCCTGGGAAGGGGTTCTAGATTGATCCTTGTGATCGATTCGCTCTTTCTTCCCCACACCCTTCCCTAATCCTCCGGGTATGTCTATTCTCATTGTTGGCCCTGAGGGGTTTATCTATCCTGGATTCCCTGTGTTGCAGGCTCTTATCTGTAGCAGTGTGCATGCTCTGGTCTAATCTGCTTTGTAAGGTGGAATTGAAGTCATGATAGTGGGGTGAAGGAAGCACCAAAGAGCTGGAGGAAAGTTGTGTGTGTCATCGGTGTTACACTGCACCCTGACTGGCTCATCTCTTCCCTGTGACCCCTCTGTGAGGGGATGTCCAATTGTCTACAGATGGGCATTGGGTCTCCATTCCATGGCCCCCACCATTCACCTTGGGTATGATTTTATTCTGGGTGAATGTATTTCTTTTGACTGTCTCACACAATTACATGTATCAAATTAACTTTCTTATTTACTAATTTAAAATATTGTGTCAATTTCCATATTTGTATATAAATTTTATTTTGTACAAGGGGGGGTTCGAAAAATTCATGGAAAATGGATCGAAGATTATTGATTCCCACCCCACCCCCATGAGCTTTTTGGAACTCCCTCATCTATTTCACTTGTTTTATAAATTTTATTATTGTTTGCAATGATTCAAAATTATTTGCTTTGATAGAACCAAACTGAAAAAATGACATAATTTCATATCCAAGTAAAATGAAAAGACAATAGTTAGTGGAGTGTGGAAACAAAAGCTTACAGATGGTCAAAGGATTTATTAATTCCTAAAGACAATCAGAAATTACCAGCCACTCTGCAGGAGAAAGACTGGAAAAGCCTCCTTCTCCGGTAAAGATTTCCAGTCTCAGAGACCCAAGGGGGCACTTCCCCCTGCCCTGTTTTGTGTTAGTGTGGGTACTTTAGAGAAACAACTCCACAGAGACTCATGTATAAGAGAGTTTTATATAAAGGTTAAGTGCACATCGAGAAAACATCCCAACCCAGTGCTGCCCATGCCCACAGTCCAACATTAACCCATACGTCTGACACCAATCCACAAAGTCCTCCTCCATCTCACAAAACATCCACTATGATGCTGACTGCAGGAGGAAAGCCGAATCAGTGAATGTGTAAGCATCTCAGCATTGGTAAGGGTCTCCACAGGGCTGCGCCAGCACCCAGGGCTGCATCAGGGTAGGTCCATGAGGCTTCTCCTCGGGGATGTCTTGCAGGAAGTGAACCTTGCCAGCTGAAGCAGGGAACCGCCTAGAGACCCAAGAACTCGAAAGGTGAGGCTTACCAAGCCATTTATCCCTCTGCCCTTCAATTAACCCCATATATGTTTATTGGTCAGGTTGGCAAAATGAACTTTAACTATCTCAGGTTGCTATGAATTGGAGTCAACTCCATGGCAGTTAAGTTTGGCTTTTGGAAAGATAATTCCAAAAAATGGGAAATGTAGGGAGAAAGTGGAATAACTTGTGTTATATCATGGGAAATTCAATTAATGACATGAAAAATGTTTATGAATTATTAAATGAAAAACAGTTCTGCTCTGTAAACTTTCACCCAATTCACAATAAAAAGCTAATTTTTAAAAGTTGACACTTGGTAGCGTAGAAGGAGGGTGGGTTGGAAAGGGGGAAGCGATTACAGGGATCTACATGTGACCTCCTACCTGGCGGTTGGACAACAGAAAGTGGGTGAAGGGAGATGTCGGACAGGGCAAGATATGACAAAATAATAATTCATAAATTATCAAGGGTTCATGAGGGAGGGGGAAGCGGGGAGGGAGGGGAAAAAATGAAGAGCTGATGCCAGGGGCTTAAGTGGAGAGTAAATGTTTTGAGAATGATGAGGGCAATGAATGTACAAATGTGCTTTGCACAATCGATGTATGTATGGATTGTGATAAGAGTTGTATGAGCACCTAATAAAACGATTTTTAAAAAAAGTTGACGCTTACGCCCTTTAACTATCACAGTCAGCATTTCCCCTCAGAGAATCTATTGTTCGATGTTTGCTTTCTGTTTTCCTTCACTTTTTGCTTTCAATTAATTGTAGCAATGGCTTAAAAAAGAAAATTCCAAAATTAACTTCATTTTTAAAGCATGATCAATCAGAAGAGACTTCTTCCATTGCACACTGGAGTTTAATGGCTGCAAATTGTTGTACAATACTGCTAGTGTTGAAATTACTATTAGCAATATGAAAAATCACAGATTTCTTTCCAATTCTGCATTCATCCTTGCTGTAATAATAATAATAGTGTAGAAAGTGAACCTGTTTTAGAATCTGAAATTTTCGCATCATCAGATCCCACAAATAACAGAAATACAGATTCTGCTTTGTGGGATAATTTTTGTTCTAACGATATAAACTATTGGATCAAAAAGATGAACCCCCCCCCCCAAAAAAAAGAGGACCAAGCAATTGTCAACAATTAGTGGACCATTCAAATACATGTCTCAGAAATTTCTGGATGGTATAGAATGTTTTTCATTGTATGTGCTATACTCCACAAATAAAAGGGAGGTGATAATAAAAAGAAATAAAATTTTAATTTTAAAGAGAGAGAGTAAGAAGGATTATAGCCTTAAAAACCCTCCAGTCGCCTTACTCGTCAGATCTGAACACTGGTCTGAGTTATTATAAAAGAAGGAAACGTTCAATTGAAACAGACTTCAATTCTTTGTGACACATGAATAGTTCAAATAAATAAATAAAAATCGCCTGCCAAGCTCACCCCGCCAGTATAAATTCTGGATCTCATCAGACATTGCCTTACCTCATTTTGACTCCCCTCTACCCTCTGGGCTCACAGCCTTGACTCCCCTCTACCCTCTGGGCTCACAGCCCACGCTATGGTATTGGCAAAGAATATTGAAGGTACCATGAAAAGAACCAATACGTATGCCTGGAAGAGACAAGGCCAGAATGTTCCTTAGACGCAAGCATGGTGAGACTTTGGGTGTGTTATCAGGAGAGACCAGTCCCTGAAGGACCTCGGGCCTGGTAGAGAGGCAGCAACAAGGAGGAAGGCCCTCGACGATGGCACAGGACAGGGCAGTGTTTCCTTCTGCTGGACACAGGGTCGCTGTGGATCAGAACCAACCTGATGGCATCTGACCACAGCTGTGCACCAGCATTACATACGACCCCTTTGTAGCTGAGACACAGCCCTCCAAACCCTGCTGAGCTCCCACCACCTGGGGAGAAGTTAGGGTTTATCCTGACTGTGAGACCGTGATACGGAGCCAATAAAGAATACGAGCAAAGAGTGGGACAAAAATTATCAGCTTTGCATTTTAGAAAGCTTATTCTGATAGCAGCAGGAGGGTACACTTGAAGGGGGTGGAGACAGGAGAGCAGAATTAGAAAGCTGTTACATTCAATGGTAGTAGATATCAGCATGGTCGTATCAGCAGATGATCACAGCAATGTGTGGGAGGATGGCACAGGACTGGGTAGAGTTTCATTCTGTTGGGCATAAGGTCTCTATGAGTTGGAACTGACAAGTTGGCATCCAGCCCTTACCCTCCAAAATAAATCTAGATGGTTGAGTTAGTTAATTGTGCCAGCCTGGCCGATAATCACATGTGGTGCTGGTTGAAAGGCGGAGGGATAAATGGGTGGTGAAGCCTCGCCTTTCTAGTTCTCGGGTCTCTTGTTTTGTGATGGTTGCACCGGGTGCAGCTGCCTTAGCAGTTCCCTGCTTCGCTTGCAAGATTGACTTCCTCCAAGACATCCCCAAGGAGAAGCCGCATGGATCTATCCCGATGCAGCCCTGGGTGCTGGAGCAGTCGTGTGGAGACCCTTGCCAGTGTTGAGATGCTTACACATTCACTGACTCAGCTTTCCTCCTGCAGTCGGCATCATTGCCTCTGTTTTGTGAGGTGGAGGACTTTGTGGACTGGTGTTGAGTTAATGGGTTAATGTTGGACTTGTGGGCTTGGGCAGCATTGGGTTGGGATGTTTTTGTGATGCACCTTTTCTTTACATAAAACTCTCTCTTATACCTGAGTCACCGTGGATTTGTTTCTCCAAAGTACCTAGACTAATACAATGGTAAACAACCAAGGTTCTGTCGTCAGTATATATTTCTAGGGTGCAAAGCTAATGGTGAGAACTATACGAGGGAGTGGCAAGCGTTTTCTCCTTCTGGGGACTCTGTGTTTTGTTTTGTTAGCAAACTCTCCGGTCTGAAATCAATTAATCCTTAATTTACTATGGATGGATTTAGTCATTGGCACAAATTAGAATATGATGGATACACATGAAAACAGCTCCATGCAGAGAATGCTTATGGTCATGTCTAACCTGACGGCATTGGTTTGGCTTCCCTGATTCACTGGAACGCGGATGAATGAATGATGTCCGTACTGGACGACTGTTGTTGCGGTCATTACCACCATCCCTGGAAGGGAACTGTCTTTCTGAGGAAGAAATGAAATGTTTGAATCCCCACAAACTGGACATGTTGGGGTCTGCTTGAACTTATTCCTCAGTTTGATCCGCTTTTAGTGGGCCACATCTCAAAATATGGTCATATAGTGTCATAGGCGAGGTGGTCTAGAGAAATAAAACCAGTGACACTCATATATGTATAAGAAAGAGCCTTATATTCTACATCAAGAAGTCATTTTAGAGCCAGAAGACATCTCAGTCCAGTCCAACTCAAATCCTTGGGTCTGATGCCTGGCTGGTATGTAGCAGACCCTTCAGACTCCTGTAGCAGAAATCTGATGACACAAACTTGAAGCAGGGATGCAGGAAGATCACAAGGCGACAGGTGCAGAGTCCTGTGGATCCCAAGTTGGTGGAAATATGACAGGGTACTGACAGCTCCCAGTTTGATTTCCAGGGTCAGGGTGGTCCACATGGGACTGTCCCTGGAGCCAGATACAGAACCCCAACAAGCATGAAGGTGAAGGGTAAGAGAGAGAGGAGGGGTCCCCAGCAGCTCTCTTATAAGAAAGGCCACACCCCCAAGGAGGCAGCCTGATTGACAGCTTGGGGTTCACCCTTCCCTACACAAGTGCAAGTTGACATAAAACTTAACTTCCAAACACAGGAAAAGACACTACATCACGTATGTCTAAAGCAATGTCTGAAGAATTAATAAGCTTAATAACTGATGAAGTTTAGTCAATTCTTTCCAGTAAAATAGTTTAATATTTTAGTTTGTCTACAGGTTCTGTTCTTTCTCACACAGATCAGCTCACTGGTGTTTAAAGATCTGAATCCCCAATGGATATAAAACCTGTCCAGTCATTTATTGCATTTACTCACATCAGCAGTCGTGCCAGTGGAGAAACTGCAAGTCAAGTCAACTATGGGAAGTTTTCCAAAATGGATTTTTCTAAGTGCAGAGACCAGTTCTCTGACAGGGCTTCTAAGATGTCAGGGCTTTATAAAGGCATGTAACAAAATTTTAGAACATTATGAATATACCATTTCATACTGTTTACTGTACATTCAATGAATCTTGTAGGACATAGATCACTGTCTGGAATCAGTGATCTTTTTCACCTGTTTTTTTTTTCAACTGTTCAGTTACTCTGCACTTTTTAGCTACCTCTACTCACAGGTGGGAAGTTCTTAAAAGATGTATAGACAATGATTTGATTATTAAAACACCTTATCTAATAAACATCGGGATGAGCATGCTGCAGTAGCAAGTGAAATCCTAGAATCATACTTTCAGATTTTAGATGCTTTAGAAAATATTGCTGAACCCAGTCTTTACAAACCTGGAACCAGAAGAACTAGATGGTACCCATCCACCACCACTGACGACTCTGAAAGGAACTCCAGGACAGAGTGGAAGAAAAAGGTACAAAACTCAAAATTAAAAAGACCAGCCTTGGGAGAAAGGAAAAAAAAGAGGAGCTGATACCAAGGACTCAAGTAGACAGAAACTACTTTGGAAATGATGATGGCAACATATGTACAAATATGCTTGATATAATTGATGTGTGCAATGTTGTAAGAGCCCCCAATACAATTATTTAAGACAAACAAACAAACAACAAAAACCCAGCCTTATTGATCTGATGGAGACTGGTAGAACCCCCCAAGACTATGGCTCACACCCTGAGGTTCAACTTTCAGCCAAATGATAGGCCGATAAGATGAATGATAACACCAGTGAGGTGTGCGCTCCTTAGCACTGTCACAGAGCAAAAGGGCAGCATCTGTTCAGGGATTAAGTTCAGAATGGGGAGTCCTCATGTCATTGTGGTAAAGCACTGAGCTCCTATTCGAAAGGTCACCCATTCAAAACCACCCGCTGCTCCAAGGGAGAGCGATTGAGGCTTTCTACTTTTGTAACGAAGTAGAGCTTCAGAGCCCAAGGAGGTGGTTCCACCCTGCCCTCCAGGGTTCAGATGAATAAGAATCAACTCAGTGGCAGTGCGTGCTTGTTTGTTTTGTTTTAGTTTGTGAGCTCCTAAGGCAGGAAGTGAAAGGAAAGAGGGATAAATGGAAACAGTAATCACAGGAGGAAGTAGCAAGAATGCTGTTACATTACAGGGACTGTAATCAATGTCGGGGAAACAAAGTGTGCATGAGTTATTGAATGGAAAATGAATGTGCTTTGTAATCTCTCACCCTAATCACAATCACATTAAAAATGGTAATATTGCTGAAGATCAGGCACAAAAAGGAGACACCAAAAGGAAAGTTGAAGACTTCAAGAAAATGCAAGCCAGAGAATGATCTGATGTTGGTCAACATGGAATGAGGTGTGCATCATTGTCATTGTCATTGGCAAGTCGTTCTTCAAGTTTCAGAAGGACATTAAAGACATGCACAGATCTCTACTGGTCTCAGAATATTTGCATTTTTTTTTTTCAAAGTAGAAAGCAAATGTTTTTTTTGTTGGGTTTTGTTTGTTTGTTTTTGTTTTTCCTATGTGATGCACTTTATTTATTTTTATTTTTTTAATCAATTTATTGGGGCTCATACAATTCATCACAATACATAGATCAATTGTGTAAAGCACATCTATACATTTGTTGCCCTCATTATTCCCAAAATTCGCTTTCCTCTTGGGTTCCCGGAATCAGCTCATTTTCCTTTTTTCCCCTCCCACTCCCTTCCTCCTCCCCTCTCCCCCATGCACCCTTGATAATTTATAAATTATTATTTTATCTTATATTACACTGTCCGGCGTCTCCCTTCACCCACCCCTCTGCATAATTTAAGAGAAGATTTTTGAAAACAAAACAAATACTGCCCAAAGTGGTTGTTTTTTTTTTTTCATTATTAGCAACTAGGATTATTACCACAGAGTCTCCGTCACAGAAGCATCGTAAAGAAACAAGTCAACGACAGCCATCCTCCAGAGGGACTGAGTGCCAGAGATGGGTGTCACAGAACCAGGTGTTATGCCATCAGCGACATACTTGGACGTTGCATGGAAAGAAAGATGCAAGTATATGAATTCCCATTGCTGATCTTTGATCAAGGCTGAAACACATTCAATGGGGGGAAGGACTTTAATGAATGATGCTGACAAAACTGGATTTCCATTTACAGAAGAATGAAACAGGGCCCATATCTCAGTCCGTATACAAAACAAGCTCAGATGGATAAAGGCCTAAATGTAACACCGGAACTACAACAATCACCAATGAAAAGATACAGGTACTTCTCCCTTCACCCACTTTTCTGTTGTTCGTCGGACAGGGCAAGATATGACAAAATAATTTTTTAAATTTGAATTAACTTTATTTCCCCTACAGTCAACAACTTCTCTGCATTGAATTTTAATGCAACAAAGTAAAACAAAATCCCCTGTTCCTCCCCGACAAAATAATAATTTATAAATTATCAAGGGCTCATGAGGGAGGGGGGACGGGGAGGAAGGGGCAAAAATGAGCTGATGCCGGGAGCTTAAGTGGAGAGCAAATGTTTTGAGAATGATGAGGGCAATGAATGTGCAAATGTGCTTTACACAATTGATGTATGTATGGATTGTGATAAGAGTTGTATGAGCCCCTAATAAAACGATTAAAAAAAAAAAGAAAAGATACAGGTAAATTTAGGGGTGCCAACTGAAAACACCAAACAGCAGAAGTAAAGACATAGATACAAATATCCCCCATCCAACCCATGTCTAGATCTACCTGTGTGGGTATGCTTCCATCCTCCTTCCCCGAATATGTGGAAACATGTTCAGCCTGTGTGTCTACCCAAGCACATCCCTGTTGTTGCAGGATTGGGTAGAAAGCAGAATTGGCCTTTGTTGCCTTTCATGCTTGCGAAACCTTCCAGCATTTTGGCCTCCAGCATTTTCCCCTCACCTCCTTGTCAATGCATTGCCTTCTTCACCCAAGTTGACCATTGTCTACCATTTAGCCCATGACTTCCACCCTTCCTTTTCCTCTCCCCTCCTGTAACCATCAAGGAATGTTTCTTTTAGTGTGGAGACCCTATTCTTGACCTCTATCCGAGTGATTTCATACACTATTTACCCTTTTGTGATTTAGTAATTTCAGTCAGTATAATGCCCTCCAGGCTCAGCCATGTTGGGAGGTGTTTCAGACATCCATCATTATTCTTGAACATTGCAGAGTATTCCTTTGGAGCCCTGGTGGTGTAGTGGTTACGTGTCCCGCTGAGATCAACAGTTCAAAACCACCAGCAACGCTGTGGGGTTCGAGAAAGACCGGGCTTTCCACTCTTGTGAACAGTTACAGTCTAGGGGTCACTACCCCACAGTGGGTCACTAGGCAGCCTGGACTGGATAGCAGCGAGTCTTTTGGAGTATTCCATTGTGTGTACATTCCAACGTTGATTTATCCAGTCTTCTACTGCTGAGCTTTTAAGTTGTTTCCGTCTCTTTGCTAATGTGAAGGAACCTGGATATGTATATATCTGTTCCCTCATAGCCCTTCTTCTTTCTCTGGATGTATACCAAGTCAAGGGCTTGTTAGGTCATATACTATTTCTATTCCTAAGTTTTTGAGGACATGCCATACCACCAGGTTCCCCAGAGGTCACACGGTTTCACAGCCCCACCAGCGATATATAACAGTCTGTACCCTCGCCAGCATTTGTCGTGAGCTGTTTCTTTGACCATCAAGGGCAAACTTTGAACTTTGCTCTTCCTGCTGGGGTAAGGTGGCATCTCATTGTTGTTTAGTTTTGGATTGCTCATACTGACAGTAAGTAAATGGCAAAGTGGGGTGTGAGGTTCTATCTGATTCTAAATCTAGTATATTTACAGGGATGAACTCAGACCTATTTATAATCCAATTTTCTTTGGGAATGACATGCACCCCTTTGTCCTAGAGAGACGAAAGTGAGTGCAGTTAACATAGAGCTAGAGGCTCTGTGCAACCCTGGTGGTATCGTGGTTATCAGTGAGGCTGCTAACTGCAAGGTCGATAGTTCGAAGTCACTGTGGGCTCTCCAAGAGAAAGACAAGGCTTTCTACTCCCGGAAGGCATTACAGTCTTGGAAACCCTCCAGGCTGTTCTACCCTGTCCTCTAGGGTTGCTGAGTCAGAATCGACTTGGAGGCAGTGAGGGAGGGAGGCCTTGAATGCAGCTGTTGCTTGAGCAGTCGAAAGGTGTATAGTTCAACCTCAAACAGGATTGCTTTTGACTCCTTTGGTAGCTCGAAAACTTGAGAGTAAATTAGTGTCTCACTCCTGTTTCTCTAAGAGCTAACATGGAGAAAACCACGAAAGCCTCCAATTTATGTCCCATTGCTAAGTAGTTCGTGATATAAAACACATCTATTTTATTTCGTCCCAAAGGCCACGGTGCGCCTGCTGTCTGTGCTCAGGTTCTGGCTGGGCTGTCACTCAAGCTGCGTTCTTTTCTGTAGGCTCTGGGTTGAGAATCTGCTTGTTCAGGAAGTTGTCAGGCCTCACGGTCTTGGGGGGTGTAGAACTTGCAGGCTGCTGGCTTGGGTGGGGCTGGGTGCTTCTAGATTCTGAAATTCTCTGTCACTGGTCCTCTCTTTAGCCTTGACTTTCCTGCTTCCTCTCAGACCTCCTGACCTAGATTGGAAGAGTTTGTGTGATTTGGTGGAGTTCATTTGGATCATCTGCCCGTATGTGTTGCCCTGAAGGGAAAGCAAATCACAGGAACGCCATCTCTTCATATTTACACTCACCGGGTTACTGATACCCCCAGTGGTGGGCATCTTGGGAGGCTTCTCACAATTCTGCCAGAATTATTCACTTACCATGCATCAGGTCACATTATTGGGGCCCTGCCCTGTGCCAAGCAAGGTTCCGTTCTGTTCCAGGAGTTAGAGATACAGGGGAGGAACTGACAGAACGGTCTCCTTCATACTAACTGTTTAGTGGAGAAAGGAAATAAAGGAAAAACAGGGCTTGGGTCAGGTGCACCTTAGTTCGGAAAGTGGCATGTTGCCCTTCGACACTTTAAAGAGGTCTCTTGCAGCAGATTTGCATTGGCAATCCATCGCTGGATCTCTTGGTTGCTGCTTCTATGAGCATTGACTGCGGATCCAAGCAAGATGAAATTCTTGACAGCGTCCAGTTTTTCTCCGTTGGTCAGGAAGCAATCTGTTGGTCCAGTTGTGAAGATTTTGATTTTCTTACTTTGATGGCAGCAGTCTTGGATCTCTATAGAATCAAAATAGGGTAGCCTTTAGCCTTAAAAACACCCCCCAAAATCAACTCTCTGCCATCAACTCGATTCTGACTCACAGTGACACTACAAGACAGACTAGAATTGCCCCTGTGAGTTTCTGAGACTGTAAACCTTTACGGGAGTAGAAAGCTTCATCTTTCTCCCTTGGAGCAGCTGGTGGTTTCAAACTGCTATCTTTTCAGTTAGCAGCCGAACCCTGTGACATTGAAGCTGTTCTGTGCTAAGATACTACGATAAAAAGTTCTGCAGTGCTATGGGTAACTCTTTTTTTTTTTTTAACATCTTATTAGGGTCTCATACAACTGTTATCCCAATCCATACACACATCAATTTTGTAAAGCGCATTTGTACATCGTTTCTCAAAACATTTTCTCTCCACTTAAACCCCCGACATTAGGTTCTCATTTTCCCCCTCCCTCCCCGCTCCCTCCTCCCTATGGGTAACTCTTACATAGCATTTCTCACAGTTACATTTCTTGTAACTCCCACCAGGTGACTGGATTGTTGTTTGGTACTGTCTCATCGGTTCTGACTCATAGTGACCCAGTATATCGCAGAACAAAACACTGCCTGGTCCTGCACCGTCCTCCTAATTGTTGATGGTTGAGCTCATTGCTGGAGAGTAAGTGGCTGGGTGAGACTATACAAATGAGGTGCTTGTATAGTCTTGAAAATCACCAAGGGGGTTGGATAACCTATTCATAACCTAAATCAGATGCAGGACACCCTTGTGAGTGTCGCAAGCTCTATGCTGACTTGTAGTGACCTTATAGGACAGAGTAGAACTGTCCTTGTGAGTTTTTGACAATGTAACGGTTTATCAGAGTAGAAAGCCCTGTCTTTCTCTGGGGGAGCAGCTGGTGGCTTCAAACTGCTGATCTTGAGGATCGCAGCCCCCTACTAACCACTGTGTCACTAGGGCTCCGACTTGTGAGTGTAGGACCCTGAACATAAGCTGTCTAGAGCCCTAATGAGGCAGTTGTCCATTTTGCCATTCTGTTAGGTTTCAAATGAATCATCTCAGGGGCTGAAGAGGGCAGGAAACATTTCACTACCACCAAGAAAGCACTAGGATCAAAGTGTGTCTTGTGGTCCTGGGGTCCTAGTGTCGAGAATTTCCTAGACCCAAGAGGCCGAGAGCTGTAACATTGGAGACAGCACAGGACAGCAAGACACAGTGGTACCATGTTTCCCTGAAAGTAAGACATCCCCCGAAAATAAGATCTCCCCGAACATAAGGCCTCCCAGATAATAAAGCCCCCGAAGCTACCGTAACTCTGGACTTTGTACCGTAGCTGTGGGCACCCACTGCGCAGCTCACTGTTGGCCACAGCACAGCTGGAGCAGACAGGAAGGATGAGTAAATGTACCATAGATTGTTGTACATGGAAATAATGGTAGCAACAAGAAATTCTTGATACTGTAGGATTCACAGTTTGTCTGGTTATGCTGGTTTGTGATGACAACTACTACCGTGCCATATACAGGTAATACATTTCCTTTTTTGTTGCTCAACAATAAATGTGTACCATATTCTTCTTCATGGAAAAATAAGATATCCCCTGAAAATAAGACCTAGCACATCTTTGGGAGCAAAAGTTAATATAAGACACTGACTGTCCTATTTTCGGGGAACAGGTTAGCAATGCTGGCACAGAACTGGCTGCAGCAGAACGAGGAGAAAGGCCAGAGATGGCCTGGCAGACTTCCTGGCCAAAGAGTGAGAAGCCTTAGGCTAAGAGGCCTGCTGGTACCGGGGATGCTTCCAGGTATTTGGTAAGAGCAAGGCTTACAGAGAAGCCAGCACCTGTGAGTGCCTTTGGGCAGGAGGTTGGCCACGTGAATGGAGTACCTCTGGGAACTTCTTAGTAGCAGAGCTTTTGTGACATTTACTGGGACAGGGCAGAGTCTGAGTCTGTGTAACCAAGAGACCCAAAGCTAAGAGGACCAGGGCTGCAGCGAGGCCTGCCTGAGGTCTTGACTGAGAAGCTGTCCTGACCTAAGAACTGTATCCTGAGTCTTTCTTGATCCTGAAATGTAACCTATTACTTCTCCAATAGACCCCATTCTATGATCATTGTGACAAATGATCAAACCTAGCTGACAAGTGTCTGAATTGGTCAAAGGTCCGAGAAGAGGTATGCCTGGCTCCACTTCATCAGAATCAGCTCTGGGCTGATCCCAGTGGATTCGCTCTCGTCCTTGTGAAGTTAGAGGAGATCAGATGCCCCACCCTCCAAGTCCATAAGGAGATGGTCTGATAGCCACGCCCCATCCTCCCCAGGGTGAAAGCCCACACCCTTGGGTTCCAGGGCTTCTTCTAATCATGCTTATCAAATTTAACAGGGAAGCTTCTTTTCAAACCACACCCCAAACCACAATGCACAGCGTCGTGCTCATTCTGCGGCCCTGCCCCTAGCTGGTTAGGGAGGCTTCGGCCATAACCTCCTACATCCCCACGCAGGCGCTGGGCTTCATAGCAAGCCCCAAATGGTGGGTGTGTGCATGTCATTTGCCACAAATATGTGCCTCTTCCCCTCAGCTTCTTCTGGAGTTTGGCCGGTATTACAAGCAGGAGAAGACGGCCAGGCAGAAGATGTGTTTCTCCCAATAAGCAAGAAATACCGCAGGGACCTGTTCCTCCTACAAACACAGTCCCCTCACTCTGCAGCTGATTCTCCTGCTCTACAAAAGGACGATCCCAAGGTCCATGGAGACCTGCCTGGCAGTGGTAGAGGGTGTTCTACACCTGCCCTGGGACCCCGTGGGTGGTCAGTATTTCCCACCCCGCACGGACAACTTCATGGGGCAGCGTACAAGGCTGTCAGATTGGGGGCTTGCTGGTTATCACCAAGTCCTCTGATACATCTGAGTTAGTTAATTGTGCCAACCTGGCCGATAATCACATGTGGGGCTAATTGAAAGGCGGAGGGATAAATGGGTGGTGAGCCTCGACTTTCTAGTTCTCAGGTCTCTTGCTTTGTGATGGTCGCACCAGGGGTGCAGCTGCCTTAGCAGTTCCCTGCTTCAGCTGGCAAGATTGACTTCTTACAAGACATCCCCAAGGAGAAGCTACATGGACCTATCCCGACACAGCCCTGGGTGCTGGAGCAGCCGTGTGGAGACCCCTGCTAGTGCTGAGATGCTTATTCATTCACTGACTCAGCTTTCCTCCTGCAGTCGGCATCATTGCTTCTGTTTTGTGAGGTGGAGGACTTTGTGGACTGGTGTTGGGTTAATGGGTTAATGTTGGACTTGTGGGCTTGGGCAGCATTGGGTTGGGATGTTTTCGTGATGCACATTTTCTTTACATAAAACTCTCTCTTATACAAGAGTTGCTGTGGATTTGTTTCTCCAAAGTACCCAGACTAATACAACATCCATGGAACAAATGCTTTCTGGATGTCGACCGTGTGCCAGACATCGTCCACAGGACAATGACACAGCGATGAACTAAGTGTCCGGATCACTACCTGCCAGGGGCTGCCACCGTCACAGGAGAGACCGAGCTGTAGAAGGTTGTTGTCAGGTGCCGTCGTGTCGGCTCCCTGTGTGCAACAGGATGAAACACTGCCCGGTCCTGTGCCGCCCTCATCGCTGTTCTATGTTTGCGGTCATCCATGCAGCCACGAGGTCAACCCAGGCTGTGGAAGGTCTTGTTCTTTCTCTCTGAACCTTAGCTTTACCAAGCACGACAGCCGTCTTCAGAGAATGGCCCCTCCTGATAACATATCTAAAGTACTTGAGACAGCCTTGCTATCCTCACTGCCAAGGTACCTTCTGGCTGTACTTCTTTGGAGGCAAAGTTGCTTGTTCTTCTGGCCATCTGTGCGATATTCAGTATTCTTTGCTGACACTGTAATTCGGAGCATCCCGTCTTCCCTTTTTTCCCCTCCACTGTCCAGCTTTGACATGCGTATGAGGTGATGGGAAATATCACATACGTTAGGCACAGTCAGTCCTCTAAGGGACATCTTCACTGTTTTACACTAAAAAGAAGTCTTTTTGCAGCAAAGGTGCAAATAGGCAGTTTACAGTTGGAGGCTCACATTAATTAATTCAGTCATTTATTGAACAAATATTCATTGAACAGTTACTATGTGCCTGCACTGTTGTAGTTGCTAAGACAAAACGGACGCCAATCCTCACCTGCGTTGAGTGTGGCGTGGGGTGGGGGTGGATTATATGGGACCTTGCAGGTCATTGTAAGAATGCTGAGTTTTTCTGGGTGAGTTCAGGAGTCGCAGGAGAGGGTTGAGCAGTGGGATGACCTGAGCTCATTCTTGCTTTAAAAAGATCCCCCTACATGCGGTGCAGAGACCAAAGAGAAGGGATCCAGTGTTCGACTAGGAAGACAGGCTAGGAGATTATTACGTACACCAGATGAGAAATGAGGGTGGACCACGGGGATAGTCAGAGGTAGTCTCACTGCCATCACATCAATGCTGACTCATAGTGACCCTATAGGATAGGGGAGAACTGTCCTAGTGAATTTCTGAGACTAACTCCTGACAGAGCAGCTGGTGGTTTCGAACTGCCGACCTCGCAGTTAGTGGCCCAATGTGCAACCACTACACCACCAGGGCTTCTTCGCAGAGGTGGTAGAGAAGGGATTGTTGATGAAGCAATTGGATGTGGGCACCTGACAGAAAAGGAGGCGTCAAGGATGTTTCTGGTATTATTATTTGTAGTATTAAATTAAAAGTGGCGTGGGGGAGTGGGGTGCCAGCCCCACCCGCTACTAGAACTCATTGGTTCAGTAATACTACTTCTGGGTTCAGTAATGCACAATTGTATGGTTGAGATATATAGACGTTATTTAAAGTCATCGAGAGCATGAGAGATCATACAATAATACAGTCAGACATATTACATGGTAGCATTGCTCACCTCTGCCCCACTTGGTGGTCCTCGTGGGGGGAACCCGGCTGCCAGAGCAGGAGCCGCCTCCCTCGTGGGAGCAGCCCTCTCATCCACCGCCCTCATGCGAGCAGCCCCCCACGGGAAGCAGCCCTCCTTCCTCAGTCGCCCTCTGCCAGCCACCCTCCTGAGAACCAGGGAGCCTCCTTATTTATTGCTAACCACACATCATATCACTTTAGGGGGATACATCACAGCATCATGCATCACAGAGAGGGGCAATACAATTCACAACAACCTGCGTCATAGGGAGGGATTGCAACATAGGCAATACAAGCAATAGGAGGGGGATGACCTAGTCATCTTAGAGTGGTCCCGGGCTTGCCTTTGGGCACTGCTTCAAGGGAACAATGTCAGAAGGGAATGGGCCCTATTTAGGGTGAGTCAGACTATACAGTCTGGCCGCTATAGATGGCTGATATTAAGGAAAATAACCTCTGACCTACTTTCGCTGACCACCTATTGTACAGTCATTCTTAAGCAGCTAAATCTGGTACATATTATTGGGGAGACAGCTTAAGAGAAATCCTTCTGTTCCCCACAATGATTATTACTATTATTTTTACTTGAAGAACAGGAAGAATGGAGTTTCAATGGATTCTTCCACTGTTGGGGAAGGAGGACGCGGAAGCAGGTGGGAGGAGGAGGAGGCGCTCCAGTGCCTAGATTTGGGCTGACAGGCTGCATGCTGAGGTGTAAACATTTAGTGGATGCATTCAATGGGCACCTGACTGTGGGACTAGCTGGTTTCAGGACTGAGGTCAAGAGCTCGAGATGTAACTTTGGGAGTCAGGAGCACAGACATGACTTCTCAAGTCAAAGGCGAGCAAGCGCCCAGTAAGGAGGTCATTAGAGGACAGCAAAGGCCCAAAGACTATATACCGGGACATTTCCACCGTAGTGGACCGAACACTGGCTCTCTTCCCCTTATAAATCTTCATAGGGGTGGGGGGTGGTCTGTATAAAATTTTAGATGGAAATTCACTCGTTTCTCCCTCCAGCATCTTTGGAAAGCGTGGTGAAGGATGTTGTCAGTAGGATGGCATGAATCAGGTTGGGGGTAGGAAAGGCCAGGCCTGTTCCAGGTGCAGGCAGAAGTTGAGTGCAGTGAGAGAGGGGCCGAGAGAGCAGAGCAAAATCCAGTTCCTGCAGAGCCCCCCCCAGGGCATGTGAAGGGCGGCACGCTTCCTTCTTAGTCATCCAAGCAGGGGAGTGGTACAGACTGATCTGCATCTTAGAAAAACCCTCTGGCTTCCACATGGAAAAGGAATTGGAGGCAGACTGAGTAGTCAGGAGGCTGCTTCGATTGGGGTAAGGGGTAATCAATGCATTTGCCTTGTTCTGGTGAAGAATATTGAAAGTATATGAACTGCATATAGGACAAAGCGGTCTGTCTCCGAAGAAGTGCAACCAGAGTGCTCCTTAGAGGCAAGGATAGCAAGACTTCATCTTACATATTCTGGAAATCTTGTCAGGAGAGACCAGTGCCTGTAGAAGGACATCATGCTTGGAAATGTGGAGGGGCCGTGAAAGAGAGAGACTGGACACCACACCGTGGCTGCCACCATGGGCTCAGGGAGAGGGACAATTGTGAGGATGGGACAGGACGGGACAGTGTTTCGTTCTGTTGTGCACGGAGTTGGGTCGCTATGGGTTGGAAGTGACTCCATAGCACTAACAACAACAACACAGGCGTGAGGAGGTCCTGGGTGGCAGTCATGCCTCATCTTCAGGGAGCAACTGTCCGAGGTCTGTCTTCATCTCGGATAGCTACGTCCACAGAGGGAGGAGCTAAGTTTGCCTTGTTCACGGGGTGAGCCAGGTACCAACCTCTGTGCCGGGGAAGCTGTGGGCGAGTGGTGATGACTTGCTGAGCGTGTCCTGTGAGATGCTGTACGTCCATTGGGGCAAAGATCTCCACCAGGGTATCCCTGTAAGGAAACTGGGGAATGTGGAAACACACTGTACGTGGGAAGAAGAGATGCTTTTTGTGGGACAAATATGTAAAACCCAGTTATTTGCCATTTCGACCTTTTTTACACCTGCCGACATCACTCCTGTTCCTCACATTTGCAACCATCACCGTGATCCATTCCCAACAATTTCCATCACCCTTAACCAAACTTCTGTGTCCCCCAAGCAATGACTCCCCCGGCCCTTCCTCTTCTGCCTCTGGTCAACACTAATAAAGTTTGGTCTCTATCCATTTGCTACAGTCTAGGTATTTTGTATAAAAGGGCTCATATATTTATTGTGGTGTTGTGACAGACTGCTTTCACGTATGGGAGAAAATGACACTGATGTACAGCCTCAGGAATCCACAGGTGGCGGTCTTTCCTGTTCGATAGGGGCCTTCTGAGTTGGGACCGACTTGACGGCCGTGGTGGGTGTTTTACTTATGTCCTCAAGATCCAACCACGGAGTGGTGGTCCCGTGTCTCCGTTTGCCTTCTCTCTTTTGATTTGTGAATTCATTTCAGCAGATATGAATTGCACTCCAGATGACTGCCTCTTGACTGATTACAGCGGAGAGGCGAGCCCCTCGATGGCTACTCTGTTGTCATTCGACATGAACTGTGGTAGTTACATAACCCGGTGTCAATTTGAGGCCTAAGAGTGAACGGGTGGAGTTTAGCCCATCAATCAGATCGCAGCTTGATGACCTCATTTGGAGGTGCTAAGGAGATAAATAGCTCACTGGAGGGGGGACGCTCTTAGACTTCCTGGGAGACATTCCAACTGAGAAGACACATGGAGCTACGTTAGTGCCTTGCTAGTGCCCTGAGATGGAGAAACCACGTGGAGACCCCTGCCTACGCTGAGATGCTTATACAGTATTATCACTGGATCCACAAGACCTCCCACCCACTGACCTGTGATCTTCCTGTATTCAGCGTCATTGCATGTGTTTCGTGAGTCTGAAGAGGACTTTATAGATTGGTATCGGACAGATGGGCTAATATCAGACTTATGGACTTGATCTGGACTGGCCTGGGATGTTTTCTCAATATTCAATTGCTCTTGTATATAAAGCTCTTTCTATATGTGAGTGTCTATGATTTTGTTTCTCTAGTCTACCCAGACTAACACATTATCCATCAGGAAAAGACCAGGGAGGTTTCAGAATGGGGTCAAGAGAGGAGGAAGGATGCTCAAGTGAGAACAGGAGGGTCCACTGATCCTGGTTACTTGCAGCAACCAGATCTGATCCAACTTAAACACTAGTATCCCCAAAAGGGTTTTAAGAAAAAAGCCCCATTATAACAACATTCACTAGACAGGGGGGGAAAGTCGCTATTTCTAGAAGAGGCCATGACAGGGCTGGGTCACTGCAACCTGCCGTCAGCTTAGGCACTGTGGACACAGCAGGCTCTCGGCCAAGCTCTTGCCTTTGCCTGTAGATGAGCGCAGAGATGAGGTAGCCTGTTTCCTGCCTGTTTCCAGCGCAGAGATGATGTAGCCGGTTTTCCCATAGATGTCCTTGTGGGGAGCCTTCTTGCGGCCGGGCTGGAGGAATTTCTGAATTGTAGGAACATTACTTATCTTCACTGAGAACTCCTGGAGGCGAGGAGTCAGAGAGGATGTTAGGAACTTTGTCTTCTAGAGCCTAAATCAGGGTCCTCAAACTACGACCCACCGAGGACATTTATCCGGCCTGCTGGTGTTTTTGTCCCGTTTTGCTTTTTACTTCAAAATAAGATATGTGCAGTGTGCATAGGAATTTGTTCACAGTTTTTTTTAAAACTATAGTCTGGCCCTCCAATGGGTCTGAGGGACAGTGAACTAGCCCCCTGTTTAAAAAGTTTGAGGACCCCTGGCCTAAATGGTTTGCAATAGAACCACATCCGCAAGACTCAGCTGGTTCGCAACGAGAAAGGTTTGTCTGTGATCCCTTAAAATCTTGACACCAACAGCAGCAACGCCCATCTTATGGATTCCAATCGGCCCCTTCCGTTGGGATGGTGTAGCTGGCGCCTCGTGTCCATGACAGTGGCTCAGTGGGCTTTCTGAAGCCCGTTTTTAACAACCAGAGTCACACAAGGCACGAGCGACTAGCTTGTAGTGGAGGAGCCAAACCAACACTAACCTCACTGCTATCAAATTGATTCATAGTGACCCTGTATGACAGATTGTGACCCTGTAAGACAGATTGTGACCCTGTACGACAGATTGAAATTGCCCCTGTGAGTTTTCAAGACTGTAACTTAAAAAAACACACCCAGTTTTCAGTACTTTATCAACATATACAATTCAACAATTCAGTCATATCAAGAAGATTTGTACAAATGTCATCATATTCAAATCTAGAACATTTTCTTCCTTGACTGTAACTCTTTACAGGATTTGAGAGCCTCGTCTTTCTCCCAAGGAGCGGCTGGTGAATTTGAATTGCTGATCTCATAGTTAGCAGCGTAAAGGGTCATCACTATGCCACCTGGGTTCCTGGCCTTGTGCCACTAGAGCTGCTTATATGATGGGGTACCTCCCCAAAAAACAGGAAAAAATTCCACTGGGCAGATCTTTCGTAATACACATTTCCCTCCAGCTAGGCCAGCATGAAGCAACAAGCTCTGAGTTGTGCACCCAGTGGAGTCACCTGGAAAGGTTCTCTGTGATCATAGTGAATTTTTTTCATAAAAGCAATTTTTCTGGAACCTTGTTATTTTGTGATGGTTGATTTAAGAGATCAGCGTGTGGCTGTGGAATTTTGTTTCCTGCTTGGGAAAAATGCCACATAATTGTTGTGATATTGAACACAGCTTACAAAGACAGCCCTATGGGAAAAACTCAAGTGTGCAAGTGGTTTTCTCGTTTCAAAAAAAGGTGAAATGTCATTCTGGACGTCTGTCAACTTCCGGAATAGACGAACATGTCAACTTGTAGTTCATTCCACCAGGTCAAACTGTTAGTCAAGCTTTCTATTCAGAGGTTTTGAAAAGATTATGTAACAGTTTGCCACCCCAAAAAAGGCCTGATTTGTGGCAGAAAGGGGACTGGTTTTGCCACCAGGACAATGCACCTGCTCACGCAGTCATCTCATTTGGCAGTTTTCAGCAAAAAACAACATGACTCTATTGCTCCATGCGCCTTACTCAGTGCGACTTCTATTTATTTCTGAGAATGAAGAGGGGCATGAAACAACAGCAATTTGATGACAGAAGAGGTGAAGAAAAAACTAGGGAGGTGCTGTCAGCCATCCAAACAGGTGGATTTGAAAAATGTTTCTAAGAATGGAATCACAGGTTTGACAAATGTATTGTGTAATGGAGAGTACTTTGAAGGTGATAAGGTTGTTTTGTTAAAAAAAAAAAAAAGTAAACACATAGCTTTGGGGAAAAAATTACAGTTTTTTTGGGGTACTCCCTCATCTATTAGTATGAAAGTAGCTTAATTAGGGAAAACACCTTCATCCACCTGATTGCTTCCTTTGACCACTTGCTAAAATGGTTTTTGTATGTTCTGATCTTCTGTTTCTTACTTAGGAAGTATCAATCAACAGAAAGTATGTTTCCCTCCCGCTCCAGATTCTGTCCCCACAAAGTGTTAAGTGTTCCACTACTAGCTGGAAGGTTGGCGGTTCCAGACTACCCAGAGGAGCCTTGGAAGACAGACCTGGAGATCTCTTGATGATGGGTGCCAGTCATATGGATGCTATGGAGCAGTTGTCCTCTGCACACAGTGGGTCAGCACAAGTCAGAATGCGCTCCACACCAGCTAACCATCACCACCTCTCCCAGACTGAGCCTGTCTTCTTGTGCCTTTCATGTCATTTACTACAAGCAATCACCATAAACACCTTAAAAAGCAGGAAGCATGCATCTCTCTACAGGCTCCCTTTAACCCAGGCCTCTGTAGGTGGTGCAAATTGTTAACAGTTGGCAGCTGCGAACTGAAAGGTTGGAGGTTTGGGACCACTCAGATGCCTTGGAAGAAAGGCCTGGCGATCTATTTCCTACATCAGCCATTGGAAACCTTGTGAGTATATTACTACTCTGACAGAAACAGTGTCATTATGAATAGATTGGACCCAAAGGTTCCAACATGATTGCTCTTGCTCTGATTGTGTACTTGCGATGAGGTTTAACAGATCAATCCATCCTGGAAAGTGACATTATACCTTTAATTCATGAATATGGAGCTAGAGTCTAAATAAGTTTATTCAATGAACTTACAATAATTCTTTGATCACCAGATGCTTTCCATACTTTAAATATTTTGCAAGTGAATAGGATATTGGATGTCACTTTACCTTCCATTTTTTCTAGTGTTTGGCTTGCTGTTGGGCTACCAAATAACAAGGAATAGCCAACAAGGCCACTGTATCATTTTCTTTGAGATGTTAATGAAAAGGCAAGAATGTTGGAACAATTTCTCCGACATTTAACCTGGTTTATTTTTAATTCTCCTTGCATCTTAATGGCCTAAATATTTTTCTATCTACTGTGCTTTAAAGCAAGACTTGCTCTTAAGGTTAGCTCTGTAATTTGACTTAATTATTACATCCACACACACCAGTCTCTTGATCCTGCCCCATAAAACAGTTCTGACAGCTTCTTAGTACTTGTTGCTTTTAAATCAACCCTTGCGAAATGGCTCAAATATTGCTGGGAGTCATCTATGTAGAATGATGTATGCATTTTAGAAGAAGGACAGACTGAAGTTAATTTTTCAATAATTCTTTCTTTCTTTATTTTTAATCCCACCCCTCCTCTAAATTCTTTTTTTAAAACAAGTGATTTTTCCATTGGTTCTTGTCTGCATTTCCCAAACATCTTTCCTTATACTGATACATCTAGTTCACAGGCCTCTTTGCTGAGGCAGAAGGATTGAGGGGAAAATGCTTTTCATGTCTGTACTGTGGTTTCCTCATTCTTTCATGTAGTATCCCCTCATTAGCTTGACCACTGTCTGTCAGTGTGTCACACGGTGGTGGCTTGTGTGTTGCAGTGAGGCTGGAAGTTACCCCACTGGTATTTCAAATGCCAGCACCCTGGTGTCTGTGGAGCTTCCAGACTAAGACAGACTAGGAAGGAGGAAGAGGTGGACTACTTCTGAAAAATTAGCCACTGAAAACCTCGTGAAATGGAACATGGTCTTATTATTAGCACTCCCATTAGTTCACATATCCCAGCCAGCCAAAGCAGGTTGTCAGTTCACAATGCTGTATTTCGCTGCTGCTTTCTGACTTCCCTGCCTGGACTCATCTCAATATCATAACAACAAACAATACCCCCAGACCCATTGCTGCTGAGTAGATTCCTATTCTGACTCATGCTGGCCCCTATGGATGTCATATTAAAGCCTTGTGACATTAAATTCTGTTTAAATGGCTTTTAAGTTAGGCAAGCTAATTGATCTTTGAACATCAAAATTGCTACTCAATAATAAAAGGCTGGAGCACCGAACCTCTTATAACTTGATTTAGCCATCAACAGCCATTTTTCTTCTCTTGATAGGATGTGCAGTGTAAAATATGCTCCCCTGTATTTGCAGACTTTATGCAAGTCTGTTGTTTCACGATTTCTGCCTCTTCCGGTCTCATCAATTCTTTTATTTGACCAAGAAATAACCTTAATTCCTGCTTTCTAACTCCCCATGATTATCCCTCTTGGGACAGGTCAGTCAAGTTTAGGTATCTGCTCCGTTAAGGATTTTTATCATTTTCCTAGAGTTTAGGCCATGCTGCGGGTCAGAGGGGGACCTTATTTATTGCAAAGTTTGCATGACTTCGCAGAAATCCAGTTAAAAATGAATCTTGACAGACTCCTGCTTTTCACCAGATACTCGGAACTTAACTCCACCTTTCCCGCCCCATCGTCGCTCGAGGAGAAGAAGACATCTAAACTGGGTTCTTAACAAAGTCTGCAGAAGCCCCATAGCCAGCGATACGCCAGCTCTCGCCACGTCAGCGGACACAAGTGACGCCAGCGCGCCTGTGCGCGGGGCGGGGCGCTGCGCGCGCAGAGGCCCGCCTCCTACATCCGGGGCCCGGGCGGCTGCGGCGCCGCCGCGCGGTAGTCACGTGGTGCCTTCCTTTCCGTCTCTGGCCGGCTGGGCGCGGGCGACTACTGGCGAGGCGCGTGGAAGCCCGCGCCGGTTCCCCTTGGTCTCAGCTCCCGGCCCGGGCAGCCACAGAGTTCGCTGACGCCGGGTGACCTGAGCCTGCCGCCAAGATGCCGGCCTACTTCCAGAGACCGGAAAATGCTCTCAAACGCGCCAATGGTGAGCAGGGGATCGGGGCGCTCCGGGCCGGGCCGGGCCGAGGCCTGGGAGGTCGAGGTGCGGGGCCTGCTGCCCTCTGCTCCGCCCCCGGCTGCGGCCGGAGAGGAGGCCGATGCGGCCTGCCCGCCACCGACTCGGCCCGTGGCCGGGCTGCTTCCTTTCGCCTCAACCGACTGGGGGTGGGAGGCCGGAGTCGGGAACCGTCGCCCGGGGCGCCCTCTCCCGCCGCGCCTCCGGGTGCGTGCGGGGGCGCCGTCCTGGAGACTGGCCGCAGTGGGCCCGGACCTCCTCCCCCGCGCCTGCCGCCGCCTGCCTCCCAGGCCTCGGGGCTGCCGTGTGCTTAGGCCCCGCGCCCCCGGCCGCCATCTGGGAGTGCCGGGGAGGAAGAAACATGGCTCCCTCCCGGGGACAATGCACGCGAGAACCTCGGCTCCACCTCCCGCCGAGGCCGGGAGCCTGACAGTCCCACCTCCAGCTCTGCCGCCGACACCGCCGCCCCC
>NW_022103968.1:10781823-10798744 GCF_000313985.2 Echinops telfairi
CCTCCCGGCGACCGATCTCTTTACCAGAGTTCTGGTTTACCAGGCGCAGGTTAGGGCCAGTCCCACCATTTTCCCGGAATTGCAGGAAGTTAGCAGAGTTTCAACACTGCCCCCAAGATTTGGGTCCTCTCCCACAGATAACGAAACTGAGGCCCTGGCAGAGACCGGTTTACCAAGGTCACTCTCCCAGCTTGCTGTTGAGCCCGGAGACTATAGCCAAGGTCTCCTGATGCCTAGACCAGCCTTTTTCGCCTGAGCCTCCTGTGCCTGCCACTTTCTGATTTCTTATGTGAATTGAATTGAAGCCAGGGGCGCTTTCGGGCAAACTTGGGTGCCCTCAAATGAATTTTCCTCCTAAGTTCGAGTCGCCAGCTAGTATAGACGGCTTTGGTTAATCCTGGCATTGTGGCTGTACAAATTTATGCTTGTCGCTGATCTTTAAAAAAAGCCCAAACCTCACGAAACCACTTCTGTAGGGGTTATTAATTTTTTTAGGCATTCAGACGTCGTCCTCTCTACCCCCACCCAGACACGTTTTCGATCCTTTCCGTGTGTGGGCAATCTGTCTCCGAGAGTTTTATGAGTGGTTGAAAAGCCTGTGAAGAGGTCAGTTTCCATTGTATGTAAAAGTAGGTAACCCGATCAAGAACCTGTTGGCAGATTGGTGGTGGTCACATAGAGGGACTTCCAAAAGTTCGTTGGCAAGTGAACCTAAAAGAATGAAGTTAAATTAGGGACTTTTGAAGCCCCCTCCTACTTGTGGATGTTCTTTTTCCCTGTCTCGTTTTTCAGTAGGCTAGTCCCAGACTATGGAGTTCAGTAATTCTTTAAATATAACAAAAAGGCAAAAAAACTACAATTTAGGTCTGTGTTATTGCTCATTTAAAAAAAATTTTGTTATTGCTCATTCTAATGATTAGAATTGAGTTAGAAGAAAAGTTTTTAAGGCCCAAAAGAACTGTCATACATAATAAAAGGTGTTTATGAAATTATAGGAAATAAATAAAGGAGTTACAACTAAGCAGGGTAAAATAAACTAGACCTCGTAATAGAGTTGAAGATGATTTCTCTTTTTTTGTGAAGTTCTTAGATTTAGATGGGCATCATGCTTGAGTCAGTGGGTTTACCAGTCATGGGCTTCCCTGGGCAGGCAGACAAGTGGGAGCCCTGGTCTCAGTGGACCAGATGCTACTGTGTTCGTGGGTTTACCAGTCATGGGCTTCCCTGGGCAGGCAGACAAGTGGGAGCCCTGGTCTCAGTGGACCAGATGCTACTGTGTTCAGGCTGCCCCCAGCTTTTTTCCTGTGGAAATCCTAGGTATTTCAGTTAGGTTATTTGCAGTTACTAGAGCTATATAATTTGTCAAATCTTATTCTGAACCCAAACTAAAATAGGCAAGAAGAGGAAAGGAAACAGTTTCCCAAAAGTGAAAAAGAAAGGAAACAGTTTCCAGAAAGTGTAGCGACTCTGCTGTGGTTCTTTTAAGCTGTGGGGTGAGGTTTCTGTGAGAGGTGCCTTCCTTTACAACTTTCCAAGTAGTAACTTCTGCCCCCTTTGCTCCAGGGGAAGGGAAGGGAAGGCATTTCCTTCTCAAGGTGTCAAAGTGAGTAGGTCCTGTGGCAGTGCGTTTACAGGACTTCAAATGGAATGTTTTTATGTCCATTTCATTCCATGGAACTAATTATTAAATTATGGATTAGATGCTTTATCGATAGCAAGTATGACCCTAGACATACTGACGTTCAATTCATTGCATTATTTTAAGTAGACTAATCCTCCAGGTCACCGTAAGTCTACATATCAAAGCAATGATTTAAAAAAATTATGGTAATCATTCAGATAGTCATTTTGAAGAAAGCACCTTTTCCAGGTTATATTTTCAGTATTGCCAAAGTGGCTTCTCTTGACCATATAAAAAAAGCCTTTAATCTTATCCTCAACGACCAGTGACTTAAAAAAAAAAAAGTTGTTGTAAATCCACAAATTGAGTAACATTATAGCATGTTTACCCAGTCTTGTTGCCCAAGTATGGTAGTAAATAACTGGTGCAAAGTTGACCCAGGTCTTTCCTTTAAGGAAAAAAGCATTTTTATCCCCCCTACCTTTCTTGATACATAGTTTCAATCATTGTGTCTGAAAGGTACAGTCAGAAGTCCTGATAGAAAATTATAATTCTAGGTTCTGGTTTTCATTCCAAGACTACCCATCTGGAAGTGAACATTTCTTACATAAGTCAGAGGATGAGCTTTATGGTTTGACAGTTCTTCCGGACCTCAAAAACTTCTGACGTGATAATTCTGATCAACTAACTCTCCTTATGTGTGAATTAGAAGACAGGAAGGCTCAAATCGTAGATTATCACTAAACTATTAATATCAAGCAGGTTTTTGAGGAACAAATTACTGAATTTATTTGCCATTTTCATATGTACCAGTTTGCTAGTTTTTTAAAGTCTGTTTCCAGCCCAGTTTCTTTAAATCTGCCCGGTATCTCAAGTTTGTTTAGTTTTGTTTTAATTGAGGGGGGTCTGCTGCCGTTTGGGGCAGATTCTTTAAACATTCTTTAATATGTTTGCTTTGACTTGTTTGAAAGTATGGGGCATTACAAATCACAACATTTGCATGGGTTGTTTCCAAACTCAAAACCAACCTCATTGCCATCAAGTTGATGTCTGACTCAAATAAACTCTCCAGACAGAGTAGAACTGCCCTTGTGGGTTTCTGAGACAAACATCTTTACAGGAGTAGAAAACTTTATCTTGGTCCTGCAGAGTGACTGGTGGTTTTGAACTGCTGCCCTTGAGGTTAGCAGCCCAGCAGGTAAATTCACTATACTACTAGGACTGCCCTCGTGGCTGTTTAGAAAGTGAAAAGAATCCTTTAGCTCCCCCAAAGAGATTTTAGAATGACATTGAGAAACTACACTGTGTCTCCTTAGAAAATATGAGATTGGGAAAGTAAATTATTTTTAAGATACTTTGGTATTTTGTCATTCATTACCATGCTTACTACACCAGCTCAACTTTAAAACTGTCCCTGGGTTCTGCCTTCAAGCATGCTGGTAATGGGCAGTCAGACAAGATCTGAATTCTTAGTGTAGGCTTGGGAGGTGTATATTACAGGTCCTTTTAGTGATGTTGGCGGGAGTCCTGCTGGCCCACTTGTTAAATGTTAGGCTGTAACTGCAAGGTCAGCAGTTCAAAACCACTAACCGCTCCATGGGACAAAGATGAGTCTACTCCTGTGAAGAGTTACGGGGCAGGTCTACCCAATCCTGTAGGGTTGCTGAGTCAGCAGTGACTTTACCTTTTTTTTTTTTGCTTTATTATTATTATTTTTATCATTTTATTAGGCGCTCATTCAACTCTTATCACGATCCACACATACATTAATTGTGTAACGCACATTTGTACATTCATTGCCCTCATTCTCAAAACAGACTTGACTTAATTTGTTAGTTTTAGGGCTGCTGCTGTGCTTTTACTATGATTTGATTACACCAAAACCCCAAACATTGCTTCCCAAATTTTGACAAATGTAGTTTTGTGAAAGTAGTTAGCAAAAAACAGCTAGAAGGTGTAGGTTTTGAAGAAAATAACCTTACAACCCTTCTTGAAGAAAATAAGGCCCCATCTAAGATAGGAAAGGCTTATTAGTCCAACAGAGTATCTAGTTGTATTACATTTTTGTTTCACATGGCAGTGTTTTTTCTTTGTAGTAAGATTATTGATCCTGTACTAGCAAAATTATGAGATCATTCATAAGTAGTATTGAAGAATTTGGCTTTCGTTATCATGTGATGGATGTGGATTGATACTTGGTGACCTAAAGTATTAAGGGATAAACTTAATATCCAACGTGTGGGTAATTTACCTGTGGCAGATTTGATATACTAGAGGTTAGAAAAATTGTGTGTGCTTTCCCAAGAGGAAGGAATGTTGGGGAACAAGATTCCTGGAAGATGTGATAGTTGGAAGAAATGGTAGAAAATTCTGAAATCTGTATATCTAGCAAAGCCCCCAAATTAAAAGGACTGTTTATGGCTCAAGATAGAAAAAAGCAAAGACCTAACTCATTGTCATTAAAAAAACAAAGACCAAACTCTCTGCCATCAAATCAATTGCAATTTTAAAAAATTGTTTTATAACGATCTTATAGGGCAGGGCAGAACGGCCCCTGTGGGTTTCTTAGGTTGTAACTCTTTACGAGAATCAAGAGTAGAAAGTCTCATTTTTGTCCTGAGGAGCTGCTGGTAGTTTCAAACAGTTGACTTGAGGCTTGCAGTCTAATGCATAACCACCACGCCACCAGGGCTCATCCTCTAGATAAGGGTGGAAGAAAAAAACCTGAACCCCCTACCATGGAGTGGATTCGATTCATGGCAACTCAGTGCAGTGTGGGGTTTCCTAGACTCCAGATCTTTATTGGGAGCCCTGTCTTCCACTTGCAGAGCAGCTGGCGGCTTTGAGCTGACCTTGTAGTTAGCATTCCAGTGCCCACAGTGCCACCAGAGCTCCTTGACGTGCACATTGGATATATCTCATGAGGTTACCACTTAGAATTAGGAAGAGAATAAACATTGTTTTTAAACAGAGGTGTGTTTTGAGACATTTTTTATAGTATGAACTAGCATATTAATTTCCTGATTACTTTTTATAGTTGTAGATATGTGCGATTTTTACAATTATAAAATTCCAAGTTGGTTTTACTCATGACTTTTTAGTCTAGCAGCAGTGGGGAATTTTTTTTTCCTGCCAAGGGCCATTGGGTATTTCTAATATCATTTGGAGGCCATACTGGTCAAACATTGAATTAACTCGTCCCTAATGTGTGGCTGGAATTTCTTCTCTTTAGTATTGATGATTTAGAGGCTCAAGTACTGGATGTTCCCATCCAAGGGTATAAGATCTTTTTGCAACATGGGCACCGTTACAGTGAGTCCAGTGCCCTAATGGATCCTGTAGACATTAAGCACCACAACCCGAGAACAGGAGAACTAGAATTGTGTCTGCTTATCAAAACCAACTACTCTGAAAAGGGTCACATTAGGAGAGTCCTGGGTAGAGTGGAAGAAAAATGTACAACCAACCCAGAATCAAAAGTGACCAGGCTCACAGGTTGGGTACAGCATAGTGGGGCCACCCAAGACATGACCCTTATATCCTTCCGGCCTGGAACTGAACTCAATGTCTCTCTTAGAATAACCAACCTTTTAAGATCAAAAGGGCAACATTTAATTTACCCTTGGACCAAGTTCAGAGGGTTAGGAAAGAGGAGGAATGGGAACAGGAAACAGGGAGGAAGTGGAATAAGCAGTGAGTGGTCAATTGAGGGGATTACAATGGATGGGTTGAATCAGAATGTGCATTGTTGAAGGTAAAACTAGGGTCTGTTCTGTAAACTGTCATCTAATTAACAATTTAATAAGAAAGATAATAGTGCGAAAGAAAATAAAGACGAGAAGAGGAAATTTGCAGCCTTGGTCAGCAATAATGCCTTCCTGCTCAAGGAAAAGTAAATTAAAAAACAATCTTTTTCACCGCTCTGTATTCTAATTATCCACCAAAGTCCACACTAAAAATCGTCCCTCACCCCCTACCTCACCTTTCCCCGCCGTCCTCAGTCAGTCCCAAAGCCCCACCGAGGGCTGGGTCATAGGTCATGTCTCCTTATCTGCCTTTTGGTTGTGACAGGGTCTATCCTCGTTTTGATGACCAGGACCATTTTGAGGAGTGCTGGTCCAGGTGTTTTATAGAATGCTCCCCAACAGGGTAAGAGGTTCCATATTCATGAATTGGAAGACAATATTGTTAAGATGCAGAATCTCTAGATTCAATGCAATTGAGGTCAAAGTTTCAGTGAGCTATTTGTAATGGTCAACAACCCGATTTCCAAGGATATAGGACTTAAATAGCAGCACAAGACTGAAGAACTAAACAATCCGAAGACTCCTATCTTGTTTCAAGATTTACTGTATGTGTACATTAATCAAGACAGCATAAAGGGGGGAAAGAATTGACAAATGGATCATTCTAGAGAGCCCAGAAACTAACCACACAAATATGGTCAACTAGTCTTTAACAAAGGAGCAAAGGCAATTCAGTTGTTTTCGTGCCACAAGGTTTATAGCATGAGCTAGCAGAAAACTAATCAGTCAGCTCAGTGTGACTGTGAAGTCAGACCTGAGCTTTTTCTAGGTTAATGGGCATTTTTTTTCTTGTGACCTAAATGTTTGGTATTTTTATATCATTTAGAAAGATAGGGTCGACACCGGCCAGTCATGAGGTCGAGTGTAGCCTGTGGATCATGTTTGTAATACAGAGGCTGGTGCCTGGGGTCATTATGAAGGCATCGCTTAATAAGCTCCAGTCAGTGAGACCTAAAAAGAAGGTGGTCATGAGTTTACAGGCTAAAGTAGCCGTTTTAAAAAAGGGAGAGTTTTGAATTTTGTGAATTATGTTAACTGATTTTAATTCCCTTGAATCACTTTTCAGAGTTTCTTGAAGTTGGCAAAAAGCAACCTGCTTTGGATGTTCTTTATGATGTTATGAAAAGTAAAAAACATCGAACATGGCAAAAGATACACGAGCCTATTATGTTGAAATACTTGGAGCTTTGTGTGGATCTTCGCAAGAGCCACCTGGCTAAGGAAGGATTATATCAGTATAAAAATATTTGTCAACAGGTAAGATGAAATTTGGGTTTTACCTTTTTTTTTTTTTTTTTTTTTCATTTTCACAAGCTTCCCAGGTGATTCTTACATTCACCTTGGGGATCCTTTTTTTTTTTTTTTTCTTAACATTTTATTAGGGGCTCATACAACTGTTATCCCAATCCATACACACATCAATTGTGTAAAGCGCATTTGTACATTGTTTCTCAAAACATTTTCTCTCCATTTAAACCCCCGACATTAGGTCCTCATTTTTCCCCTCCCTCCCCGGGGTTTTACCTTTTTAATAGGTGTTTAAAGTAATTTTTCAGCCGTTTACCCTTCAAATCAATCTCATACTTCATACAGCCTGATTTTTTTTTAAAGCATTTTGTTACTGCCTAGAAAAATATTTTTGATTAATTTTTGTTTGTTTGATTAGGTAAACATCAAATCTCTAGAGGATGTTGTTAGAGCGTATTTGAAATTGGCAGAAGAAAAAACTGAAGCTGCAAAAGAAGAATCCCAGCAGATGGTTTTAGATATAGAAGATTTGGATAATATTCAAACACCTGAGAGGTATCGAGGATAAGCTTCTGATAGCTTTTTTTTAACGGTTTGAACAGAAAGATAAGTTTATTGAAGGAGGATACTTTGGAGAAGTCCAAAGGGCTTTTAGCTAGTATAAAAAGCCTCCAATAGTTATTTAATGCTTCATTCAGTGAGTTTCAGTGTATGTGTCTCCGTCACCTCTATTTGAAGTAGCTGTTTATTAGACAGATTGATTATCTCTGGATTTTAAATGTATAGTAACCCAGGAAGTCACATAAACGCTACTTAAAATCTATAAAAGTGGTAGGGTATGTATATATAGCCATTCAAACCATTCTAATGCAGAATGGGAAATCCGAGTATTGAGATAATGACAGCTTTACAGTACACACAAAGGTGTAGGTGTGTAGGAACAGTGTGCACCAGTTATGGCCATCACCCTTCTTGACTGTGTTTTTCAATCAGATGGTAAAGTCAGACATGATGTCTAGAAGTGGTCTCCAGTGTCTGCATGTGTGTCTTCACAGTGTTCTCCTGAGTGCTGTTAGTGGGGAAGACACGCAGGACCGGACGGACAGACTCCTTTTGACGCCTTGGGTTAAGTTCCTGTGGGAGTCATACCGGCAATGTCTGGACCTCCTGCGGAACAATTCTAGAGTGGAGCGCCTCTACCATGACATTGCCCAGCAAGGTAAACCAGGAGCTTAGAAAGTTGATTTGAACAAAATTTGGTAGAGCAGTTAGTAAAATTAAGTACTGTATATACTCACGTAGAAGCCAAGTGTTTCAGCAATTTTTATGCAGTTTTTGTGGTAAAATTAAAGTGCCTCGGGTGATATTCAGGTTGGCTTATACTCGAGTATACTATACGGTAAGACCTTTTCTCCATAGTACTTGAAAAATGAACTAGTTAAAAAAATGGACTAGTTTTACTTTTGTTGATTTGTTTTAGTTTAACTAGTCAATTCTTTTAATGAGTAAACCATTTTCTTAAGTAATTTTTTAGTCATTTACAAGTAAAAATTTTATCATAAATAATGTAAATCTTTTTAAAAATGATGAAAATTAAAAACCCACTGTCATTGAGTTGATGCCATCTCATAACGACTTTATAGGACAGGGTAGAACTGACCCTGCGGGCTTCCAAGACTGTAACTCTTTATGGGAGTAGAAAGCCCTGCCTTTCACCTGTAGAGCAGCTGGTGGTTTTGAACTTAAAGGCCCAGAACCTCATGGGTAGTTCCACCTTGTCCTCTAGGGTCACTGTGTGTTGGAAATGACTCTATGGAAGTGACTTTATTTTTTAAATGTAAATACCACATATACTTGAGTGTGTAAGCTGACCCGATTATCAGTCAAGGCACCTAATTTTACCACAAAAATGTCATTAAGAATGTGCTGAAAAACTTGGCTTAAACTCAAGTATATACGGTATGTGAGAGGCCTTTAGAAAGTTTTGGGGAAAATTTACTTTTTAGTAAAATATTTCCACAAACTTTAAAAATATCCCTTAAGTGTAAATACTATAAACGACTAAAAAAATGTACTCCAGTATTGTTGGAAGTACTTTACAAACTCCTGAGGGTTTTCCAAGTGGCAGGAAAAGTGAAATTTTATCCTTCTGTTTCCTTTTTTGTTGATCTTAACTTATCCAAGGGGCTTTAGAAAGTTTGTGGCAAAATGCCATGAACTTTTATTTCCATTTTTTCCCTTGAAAAATGTGTAGTCTCTTTGTTCTCTTCTGTTATTATAACCTTGGGCCTGCTACTTGCGGGTGCATTGTCTCTAAGGTCTCTCCATGCTCTGGGCTTGGTGGTGTGCCTACTGTAATAGGGTGGTTGAATGCAGAATTAATGGGTTTTGATGACTTGGGGCCATCATCATAAACATCCAGTTATGACATTCCTCCAGCACCTTGAAAGTGTGGTTCTAACGTTGTCTCTTTCTTTCCTTTGCTGTCACATGATAATCCTTTCCTGTTGTCACTGCAGCTTTTTAACCTTAACACTGGGAAACTCTTTGAGAGAGGTTCTCAGCTTTTTCTCTTTTGGCCTTAGCATGAGCTGGTGTGGCTAGTTTCTATACTAGGGAGGCATGATTGGCATCAAGCCATTTAAAATTTAAATGACTTTTTGTGACTAAGAACGTTTTACTAGAAATAGTAGAACCTGTTTTGTTTTGCGTAGGCGACTAGTAGTAATTTTTTCATTTAGCACAGTTAAGTGTGGTTTTAAAAAAATTAACTATTGATACATTAACCTGGAGTTAAATCCCACCTTTGTCTTTTAAGCCTGTTGAATAAATGTATCTCTTCTTTAACGGAAAAGAGCAAAGGAGAAACTAGTATGACACATTGATGGCATTGGAAGATGGTCGTCATTGGCTGCTGTAATGTGTGCATAGTTTTCATCTATGTCTGGTAGCAGTATCTGTTTGTGTTTTACATTCAGATCTCGCTGTCCACACAAATACTCTGCAGCCTTAGAGTAACTTGGGATCATAGTACTGGTCTAGTGTTGTCTCTTTGGACACATTCGCCACTGGCCAGCCTCCAAACTCCCATACATACATACATTAAAAAAAAAATGATAGTGAATTTTAAAGAATGAGCAAGTCGTTTATATGTGTTACAGACCCAACTGTGGGGATGGGGGATAGGGCAAGGGTTCTCTTGTACATAGGGTTGCTATGAGTTGAAACTGACTGTAGCACCTGACAGCAACAATAGTGTTGAAGTTAGGTCACCATAAGTGTTCAGTCTATATTACGCAGCAGCTTTAATTAGTACAAAACAGGAGTTTGAAGTGATTCTTCCCAGTTCTAGCATGACTAGGGTGACCAGACGTCCCACTTTTGGCGGGACAGCCCTGATTTTTAACAATTTTTCCCGCAGCCTGTGGCATTTTAAAAAAGTCCCAATTTTTGGAAAGAATGCACAACAAGCTAGGGTATACGGTTTTCGGCTGCCATGTGGCTATTTCGCCAGGATATGAGTTTTATCAATGGTGTCCCGCTTTACCAATGTTAAAATCTGGTCACCTTAAGCATGACCAGAAAAACCAATCTTGAGCCAGCACCATACTAGTAAACAAGGCAGTGTGTGTTGCTTGGCAACCAAATTTCTTGACTGACAAAGTAGGAAAAAAAGTGGCCGATCAAAGATGACAGCTGATCACGCTGCTGTGAATAATGTATCAGTCCCTGTGGTTGTGGCAATTATTCAGTCTCCCACAACAGGCTCATGGATGAGCTCAGTGCACAATCTGAGTCTCCTGTTCCAGGCTTCTAACATTTAACTTTCTGGTTTATTCATCCCAGCTTACCTACGTTTTATAAATTCGACTCCATACTTCAATGGCCAGGGCTGAACTGGCTTTAGCCTGTTTGAGATCCTGATACAAAATGTGTCACTGTAGATGAGACAAGAATTTTGTACTTGGATTGTAATAAGAGTTGTAAGAACCCCCAATAAAATAATCTTAATAATAAAAAAAAGTTGAAATAATTAGGTCTCTTAAAGGTGAATCTTGAAACCTAAATTCTCATAGTTTTCCCACTTGCAAACCCTCCAAGTTTAGTCCTAGGCCAGCTCTGACAGCCACTTACTTCCTCCTTTGGTCAGAATGCAGTAAAAAAGTCAGGGCACTTGAAGCGAGGAGCTGTAAGCACTTCTAAAGACTGGTGATGACTTTGGTGGATGATGTGAAGGTACCTGATCTTGATACATAAAGCTTTTTAAGTATGTTGAGTTTGATGATGGAAAGGATATAATATATTTTACAATTATGCTTGTAGCTTTCAAATTCTGCCTCCAATACACTCGTAAGGCTGAGTTCCGTAAGCTGTGTGACAATTTGAGAATGCACTTGTCTCAGATTCAGCGCCACCATAACCAGAGTACGGCAATCAATCTTAATAATCCAGAGAGCCAGTCCATGCACCTGGAAACGCGGCTTGTTCAGTTGGACAGTGCCATCAGCATGGAGTTATGGCAGGTATGCTGGGGTCTCCGATTTGTTCTTCTTTGTAGTTAGAGAATCTGCGTGTATCTCTCTCACTCCGCGAGATCAATGAGAAATGGCATATTGGGTAATAAAAGTAGAGAATCTCAGGCTATTACGGTTTTGTGTAGCCTCTTTTGGACCCAGTGTTTGCCTGGATAAAACAGTACACTTTGAGGATCACTGCAAGTTGCTCCATGGACGGACAGGTCCTGCACTGGCCACTGTTGGCTCCTAATCCCTAATACGGACAAGTGTGAATGGGCACCCAACGTATTTCTTTGTGATTTGATGTCAGCTTACTCTTTAGCATAAAAGAAATGAGTGTGCCTTCCCCCCAATTTTGGGGAAATTTTTTTGCGTTTTATTGAAAGCATCGATTGACTTCACATCGGAAAAGAAGTCCGTCCTTTGCGACAGTTAGTAGTGGTTTAGATGGCCTGGATCATGTCACATTGCTCTGGCTGATTGGATTGGAGCACTCTGTTGGGTCTCCCACCCTCAACCTGGGTTCCCCCAGTAGACCCCCCCTGTGCTGTCACAGAACTCAGCCAAGCAACGTGAAGCTTGTATCTATTTTGACACCCCCAAATCTGTTTAAAGTTAGCAGAGGATGAAGAAACTTAACAGTGAAAAGCGTGATTTGATTTCATCTCTCACCCCCACCCCCTGCCCCCCACCCAATGATTCCTTCTGTGTGGGGACACCTATCTTAAAGTACAACCTGATGAAGTAAAGAAGAAAAAGCTCGTAGAAAAGACAAGTTCATCTGCTCCTATAGGGAGAGCACGGATGAGTTACAAAGAGCATTTTTCCAATCCTGCAGAATTCCACACGAAGCATTTTATTTGCTGCTTTTCATTTTCAAGACAGCTTTATGTTTAGTTTTTTTGGCAGAGATTTGGATGAGATTCTTTATTGGCACAATGATGAGCATATTTACTCTGATTTTAGGAAGCATTTAAAGCCGTGGAAGACATACATGGACTGTTCTCCTTGTCTAAGAAGCCACCCAAGCCGCAGCTGATGGCCAATTACTATAACAAAGTTTCCACTGTGTTTTGGAAATCTGGAAACGCTCTGTTTCATGCATCCACGCTCCATCGTCTTTATCACTTGTCTAGAGAAATGAGAAAGAATCTTACCCAAGATGAGATGCAGAGGTAAGATTGTCACCCATTAGGGCTAAAATGAGCCTACAAACACCTTCTGCCAAGTGCTATGGCACATGGGGCTCTAGGGCAGGGTTTCTCTGGGGCAGCCTCATGGACAACTAGTGTCAGCTCCTGCCCTGTGGAGGGCTGTCTTCTGCAGGGGAGGGTTTTTCACTGTATCTCTGGCTGCTCCCCACTAAGTGCCAGGAGCAGCCCCTTGGATTGGGTCACTAAAATGTCCTCATGTACCACTCTTTGGATGTCAGTGCCGCTTTTCAGTAGCTGTCTGGTAATCACCACCACCATGAACCTTTTGCAGCTTCCTCACATATATACAGATGTAGGAGGATGATCTATAATACATTTAACCTAAATCCTTTTTTTCTTTTTAACATGTAACCTCGTTTCATTCACTCATGTTTGTATTTGTGTACATTTCCGTTGATTTCACGCAATTTTTTAAGGCTTGACAGCAATGCATGGGACCCTAAGTTCTGATAGTATCTGATATTCATGAGGACTGTGTCCTTCCCGGTCCCTTATGTAATTCTTGAGTTAATTCTCTTCAAAGACTGAAGCATACTCCTTCCACGGAGTATTATAGTAAGAAGTGGTAAGCTCTTTAGCTCTGTGCACATTGTTTTGGTTATTCATAGTTGCCTTATGTCTCTAGACAAAGGATCTTAACCAAGGTCCCAATCTAAAGAGATGAGGAGGCTGCAGGCTACATTCCTGAGCTCCAGGGCCACAGACTTGGGTTCCCCGTGCTCTGAATCCACCCTTCCTGTCTGTCATACTTGTGTTCATGTATGCTTCTTAGGAATTTCCTCTTACTGCCATTTCTCCTTGTTTTTTGAGCTTTCATAAATTTTTCTGAGGCAGCACCATGGGACATTTGAATATGCCTTCACTCCCTATTTACTGAAAAATCGGCAAAACAAGTCGGGGTTTTCCAAGTATTCCCTGTAGCCTGCTCCATTTCCTCTCAGTTCCTTCCTCTATGGTAGCCTCACACTTACCGATGGTCTTAGTTGACTGTGGCAATGTGTGTGGTCCTGTCAATGGCAGCTCTTAGCTGGTGATGAAAGAGTTGCTTTTCTGCCTGTCAGGTGCACCACTTTCACACATGCAACTTGCTTCTCCACAGGATGTCTACTAGAGTTCTTTTGGCCACACTCTCCATCCCTATCACCCCAGAGCGCACGGATATAGCTCGTCTCCTGGATATGGATGGCATTATAGTGGAAAAACAACGCCGCCTGGCAACGCTTCTGGGCCTTCAGGCCCCACCGACACGAATTGGCCTTATTAATGATATGGTTGGTATCAATTTGAGTATCTCTATAGTTTCGGGCAGAAAACATGTCAGGTTAAATAATTTATGGTTAAAGACTAGAAATTCTGACTTCACAGAATTTTAGGTGCACAGGCAGGTTGGGAACCTTGGTATGAACCAGTACTAGTACTAGTGTTTGGGAGAAAGATAAGGCTTTTTATCCTCCTAAGAGTTACAGTCTTGGAACTCTTGTACAGGGGTTGGTTCTGGCCTGTCTTCTGGTTGCTGTGAGTAGGAATTGACTCAATGGCAGTGAGTGGACACTAGCCCTCAGAGAATGCACTTCTTTTCTGGTAGGTGAGTGAGAGGTCAGTTCCTAGGGCTTTAACGATATAGAGAGACCACCATTGTGCCCCTGCAGAAGAGTACTGACCAGCCTGACAGAATGGTGGGCAAGAAGGTCCTTAGCTCCTGGTGTGAAAATAGATTGAGTTGAATTGTGTGTGCAATGAAGTGCAGAAAGGAGACGTGGGGGAGAGAGGTGGCCTGGATAGTAAACATACTGAATGTTCTTGCTTCAGTTGCAATTTGTTATTATGGCTGTGGTTCTTAAGCCTTAGCTGTCTATCTCTGCAGTGTTCATATTGATGGAATCTTTAAATTGGCAGGCATGTATCGGTTGCTTATCGGCAAGATACATACTGAAAGTAGAGTTTTATGTTTTAACAAACTTCTAGGGGGGAGTTTAGACATTTTGATTCACAGTAACCTGTCCTCATGGTTACTAGAAGAGTATTATTCTCCAGCAGAAGAGAACAAAAGGATAAAAGGAGCAAGTTTAGAAGGGTGCTAAGGACAAGGCAGCTTGGTTTAATGCTTAGAAATAGGACAACAGAAAAGTGGGTGAAGGGAGACATCGGGCAGTATAAGATATGATAAAATAATATTTTATAAATTATCTAGGGCTCAGGAGAGGGTGGAGCGGGGAGGGAGGGGAATAAATGAGCTGATTCCAGAGACTCAAGTGGAAAGCACATGTTTTGAGAATGATGAGGGCAACAAATATACAAATGTGCTCGACACCATGGATTGCGATGAGTTGTACGAGCCCCTAATAAAATGATTTAAATAAAACAAAACAAAACAACAAAGAAATACGACATATAAATGTGAACAGTGACCAGGGCAGTGAGAAGGGCCAGAAACACTGCTCTCCTCGAGGGTTGTCAGAGGCAGCTGGGGGGCCAGCCCTCTGGCAAATGTGAGGGCAGCAGCAGACTTCATGGGGAGAGCTGTCAGTTCAGGTCAGAACAGTATGTCTTGGCTATGCAGGTAGTCTCTGACAGAACAGCTGCTTTGAGTTACATGACTGATGCCACTTGATGACCATCCTGTTTTTGCTGCTGTTTTTAGTAAAATGTGATGCCGAAAAGACTTATAAAGGGACTGAATATCCAAGGCCATACATGACAATGGAAATTTGGAAAAAGAACGTTGGACTAGGACTGGGTCTTGGGGATAGAATCCCTCATAAGGGCTGCTTGTTGTCTTTGCCCCTTAGTTTGCTTTCCCCTCTTGTCATAAGGCTCCCACCACAGTTAACTTTGAAAGACTTACTTCCTAAATCCACTTTACTTGATTGTCTGTTCTACAGCTCCTGCCTACAAAGTTCAACTTTGTGTATATTTAGAAAAGTATTTTAAGGAGTGGACTTGAAGATAAGTATGACAGAAAGGCCAGGGCAATGTCTTTGGGAAGAAGTTTTATTAGCAAAGTTTTTAAAGGCTGGTGAAAAATGCCCTGCTCTGGAGCCTCTGTGTACGTGCCTCATGCCTGGGGGTCTCAATTTGTTCTGTTCTGAGACTGGTTTGGGGATGAGTGTTGGACCTACCGTCAGTGAAGTTACGTTTGGATTCCTTCCCATTCTGCCCATAGAAAATGTGGGTGTTTAAAAGGTACAGGTTGGTGTGGTCAGCTGGTTTCCAAGTGTTGCTTCTGCTTCTGTCTTGGCAAGTTCACTGTGTTTAAGAGTACAGAGTGAGGCCCATCGCAGGAGCAATCCACATAGAGCCTTCCAGCCTCGTTCCCTGTCTAGTGAGAGAGCTGCAAGGAGACTCCGTCAATGGTTTGTTTGGTGGTAATGAACTTAGAGTGCATTTTATGAGTGCTTAGGATATCAGCCACACACCCAATTTTCATTGCAATGCAAGGTAGACCAGAGCCGCCCAAGTGCGAGGTCATCTTTCTCTGTGGGTAGGGCTCTGGCAGAGCGTGCTGCAGTCTGACCCAGCCCGGGAGGATGCTTGCAGTCCTGCAGTCAGGTCTTGTACTGACCCAGTAGCAGCTCTGTACTTGGGCCCCAGTTCCTGCCACATGAAGGGTAGGACTGTGTGGACTACTGGGAAGCACAGAAAAAAAAAATATAAAAGGATTTGGTTATGACAAGTTTTTGGTTTACGTGAAATGATTCTGTTTGTCTCCTTTGTTAGAAACGTTATGTAAGTCTATTCTTGTGGAAGGACTTGAGTTTTAGTCAATGTAAATTTTAAAACGTCACTAAGTTATAAAAAACCTATAGTTGGGGGTAGAGTCTCGTTTCCTGTCACTCCTCCCTAATACTCCAGCAAATAGCCTCTATTCTAACTATCCGCTGTAGATTAGTTTGGTCTGTTTGTGCATCATAATAGAACATGTAAAATGACATCACAGGTGAACTTTTTGCTCGCCATTAAACCCAACCCACAGATAATGAATGAGTCCATTCTGACTTAACAGTAACCCCATATAGGGCCCTATATAGGGTCTCTGAGGCTTTGTAAATCTTTTAAGGGATAGCTAGCATCTTTCTCCTGCAGAGCTGCTGGTGGGTTAGAATCACTGACCGCGTGGTTAGTAGGCCAGTGCTTACCCAACCATTGTGGATATGCAATTTACCCTCATATGTTTTATGTAATTGTTCTTTGACATCATTGTATATTCTATAACTGTCCCAGTGTTCATCCTATTGATTGTTTAGATTTTGGATTTCCAGTTTGGGGCAGTTATAAGTAAGCGCTTCAATTACACATACACGCAGTAATTAATTAGCAAAATCTGATAGATTATTTGTTAATTGGTAAACTAGTTTACATAGGCCACAGTACATTTTGGCAAGTGGTGTTTTGATTTAAAATTTCTATTTTATTTTATTTATTTTTTAAACATTTTATTAGGGGCTCATACAACTGTTATCGCAATCCATACACACATCAATTGTGTAAAACGCATTTGTACATCATTCTCAAAAC
>NW_022103968.1:10800579-10808850 GCF_000313985.2 Echinops telfairi
CCATGTCCCCCCGGAACTGTCAGTCCCGTTGTTTTCTCCTCCAGATTGTTCATCCAGCCTGTCCTATCCAGACAGGCCTGCAGATCTACAATTTTTGAAAAACTTAACACTATATCCTGTGTCCCAGTTCAGCTATGCCTTTTGCTTTGTTTGTATCAGGTCAGATTCAATGTGCTGCAATACGTTGTCCCAGAAGTGAAAGATCTCTACAATTGGCTGGAAGTGGAATTTAACCCACTGAAACTCTGTGAGAGAGTCACAAAGGTAAGCCCTTTGTATTTCCGTTTTTGGTGTATTACCTACCATGCTACTCGCTGAATATCAGATATTTCCATTGTGATTTGGGCTATTTATACAAAGGAGGGCTTTAAAAAGTTCGTGGAGAAATGGAATGCAAAGATCATTGCTGTTTCTCCAGACGCCTTTGAAGGCCTCTCAATTGTTAAAAAGTACTTTCTTATGTGTTTGCATTCAATGCACATTTCATTGTCTTTTTTCTTCATATCGAGGAAAAGGATATTTCTGATGTGCCAGATGAATCGTTGGAGGTAAATTAGCAGTGTGGCTACTCTAGCCATTGCTGTCAGTCACCTCCACACATGCCTGCAGCTTCTCATCACAGCTTACATGTTTGGGCACTCCAATGTTTCTGTGCAATTTTGAAAAAAGAGAAATCCATAGGAAAATAACAAATGCTACAGATCTCTACTATTTGTTACAGAAAGTATAACTCTTTCTCAATTTATTGGATTTTGTAGGTTCTAAACTGGGTTAGGGAACAGCCCGAAAAGGAGCCAGAGTTACAGCAGTATGTCCCACAGCTGCAAAACAACACCATCCTCCGCCTCCTGCAGCAGGTAAACTACACAACCTGATTGTTTCATGTGGGCCTGAAGGCTCCCCTCAGTCGTCTTGATTGCCAAGTGGGAAAAATAAACCAGTACCTGTCTGAATTCTACCTCCTGCCAGAACTAGAATTTATTTGTACAATTGTTTTGAAAAACATTTATAAAACTTGTCACTACCATTCACTATGTAAGTACGCATTTTTTTGTTAGTAAATTATATATATCTTTTCTTTTGATACCTAAATGACTTTTCACCATCTAATGTACCATTCCTTTATCCAGTTTCTATTGATAGAATCCTATTGCTGTGTTTGGCTAATAAGAATTAGCGATGAGCATGTCCCATACAAGACACATCCTTGAGTATGTCTGATTCTTAAAGCATGAAAAGTCGACTAGGCCATAGGCTTTACATATTTAGAGATTTTATAGCCATTTAATGTTCAATCAACGAGCCCTTCCCATCAATAGTAGAGTCTCTTAACACCAGTAGAAGAATCTCTTAACACCAAGTGTTACCATATTCTTTTAACATGGTTTATTCCAACTCCTTAAAGGGAGTTGAAATGTTGCAGGTTTTGATAAGATTTGGCTTACATGTTGTAGCTTTGGTTTCTCTTGGTGTTATTTCTGACAGCCTTTTTGTGAAGCTTCCTGGTAGTGCAGTGTTTAAAGCATTTGACTGCCAACTGAAATCAGATGGGCACTAAGCCACCAGGTGTTCATCGAGGTGACAAATGTGTCTGCTTCCATAGAGATCCCACCCTTGGATGCCCTCTGGGGCAGTTCTGCTCTGTCACTGGGAGGCCACAGGCAGGGGTTCGGTTTGGCATTTTGTTGTATTTGTGCACATTTCATTGACCTGCTTCCATTTATATGTGAGCAGTGTTATTTCTTATGTGCTAAACAAGTAGCTGAAGGTTAATTAGCAGTTTAACTGAACGTAGTAATGCTGCCAGTCTCCTTCACACAAAAACAATTCGCTAACTGTTCGCGGCATTAAGCACAGCAGGTCTTTGTCTACTAGTAAGTTTTTTGTGTGTACTAATCTGGATTGGAAAAGAGTATTTTTTGAGCAATTGTCTAATAGGATGTTTCAAAGCAGGGATTTAGAATTGAAAGCATTGAATGAGAACTCCAGTTCCCAAAGTCCTCTGTCAGTCAATTCTCCGAATGCCGTTTGTCTCCCTAAAAAGAGACTAGTTTCTCCTTCTCAAGGTTGTCATACAGTGTCACATAGACAGTTTTGGGGAAAGGGCGGCTACCCTTACTGTTGACCTTGTGTTTTTATGCAGGTGGCACAGATTTATCAGAGCATTGAGTTTTCTCGTTTGACCTCTCTGGTTCCTTTTGTTGATGCTTTCCAACTGGAACGGGCCATAGTAGATGCAGCCAGGCACTGTGACCTGCAGGTACGTGCTCTAGGGGACCCTGAGGCTCAGAGCGCCACGTAGTCTTTGCTTTCTTAGCTTTAGGTACAATGTCCCTGACCGAGAGGGTGTTTTATAAGCTGGGTTAATTTTTCTTCTCATCCAAAAGTTGATTTTGTGGTAGGACTTTATATTTGCATCTAGAGTCCCTACTGATGAGAGTCTCATTTAATTTCCAAAGGTTCGTATTGACCACACTTCCCGGACCCTTAGCTTTGGATCTGATTTGAATTATGCAACCCGAGAAGATGCTCCCTTGGGTCCTCACTTGCAAAGCATGCCATCAGAGCAGATCAGAAATCAACTGACAGCCATGTCCTCTGTACTCGCCAAAGCACTGGAGGTTATCAAGCCGGCCCATATCCTGGTATGTATCGGGGTGGAAAACGTCATGCCTTTCAACAGGGTGGGAGCCTATGCCTGAGGGGAGGGGTTGCCCCTCCTGTACTGTTGTTTTCTTCAGATAGATCAGGGGTCCTCAAACTTTTTAAACGGGGCCAGTTCACTGTTCCTCAGACCCGTTGGAGGGCCGGACTATAGTTAAAAAAAAATAACAAATTCCTATGCACACTGCACATACCTTATTTTGAAGTAAAAAACCAAACGGGGCAAAAACACCTGGCGCGCCAGATAAATGTCCTCCCTCGGCGGGCTGCATTTTGAGCTGCCTTCCATGCAACAGGCTCCTGAGAAGTTAATAGATGATGGATGGCTAGTGTTTTGTGTAATAGGCTTCACGGTGATGGCACCCTCCTTCCCCTTCCTCAAATGACTCAGAAAGGAAGAGCCCAGTTGCACAATTGACCTTTTCAGCTTCGCTAATTCTTTGGTGGGCTCTGTAGGCCATCTTGCCTTGGGCACAAGGTAGTTTTGGGGCAGAGAAAAGGTAACTCAGTAAGTAGAGTTTCCCGATTCATTGCTGTGAAATCAGTGACTAAGGGTACTAATAGCTCAGTGTGGAATAGTGGTTAAAACACTGGGTTGCAACTTTGAGGCTGCCAGTTTGAACTCACGCATAGCTCCATGGGGGAGGTGAGGCTTTCTGCTTCTGTAAAGATTTATGGTTTTGGAAGTCCTGTGGAGTAGTTCTACCCTGTCTCATAGAGTTGCTGAAGGTCAGAATGGACTCACTGGTGACTGGTTCTGTACCATAGTATTTGATAGGAATACTGGGAACTAATAACATGAAAATGCCATTTTCCTTTGTCAAATGCAAACACTTGTAAGGGTAATGCACATTTTTGTATCATGTTGGTTTTGTCAGTTGTGTGGCATGCAGATAATACTATATGCTATGTCTGTTTTCATACGTTTTTCTGTTTTTGAAGCAAGAGAAAGAAGAGCAGCATCAGTTGGCTGTCACTGCGTACCTAAAAAATTCACGAAAAGAGCATCAACGTATCCTGGCTCGCCGGCAGACCATTGAGGAAAGGAAGGAACGGCTTGAGAGTCTCAATATCCAGCGGGAGAAGGAAGAATTGGAGCAGCGGGAAGCTGAGCTCCAGAAAGTGCGCAAGGCAGAAGAAGAGCGCCTTCGGCAGGAAGCCAAGGAGAGAGAAAAGGAGCGCATTTTACAGGAACACGAGCAAATCAAAAAGAAAACAGTGCGCGAGCGCTTGGAGCAGATCAAGAAGACGGAACTGGGTGCTAAAGCCTTCAAAGACATTGATATTGAAGTAGGTGGCATTTTACTCCTGAGCTGTTGGCTTTACTCAGGTCTTTGGCCGTGTCAGACCATGGCTGTGGACCATTCACTGGTTTATTGTGGGCTGCTTGGTTATTTAGCAAAGCGAGGCAGATTCGTTCTTTTTTTTTTTGATTCATTCTTAAAAGCTGGGAGTGGAACACGCCTTTATTTTCAGTTGCTCTGTTCACTTCTGAGTCTGTTCATCATGGCAGTCGCAGTTCAGTGGAATGAGAAATGGATGCATATTCCTCCCCACCTTCTGTTTAAATGAACAGTAATCTAGGACTTGATGCTGTGAAGCTGCTATGTTAACCTTTATCCCCCTCTCCCCAATATATCAGTCAGGCTTTCCTCATAAAAATCTCCTCCTCCTCTCAGGATCTCGAGGAATTGGACCCGGATTTCATTATGGCTAAACAGGTTGAACAGCTGGAAAAAGAGAAGAAAGAACTCCAAGAGCGCCTGAAGAATCAGGAAAAGAAGGTGAGTGAGTGGGGCAGTAACCTTTTCAAACATCTTTTGGCCTCCACTTTGTTGTTTTTTCCCCCCCTGATACTCTTAAAAAAATGTGCTGGCCCATAATTCACATGTTGGAATTCAGTTCAATCATAGCAAAGAGTTGTTTCTAGAACATTTCTTTCTTTCTGGTACTCATTACTTCCCATTTACTTCCAACCTCTCTGTCATGTCCTCAAGAAACATCAATCCAGTTACTGTTTCACTGGATTAACTGATCTTGGATTTCCTATTCAGAATAGTAACAGTAACAAGTAAAACAGAGGAACCTCAACCTAAACGAAAACATGAAAACCTAGAACAAATTCACAAGGGGACAAAAAAAGATCATATGATGAAAGAGTGTTAAATTGTAAACCACTTGCAGCTACTAGTTCCGCATTGCATTGCCATGTGCTGGGTAGAAGGGGGCTGTTCACCTCCCTGGTCAGGGGACTCACTGGAGGCTTCATTCACCTGTGTTTCCCTTTCAGATACACACATTTCGTGTATATATGTACATGTAACTGTGTGTATATTTAAAAAACCCAGTTTTACAAGTGTCAAAAGGGAGATCTAAGGCTAAGATAGAGTACATTTTAACCTAACTAACTACCACAATCGGCTTTACAGTACTTACTGTCTGATAAAACAAGGCCATTCACATCCCTTCACTGTGGTAGAGGCTTAATCTATCATCTGTACGTGCACCCTGCAAATGGATTTTGGGCTTCCACTGTCCATAGCCTGAAAAATTAATAATTTTAACTCTGCTACCATTGTCTCCTCGGTATGTGGATTATATTATTTACAGTCATGGAACCACACAGGCTGGTGTGCTTCTATGTGGATTTAGTTGACTTCTCAACTGCTTGTTCGAAGAGAAACCTTTAGGATCCCAGAGGCTATTCTGGACCAGTAAACTTTTAAGAGAGAAAAAAAAGCACACTTTGTCTTTCAGAGAGGAATTTTAGTAGTGTAGACAAACTGCAGACAATACAGGGTTCCCATATATCCCTCTCTTTCTTGTCCACACTTGGTGGTACAACTGGTGATTGTGTGCCTTGGTGGACGGCATTGCTACATTGTTAACTACGTGTCTAGTTTATAATAGCCATCACTGTATATGTTTCATTGTCATAGCTCCACTCCCCTGAGGATGCCCTGTGCTCCATCTGTCCGCCCCTCTCCTCTCTCTACATATCTGGCAACAGTTCAGCTTTCTGTCCCTTCAGTTTTACTTTTCTTTTTGTAGCTTGATGACGGCCTATTTCTTTCTAAACAGTGGTCCGTTGTGTGAATGTACCAGCATTTATATGCTCCCCAGGTGGACAGCTTGGTAGCTTCTGGTTTGGGCAGTTGTGAATACCGTGCTGTAAATACAGAACATTGTTGGGCAGGCTTATGGGTGGACGGAATGCTATCTAGTGTGATTGTAGGTTTAGTTTTGTGAGCACCTCCCAAGTGCTGCTGGCCTGGAATGGCCATATTCCGCCAGCATTGACTCTCACACAGCCTTTCCCTCGCCAGCATGGAGTGTTTTGGGTTTTATCCATTAACAAGTGTGTGGTAGCATAGTGTTCCTCTTTACAGTTCCATAATGACAGGTCAAGGCGTACACCTGATTCCATATGCGTAGATGCTGTCTGTCTGGTGGTCAGGTTCGTATTAAATTAGTTAAAAAATAATTTTATTGGGGGCTTGGACAACTCTTATCACAACCCATACATACATTCATTGTGTCAAGCACATTTGAACATTTGTTGCCATCATCATTCTTAAAACACTTGCTTTCTGCTTGAGCCCTTGGTCTCAGCTCCTCATTCCCCCCCCAGATGTTTGTTTCCTTACTGTTCTTTGTGTTGAGTTTTACCTTCTACCTTGGGTAAAAATCCACTGTCACGTGTACTTTGCAGATATTTTTTCCTAGTCTGGTCTGCCTTGTGAATTCCCTAAAATGACACCATGCCCAAATAGGTGTGTTTATTACCACGGGTCTTCAACACTTTACTGGAGAACTAATTTTTTGAAAAAGTCTTTTTATTGGGGGCTCGTACAGCTCTTATTACAGTCCATACATCATCCGTACGTCAAGCACATCTGTACATTGGTTGCCCTCATGGTTCTCAAAACATTTGCTTTCTACTTGAGTCCTTGGTATCAGCTCCTCATTTCCCCCCGCCCTATCCCTCCCTCATGAGCCCTTGATAATTTATAAATTATTATTATTTTGTCATGTCTTACACTGTCCAATATCGCCCATCACCCCTTTTCTGTTGTCTGTCCCTCATGGAGGGGGGTTATATGTAGATCCTTGTAATCAGTTCCCCCTTTCTACCCCACCTTCTTTCTACCTGCCCCGTATTGTCACTCTCACCACTGATCCTGAAGGGATCATCTGTCCTGGGTTCCCTGTGTTTCCAGTTCCTATCTGTACCAGTGTACATCCATCCTCTGGTCTAGCCAGATTTGTTGGAGTATTTAAAAAAATTTTTTTTTTAAATTAATGGATTACTATTTATCAAACTACTAAATTTTTTTCTCGAGTCTCCTTAGACATATACACACATTTAATTTTTTAAAAATTTAGTTGTTCCTTTTAATGTTTTATTAATCATTTTATTGAGGGCTCTTAACAGATATAACAATCCATAATTCAGTTAGGTCAAATATAATTTTACATAAGCTACTACCATCAGATTCAAATCATTTTTTTCCTTCTTGAACTCTCTGATAATAGCTTCCCTTTATCCTCTCCCACCCCCAACCTCTACCCCCCAGGAACCCTTATTATTATATATTATGATTGGCCGTATCTTCACTGTTCAATGTATCCATTCACCTCCAATTCTGTTATTCATTCCCCTCAAGTGGGGTTATACAGTCATGTGGGTATCTCCCACCTCCCCTTTTCCTTTAGCCCTCAGGGAGAATCATTACTCCTGTTACTGTTTCTGAAGGGTTATATATCTTGGCTTTCATTCATTGAATGTTTTTAATTATACTATGAACATACGCAGGTCTTAAGATTTATGAGGTAAAACAAAGACCGTAATGGTATTGGGAGGAAATACTAAAGGACTAGAAGGCAGTTACGTGTTTCATATAACTCCCTAGATTTAGCATTCCTTCTGTGTGTCTGTGAGGGACTGTCTAATTATCTTATAGGTGGCTTTTGGGTTTCCACTGTGTCCACTGTCAATTTGATTGCTTGTTTATGAACTTTTGATAACCTGTCCCCTTAGATACCTCATGATCACGCCAGCTGGTGTGCTTCTTCCATGTGGGCTTTCTTGCTTCCTTGCTCAGTGGCCGCTTGTTTAACTTTAAGTCTTTGAGACCCCAGGTGCTGTATCTTAATAGCTGGGCTCCATCAGCTTTTTTCACCACATTTGCTTATGTACCCATTTGTCTTCATTGATCATGTCGGGAAGGTGAGCATCATACAGTACCATATTAGAACTAACTAGTCTCCTATGAGGTCAGATTTAAAGTAGAGGCCCGAAGTCCATCTCCATCCTTGTATACACACACACACACACACGTAACTATATGTACAAATATAGTAATAAATGTAAATATGTAAATATATATACAGGGAACCCTCGCCACTTCGTGCTTCGACTTCCGTGGCTTCACTCTATCGCGGTCTTTGCGTAACAGCACCCACTACTTACACCCGCTCCTTCAGAGGAAAAAGACGGCAACCCACCAGTAGAGTACATCCCATAAGTCATTTCATAGGCTATTGATTACAGTATTTGTAAGAACTATGTATAATAATACTGTATGTGAAATATGTAATACTGTA
>NW_022103968.1:10809691-10817257 GCF_000313985.2 Echinops telfairi
ACTTTGAACTTTCAGTGTGGCCCCCTTGTGAGTGAGTACCCCCAACCAATTCAGATGAGGTGTCTAAGTGCTGCCCCTTGAGTCAGAGTCAGCAGTCTACACTTGGGACTCCTCAGGGACTTTGTGGCTCTGCTCCCATTGCTGGTCTGTTGCACTTCCCTCTTTGTCCCCATGTGGGTGGGTCAGACCATCCGCTCTCCCAAAACTGTTTATCTTCATTGGTGTGGAAGGGGACTGGACTGGCTCTGCAGTCCTCTCCATGAACGAGCTCCTCTGAGCAGGAATGTTACCCTCAAGGGTTGGTACACTGAAACATCATTTAGTTTGGTCTGGCTCATGCCAGAGTTATCTGATCCCCAGCCCAGGAACTGCATATTTCCCTTATGCCCGATCTATTGGTTGAACTTACCTCAGTGAACTCATGTTGTGGATAATGTTGATGGATTTTTCTGATGTTGAACCATCCTTGCATCCCTGGTAGGAATCCTATGAAGCCATCTGTTCCGTGACTTTTTTTAATTAGTAGTTCTTTGATAACCTGTGTCTGGGTTCCCTTACTTGGCCTCCTTACCAGTTGTTCACAGGAAGAGAGGTCTAAGTAACATGCTCTCTTTCAGCACCATCATCCCGGAAGCCATCTGTACACACACATTTTTTTTTTTTTCTGTACACACACATTTACCTGACATTTGTTTTCATACCATTCAGATTGACTACTTTGAGAGAGCTAAACGTTTGGAAGAAATCCCCTTGATAAAGAGTGCATATGAAGAGCAGAGAATTAAAGACATGGATCTATGGGAACAACAAGAAGAAGAAAGAGTAAGTTGTTAATTTAGTATTTGTAGATTGTAAGTTTTTTGCCATGTCACTAAGGGGACTGGAGCTTCAAAGTTCAGTTCCTATTCTCTTGCTCACACGGTGCTTCAGTAACTTAGCTTGTAGATGGGTGGAGGCATCATGTTTCAGAGTGATTAAAACTGAAGCTGGGTAATACAGGGACACCCTGACAACTCATTTGAAAGCAGTTTTGGTGAACTGTGATTCATGTGCCATGCAACTCACCATTTAAAGTGTACAATTCATGCATTTTTAGTATATGCACAAAGTTACTCACCCCTCCTGTAGTTTTCAGGCAGTTTTATCACCCAAGAAGAAACTCCTTATCTGTGGTGACCCCCACCTCCCTCCCCTCAGCACTAGGCAGTCACTGATAGATTTTTTGACCCTAGTTTTTCAGTGTGGGGTATTCATTCCATTTAGTGGAATCCTGCAGTGTTGCTCTGGGCGACGCTATGAGTTTTGTTAGTCTATGTTAACTTTTACTTAGTGAATCTAAAGCAGGGTTTGCATATGCCTGCAAACTGAGTATATGGGGGAGGGTGTGAAGGGATTTTGTAACAATGTGAGAGCTGTCCTCTAAACACACGGGCTGAGGAGACTAGTGACATTCTAGGATCTTGACATGGAAAATGCCTTTGGTTCTACCAGATTGTTACCATTCAGGGAACTTGGAACAGGAAGTGTTGTCTGGTCGTCTGATTTTTAAAGATAAGTGTTTTGTAATGACTTAATATCTAAGGACTGGAAACTAGTCTGAGGGATAAATGTGCGGGCCTTATTGCTGCCGTTTTGGCCCTGATGTTTGTTGTTTCGACCCTTGAGCCCACAGTAAATGCCTCCTGCCTCACCTTCCAGGTGCTTTTAAGAAAGAAAAAATGCATTTCTTTAACCATTTTCTTACCAAGTGGTTTGATCCTGGGGTGGCACACACAGTTTGTACTTGATTGTGAACTTGAGGAGGTTAGTGTTTCAGACCCACCCAGTACTGTCCCAGAAGATAAGGCTTGTTGATTGATTACAAAGCCAGGAAACCCGCATGGGGCAATTCCACTTGTAAGCAAACCGGATGGTGTTCAGTTTTCCCCGTACGTGTTAGAGTTGTTCCTTTGTAATTTCTGGAGCTGGGATCTCTGCTCACTGAAAAATTGACAGCCCACACCCACCAGCACTCCCTGGGAGGAAGACTGCAAGTCTGTGGCAGGAGTTACTGTAGCTTGCCGCTCGTGAGCAGACCAGCTCACGTCACACAGGGCTGGAGGCGGAAGGTTGGCCGAGGATTGAGGGGTCTGAGTAAAAACTGATTCTGACAGATACCCCACGGCTGATCTCCGCCTGCTTGTCTTCCTGGAGACTGCTTGGCTCAGAGCTTAGTCTCCTTTCTGTTTGTTGACTAAACAGCTGCTACTAACTCTTCAAGGATACGTATCATGAATTTATTCATATACGGTCAGATTAGTAATCCCAGTGAATGCTTTATAATGTGACATTGGGCCGTGTATCTGCAGATAACTACCATGCAGCTGGAGCGGGAGAAAGCTCTCGAACACAAGAACAGAATGTCCCGGATGCTCGACGACAGAGACTCCTTTGTGATGCGCCTCAAGGACGCCAGGCAGTCAGTGTATGAGGTAAGTGCCTGGCTTGAGGGATGCAAGGCATCATGGTCAAAGGCTAAATAGGCAATCATCAATTTTTTTCTTAGGTGTTGAAAGTATGTAGTCTATGGAAACCAATGTTGCTGTTTGGTTCAGAGAAAACTAATTTATAGAGTGTCTTGGCTTTAAATTTGCGTTAATCATCTAGGTTATTTTATATGAAAACACATAGAGATTGGTACTGTTGGTAATAATTTTTTTAATTGTATTATTGGGGGCTCATACAGCTCTAATCACAACCCATACATACATCCACATACATTAAGCACATTTGTACATTTGTTGCCATCATTTGTACATTTGTTGCCATCATCTTTCTACATGAGTCCTTGGTATTAGATCCTCATTTTACCCTCTCCCTCTCCCACCCTTCCTCTCTAACGAACCCTTGATAATAGCATAAATTATCATTTTTTCATGTCTTACACTGACAGATGCCTCCCTTCACCCACTTTTCTGTTGTCCATCCCCCAGGGAGGGGGTTTTATGTAGATCACCCTTTTTCCCTCCACCTTCCCTTTACCCTCCGGGTTTGGTTACTCTCATTGTTGGTTCTGAGGGATGTATCGGTCCGGGATTCCCTGTGTTTCCAACTCTTATCTGTACCATTGTATATGCTCTGGCTTAGCTGGATTTGTAAGGTAGAATTGGGATCATGATAGTGGGGGGAGGAAGCATTAAATAATTAGAAGAAAGTTGTATGTTTCATTGATGCTATACTGCACCTTGACTGGCTCATCTCTTCATTGTGACCCTTCTGTAAGGGTCACAATTGTGTACAGATGGGCTTTGGGTGGGTCTCTACCCTGCAATCCCCCTCACTCACATTGATAAGATTTTTTGTTTTGGGTCTTTGATGCCTGATTCCATCTACACTTCATGATCACACAGGCTGATGTGCTTCTTCCATGTGGGCTTTGTTGCTTCTGCTAATAATCTCAAGAGACTGGCACGCCAGAAAATGTTTGACATTTGGGATTTCTTTTGTTTTTTTTACTAAAAGGTTTCTTTCTGGTATTTTGAACAGTACTTATAAATGTTAAGTTTACAATTAATTTTTAGCTCTTGAAAAACAATGATTTGGGGGGGGGCTTCAATCAATTGTAGGAGAAACTTAAACAGTTTGAAGAGCGGCTAGCAAAAGAAAGATATAATCGCTTGGAAGAACGTAAAAGGCAAAGGAAAGAAGAGCGCAGAGTCACCTACTACAGAGAAAAGGAGGAGGAGGAGCAGAGGAGGGCCGAGGAGCAGATGCTCAAAGGTACCAGGCTGTGGACTGAGACAGGAAGTGGGGGAGGGCTGGCGGGAGGTTTAGCTGAGGGCACTTTAGAAAGGTAATTGACTTCCTAATGAACTCTCCCTGAGTTCTCTGAAATTGGGATAAGGAGCGTCCTCAGTCAGTTCTGTGAAGTCCTCTGTCAGCCAGCTTTCATTTCTAGGATGCTGTCTCACAACAGGCTGCATTTTATTCATCCATGTGAAGTAATGTTTTGTTCAGTGTCTTCTGCCAGTTGGCTCTTAACGTTTTCTTAGGAGTTTACTTGTGTACAGTGCTGCCCGTGTGATCCCTGGAAAGTGGGCAAGCTATAGGGAAAAGGCCTGGTATTCGGCCTGCTTCCTAATCTGTTCAATGCTCTAGAGCGCGAAGAGAGAGAGCAGGCAGAGCGGGCGAAGCGCGAGGAGGAGATGCGTGAATATCAGGAGCATGTCAAGAAGTTAGAAGAAGTAGAGAGGAAGAAACGCCAGAGAGAGCTGGAGATTGAGGAGCGAGAACGGCGTCGAGAGGAGGAGAGAAGACTGGGCGATGATCCGCTTTCTAGAAAGGTAAGTGCAAGAGCCGTTGTATTTATTGTGTTCATTTATTGTGTGTTGTATGTATTATGTACTGTGAGTTTCTGTGCATGGGGCAGTGCACGCTGGGTTGTTAACCAAAAGGTCAGCAGTTAGAAAACACTGACGATGATGAGAAAGTTAAACCTTTCACAGTCGGAAACCCACAGGGTGTTGGGTAGGCAGTTCTACTCTGTTTCATGGGGTTGCTGTGAGTCAGAATTGACTCACTCGATGGCAGTAGGGTATTTTCTTCGTTATTTTTGGATTATTAGTTGGTCTGCCTCTCAAAGATGAGGATTCATAAGCAAAAGCTGGGCAGACCGGGGTTTTTACAGGTTTTGGATTACTTGTCCGTAAGCATGCCCCTGTTACTGCCTTTTGTCTTTAGGAAAATTAATGTTTTTCTCAACACAGTTTAAAATTTTTCTGTTGTTATAGTGGTTACGTATAATCCACCCCAGCTCCCTGCCTGCCCCTTTACAAACACAGAAACCACGCTGGTCTCTGTTGTTGGGTTCTCTTGGGATTGGCTGGGTAGCTTTTGCCTGTGGGTGAACTCTGTATCTGACTGAGAGCCCGCTTAACAGTTGTTTTTGAGCTTTACAAACGTTACTTATTAGAAAAAAATATCTATGTTGTGTCACATTTTTCTCCTTTTCAGGTGAATTCTCTATCTTCTTGCTCTACAAAAACTTCCTTGTGTTTTCCTCAAAAGTTTTTCTTTCACAGTTTAGCTGTTTAAAGTGGCTCCTCGAGAGCCCTTACTCACCTGCATATGCCCTTGGGCCACCTGGTAGCTGCACCCCAAGGGTCTCACATTGCCAGCCCTGCCTTCTCACAGAGGGTGGCTGTTGTGCCCCTCCCCACACCCTGTCTATGGATTTTAACAGTTGTATCTTAGGAGGTTGGGTCATGAGCATTTTGGGACTGCTTGGCTCTTTTCACATACTCTGCAAAGGGAACTTTCAGTCAAAATCCGTGAATTCCAAAATGCTGATTTCACTTCTGTCTGTTCGGGAATTAAAACCGCTTTTTGGTAATAGCAGCTCATAATTAAAGTGTCGCCAGTGCATTGCTTCTCGCTAATAACTCTGGTCCCTGTAGGATTCTCGCTGGGGCGAGTCGGAGAGCACATGGAGAAAGGGCTCGGAGGGGGAGTCTGAGTGGCGTCGAGGTCCTCCTGAGAAGTGAGTGTTCTATCTTGTTTTGGATGTTTTATTCACGTGGGGTTCTGTAATGTTTCTCCTGTTACATGTGATTTAATTTACTTAGCTCACTCTTTACAGAGTTGGTCCAAGATGTAGGGAGCTGCTATAAAAATTTTTTGGCTTTTAACATTTATTCTCAACACCCAGGAGACTAGAATTCTGGACAGAGGGTACTAGCGCTAGAGAAAAGCTGTCTTTTCAGAGGCTCTGGGGAAAAGGCCCATGTAACCTCCCAGCGCCTATGGGTCCAGTGCTCTTCTTGTGCATTGGTGTCCGGTGTCTAGGAATTTTGCCTGCAAGGCCCCAGCTCCCAGGCCTGCACTCCAGCCTGCCTCATCTTTCTTGGTAGCCGGTCATTGCTTTGTGGCTGGCCCAAAGCCCATTGTATGGTGACAGCATGTCTCAGTTACCTGGGCATCCTTATGGGATGGGCACTTGAGTAGGCTTCCACCTTTGAGCTATTGAAATAGTGTCCACTTTATTTTGTTTTTATGTTGCGCTTGCTTTTAAGAACCTGCTGTTTAGCCAGCAGTAGGTCCTGTCCAAGAACTCGTTTTTCTGGTGTTTGTTCTTACATGTGGGTTTTTGCTGCATGTTGAGGGAATGCTGGTCTATAAGTTCAGCTCCTTTTCTGTATGTGGAAGGTGAGCCTGACACCCATTGACTGAATCTGTCCCATTGGTTGGACTTGGCTTCCTTGTCAAAAATCTCGACCCCAAGTTTGTGGAGTGTTTCTCAGAAATGAGTAAAATGAAAAATAATTCTCATGAGGATGGGCGGGCTCTTTTGATTCACCTGTGACCATGTTGGCTTTTGCTCTGCAGGGAGTGGAGACGGGAGGCACGGGATGAGGAACGGGCCGTGCGGCGGGATGAAGACCAGCCACGGCGGCTGGGCGACGAGGAGGAGAGAGAGTCCCCGCCCAGACCTGAGGAGGACCGGCTTCCTCGGCGGAGTGTGGAGGATGAGAGGGGCCTTCGGCGGGGGCCTGAAGAAGATCGCTTCCCCCGCCGTGCGGCCAACGAGGACCGGCCTTCCTGGCGGACTGCAGAGGACGACAGGCCCCCCCGCCGCATCGGAGATGAAGATCGGCCCAGCTGGCGCTGCAGCGAGGATGACCGGCCCCCCAGACGTGGGCTGGATGAGGACAGAGGGACCTGGCGGACAGCGGATGAGGACAGAGGTCCAAGACGGGGGATGGATGAAGACCGGGGCCCAAGACGGGGGATGGATGAAGACCGGGGCCCAAGACGAGGAGGTGCTGACGACGAGAGGTCCTCTTGGCGCAATGCTGATGAGGATCGGGGTCCCAGGCGAGGCATGGACGAGGACCGAGGTCCTAGACGGAGCATGGATGAGGACCGCGGTCCCAGAAGGGGTATGGACGAGGACCGCGGTCCCAGGCGTGGGTTGGACGAGGACCGCGGTCCCAGGCGCGGGTTGGATGAGGACCGAGGACCTTGGAGGAATGCTGACGATGATAGAATTTCTCGGCGTGGGGCGGATGATGACAGGGGGCCTTGGCGAAACATGGATGATGACCGGCTCTCCAGGCGTGCTGATGATGACCGAATTCCCCGGCGGGGTGATGACTCCAGGCCTGGGCCCTGGAGGCCATTTGGGAAGCCAGGTACAGTGCTGAGAGCCGGGCTGCGTGTTTCGTAGAGCCTGCCGTGTGTGCTTACAGGTAGAAAGCAGAACGTTAATGCGCAGTGTTAGTAACGGGGAGGCACGGCCACTCATCACTGTCATCTAGCCCAGGGGTCAGCAAACTTGAGAGGGAAGAGCCAATCCTGCCCTTCATGGTAATTTAAAAGGGATTCGAGAGCCATAAATACACTTTCACAAACAAAATGAAATCACCATTATCTGAATACTATCCTTTAGAGGAAGCTAGGGTTGGTTTATTTTCATTTTCCATTTGGTCCATAAGGGGCTTGGGAGCCAGTTTGCCAGCCCCTGTTTTAGATGAAAACCGGGTTCCACATCCTGAATACCCTTACAGTGGCTTCTGTGTTAGAAGTGGT
>NW_022103968.1:10817358-10823500 GCF_000313985.2 Echinops telfairi
AGGACCGAGTTGTGCCCTGGGCATTCCCGCTGCCTGAACCTTCAGCGTGCATGTGCTGAAGGGTTTTCTGGTCAAGAAAAGTCACCACACACAGCATCCACTCTTCATAGAGCCCTGGTGGGCAGTGAGGGGAGTACTCAGAATCAGTGTCTTTCTCAGCTCCAGGTCTGCTCGTCTTTTCACACTTACTCTTGTGCTAGTGCAGTGTGCCAGGCTGGCCCCGGTGCTGAGCCAGGTGTGGTCCTGAGTAGCCCGGGTCCCTCAGAACAGGGGTGTGAGGTTCTTGCTTCGCCTGACCTTCGTGCAGGAAGCGGCTCGAGTCCTCTGATGTTGGAGCTGCACATGTAGCATGGGATGCCGAATCCCCTGTTCAGTCATTTCAAAGCGGAGGCAGATGACGCAGCGGAAGCAGGCCTTCCAACACGGTGGCTGCATTGAGTGTGTGTGACTGTCCACCACCCTGCCCATGATCCGAAATCTCTGCCTTGTCAGTAGAGCACACAACCCAGACCTCTTTTTAAGTTTGAGGAAGCAAACGTACTGAGGGAGGAGTGAACTGTGATTCTGTAGAGTGAAGCAAACCCGGAGCAGTGGCATTAACCTTCAGGATGCTGAGGGAGTGAAGTCAGCATTGAGGGCCAGCCTGTGTGTGCTTAGTGGACAAAGACCGTTGTGTTGCTTTTTACAATGTAGGTGGATGGCGAGACAGAGAAAAAGCCCGAGAAAACAGCTGGGGTCCACGCCAGGAGTCGAGACCCTCGGAGGACTCTGAATGGGACAGAGAGAAAGACAGGGACAGAGAAACTCAAGAGCGAGAGGAGAACGACAAGGATCCAGAGCGAGACGGGGAGCGAGAGGACCGCTTCCGACGACCAAGGTCTGGCACTTGAGCGGTGGTTGGGTTACGCCCGGGGGGTTGCCATGAATGCTGAGCTTTCCCAAGGGCACTTGAGAAGCCATGCTTTGACTCCATTCTTCTGTTAGGAACAGCGTGTCCAAAGTAATTTTTTCTGAGAATATTTGAAACCATCCAATTGGATCTTCTTTCTACACAAAGTGAGAAGTGAGGTTTGTTTAGGCCCTGGAGTTCTGCAGGCTGCATGAAACTGAAGAGAGAGCCAACCGGTCTCTCCCCCTGTCTGTCGCTTTATCCTTTAGGTTTCACCAGCCGTTTCAGCAGCAGACGTTCTAGCCTGCTCCCTGTGACCACAAGAGTGCATGGTGATCGATTTAGAGTAGCACCATCTCACATATCTTTCTGTGCAGATGAGCATGTTTGCCTCTGCACTGCCCACCGTGATAGTAATCACTTTCACTTTGGAACACTCGGGGGTGGGAGCAGCGCGCCGGAGGACATGTGCTTATTCCAGTTCTTCACAAGTGCACATTGTTGATTCTAAGCACCAGTTTGGTTATATATATATATAACATACTCAACTGAGTCCACACGTAGTCTAACCATAGAACTTGCCCTGTCATTTTCAATGGCCACAGGGATGAGGGTGGCTGGAGAAAAGGACCCGCTGAGGAATCTTCCAGCTGGCGAGATTCAAGCCGCCGGGATGATTGGGACAGGGATGACCGCCGCCGGCTCGAGAGAGATGATCGCCGTGATCTCAGGGACCTGCGAGATCGGCGGGATGACAGAGAGCGGAGGGGCCCTCCCCTCAGATCAGATCGCGAAGAAGGTAGGGAGGCCGGCCACACACAGATCATGGGCCCAGTGTTGGCTGTTTGTAAATTATCCGGTAAATTTTATTTATATTATATATGCCACAAGTAGCACTTTAGAGATTTATTCAATTCAGAATTAACTTCTCCTGGGTCCCTACGACTACTCGATGGTTAAGCTGTGAAACAAGCGCATCTCGCCATTAGAGTGCAGGATCTCTCAGTTATTGACTGGCTTGCGCCTGGTCTGTACAGTGTTCGATAGTCGAACTGAAAGTCCAGCTTGAAAACCTGTACGTACGCCTGAGCGTGAGTCACAGGCACGTTTCTCCTTAGACACAAAAGGGGTGACTGACCTTCAGTCCGCTCAGACTCCGGATAATGGTAGTGTGCTAACACATTCATCATTGTGTTTGTGTGACACTTTATTTTCATAAGATAGTGTGACCATATCTCCAGAAGAGTTAGTATACCAGCAGTAAGACTAAGGAAAACTGAGAACTAAAATGGAGTTAACGGAAGGGACCATTTGCTAAATTGGATTCATGCCGTCCCTTGTCTGACCTGGCGGCTGAACACAACATGGCTAAGTCAACATTATCAGCACTTTTTTTGTGGGGTGGTGGAGGGGTGTGTGTGATAAAAGCAGCTAATGGAGCAAAAGGTGTGACATCCTTAACCATGAAACAAAGAATCCAGACCGTCAACGAGGCTGACAAGTTGTTGTGAATTTGGGTAAATCCGAAATAACCCGATGGCAATAGCGTATTTGAGGCAGGGATATACGAGAAATCTGAAAGTCTCCGTAGTGCTTTAGAGTTCTGGAAAAGTGAATTTAGAAGTGGGGCCTGGGAATTGATTTTTTGGTTTTCAATGGTTTCTTCTGGGAAAAATATGTAAATTTGGAACCAATTGAATTCTACAACTAAGGTATCACTGTACTTTGCTCCTAATCCAAAAGCTTGGTGATTTGAACTCAATTTCATGAGACAGTCCTGGTGATCTGGTCCTAGAAAGACTATAACCCAAGGAACCCTCTGAGGCATCTCTACTTGATCTCATGGGATTTTCATGACTAAAATCTTTATAAGGGCAAAGGCTGGTCAGCACCTTGCCCACAGTCTCAGTTGGATCATAACAATGTTTCTTTTACGATTGTAACGTTACTTCTTTTGATAGCTGTAATTATAAACATCCACATTTTATGGCTAATTGGCTTAAAATTTATTTAATAAGAGCCAAAAGCCTTTTCATTTAAATTTTTTCTTCCATTCACTGGACTTTCTTCAGTGGTTGAGCTTAATTTCCGTCTGTGTAGTCTGAGCCAGTAGAAAACAGTACAAATGTGTTTTGTTTTTTAAAATAACTTTAGGAAGCTCCTGGAGGCGCGCTGATGACAGGAAAGAGGACCGGGCCGAAGAGCGAGACACCCCTCGTCGTGTTCCTCCCCCAGCTCTCTCCAGAGATCGAGAACGTGACAGAGAGAGAGAGGGTGACAAAGAGAAGGCCGCATGGAAGGCCGAGAAAGAGAAGGACTCTCTTCGTCGTACTAAGAATGAGACTGATGAAGACGGATGGACCACAGTCCGACGCTAAGTCTGAAAATGCTGGAGTCAGACGAGTGTCTCACATAGGTTTGATCACATTCAAGGATTCTATACCCGTGCTTCAGCCCGTCTAAATTGGATTCTATAACTAATGTTTCACCATAACACGAAAAGCATGAACTTGTATTAATCCTATATAATAGATCGATCATGCACAGTACCCACAGAAGGTTGGAAAACCATGCCATTTTCTGAAATTCAAGGTGTTGCATTATTTCACCAATCATTTGTTTACAAAACAGAAAAACTAAAAAATAAAATCGAAAATGTGAACTCTTCAGGTATTGAGTAACACCTATATCTTGGTGTATAGAACTGCTCTTTTTTTTCTTCTGAAATAACCTAATATTAATTTGGAATGAGGTAAGGTTCTGTTAATACACAAATGTATTTGAAGACTCTCCAAAGTGGTGGAGTGATCGGTTTTCACACCATTAGCTGTTGAAATACCTCTTTTAGGTATTTTGAGGTATTTACTATTCACTAAATTTAAAAAAACTTACAATTTTTTTTAGATTCACTTAAGTGCAGTAGACATTACAACACCTGGATAACAGTGGGGCTTTCTATAGATTTTAAGTGAGTGAAGGTGAGTATAAAGCAATTTTCAGAAAAAATTGTAATGATAAATACTGCGAAAGTGTGAATCCCAAACTATCGCTTTTAAATTTTAAAGCATATGGTAAACTGTTATTGAGGGTTTTTTTTTTTCCTGTTGCCAATAGCAAACTGCTTTTCCATTAATGGAGAATTCATGCCTTTGAAGCATTTTAAATATGACAATATTTATAAATGTGTGGTTTGGAGGAATTGTTTAAATTCTTTTTCCTAATTTTCTTTCTCTTCAGGATAGATTCTTTGAACCAGTAATTTGTAGTAACGACTGTGTTGACTTCAATTTTGGGGTGTAGTAGCTGTGTTAAAGATGAACTCTCTGGTCTTATTGAAGCCAACACAGAACCCGCCGCTGTGTTTTTTCTTCAGTGATCAATAAAATACATAAGACAATTGGTTTCGGTGGTGATCTTATGGCTGTGGTCCAAGGTTTGTGGTCAGTGGCGCCAACGTTGGCCTCACCTGTGGCCCGTGTTTCTCGAGGTTTCAAATGGTTCAAGTCTCAGAGTCAAAGAAGATAAACCCCATGCAAGAGGCCTTCAGAAAGGTGGTGGGGAAATGAGCTTGAAAGGACAAAGAAGGGTTGCATATGCACACACTGTGAAGCCCTCATCTGTAGAAAGCAGATGTGCCTATGATGAGTCCCCCACAGTGTCTGCCCTGTTCCTGCTGGCTTTCATGTGAACATGTGTATTCATATGATTGGAAAACCCTGGTTGCTTTCAGAGAATGTCTGGTACATGAGGAGTGGCTGTATGTAGTAAGGCCTTATGGAGTGCCTGGCTAGTGAGGACTCCTGCCACCACCATACGGCCAGAAGGGGGCGCAGTGATGCCGCTTTCACTGTTGTATCAGGATGCTGAAGACCCGTTTTCAAATAGCGCTCTGGTATTTCAAATACAGGGAGGTGTTAAAAGGCCTTAGGAGGGGGAGAGGGCCCTTTCTCTATTAATACTATAGTAACTGAAGTACTAGAACCCACCCGCTTGAGACCTCACAGGTGAGCCGCAGCATGAAGACGCGCTCAAGTGGATGAGTTACATCTATGTGCATGGTCCAACAGGTTTCCAGGCCAGTCAGCAGACCACCCGTCAGGTCCACAAAACGGCATGAAACTTCCACTATGTTTTAATCCTGGCTTTCCATTAAATTCGTGGCACTCATATTTGTGCTGTTAACCCTAAATCGTGTTTTGGTCAGGATCCAGAGTACAAGCAGAAGAGTTAACTCATGGCAGGTGCTCCGTGTTTCCACGGGAAACCAGTCAAAGCCTCCCAGCCTTAGCCCCCTCCTGCTTTGGGAGCCAATCACAGGAAAGCCAACCACAGTGCACATGGTCAAGCGTGTTCAGGAGCGGCTGCATTGTGAAGGAGGGTGCAGCTTCTGCATGTGTTTTCAAGTGGAGTCAGCCACCCAGCTGGCTTTCAATGCCTCCATGGCCAGCAAGGAAGGCTGGCCTCTTATGTGGCCTGCTTGCATGTCGAGACTTGTGTTTTTACCAGAGGCTTTGATTTGTGTACATGTACTTAACTAGTTACACGGGCTACTAGAGAAGGCATCAGTCATCCTGGTGTGACTGACAATGGACATTTTTTGCTTGAAGTACACGTTAGTTTCTAGATGTATAGTTTTGGCTTAATTGTTCTAACCATTGCACATCTTCCCAAAAGGACTTGGTAGGAGAATGGAGGAGAAAACCACTTGGCAATGCATCTAGACTCACCCAGCAGGCAGCCAGATAGGTTGTGGCATTCTGCCGCCACAGTCGGTGAACAAGGGTCCACGCACCGTTTTCTTAGCAAGGGGTTCTTAAGATCACATCCCATCAATTTTTGTATACTTTTTAACATTTAAGTGACACGAACTCTCAGGAAACTAGGAGACTACCCACCACCAAAGTCATTTTACCCTTTTGGAGTTCAGTGTTAACTGGAAGACGGAAGCTAGTTGGTTTTGGGGAGATGGGGGACACCGGAGTAAGGGAATTTTTCCCATCGGAATTGATAGGGCTGCATGACTAGGTGAATGAAGGTGTTCTGGATACTGTTCCGACCCGAGGACTTAAATAAACTCAGACACAAACCTTCACAAGATCCCCGTAGCAGGAGTTGAAGGAGTGTGTCCCAGGCCTGTACCACTGATGATCAGGATGGTCCTACCCAGCACTGCCCTTTCAAAGTGTCCCAATGTTTGGTGACCCTTTGGGGGAAAGGAGCACAGAGAATCCATACAGGCCTGGAAACCCCCCC
>NW_022103968.1:10823600-10825209 GCF_000313985.2 Echinops telfairi
CCCCCCCCAATGACTTTTAAGATCAAAAGCCCACAGCTACCTTAAAATGAATGTGTCCAGGGTAAGGCTTGTGGCTGGGGTGGGTGTTTAACAAACCTCTAACCTCAGTACCCTGCTGCTGGAAGGAAGTCCTATGTAGATTCTTGGTCATTTCAGGGAGTGATAATCCAGCATTTCAACACAGGTCATCCCCATTTCTTTCCCCCACCCCTCAATGTGTTGATGGCAGCCACGTGGGCTTAAAGTGCAAACCACCACCAGGGGCAGGAGTGGCATCTACCATCAGATCATAAATTAGAAAGGGAGACCAAATCTTAAGGATAACTCGTATTCAAGGAACAAGATGGCTAAGGTTCTTCCAGACCAGAAGGGAGCAGGCAGGAAGCAAATGCCTCCCTCCAGCTTCCACAGTGAATTCGCTCCCTGGATGAGTGCTCCCGCTGGTCTGAGGGCTGCCCTTCCCCGGCCGGGCCAATGGGGGGCGGGGGGCCGATTATTGTACGACCTCCCAGGCCTCAAGGGCTCTCCATTTTCCTCTGAGCATCTTCAGCGAGGACCGGCGTTTCCTTCGTTCCTTGGGAACCCAGAGCTCCAGTCACGATGCACTTGTTTCTCTCCCTTTGGATCTTAATTTCACAAATGTCTCTGGAAGAACTGCGCGTGGGGTTGGTGGTGGTAAGAGAAAAGGCCAGGTGGAAAAGTTCTAGGCTATATTAATGAATTCATAGACTTACTGTATAAATACACACAAAATTTTGAACAGCACCATTTCCCAGTGTATACACAAGATGATTATAACTTGGCACAATCTTTAGAGGTGGAAAAGGTCTAGGCTACTTCAGTAGTAAAAGACCTGGCACGGAAAAGGATAAGGAGCCGTATGCCACCTGCTACGGACTCGCCTTTTACGCCACCTTCGGCTGGGAACAGGAATGCCCACCCAGGCTAATCCTGGGGCGGCCAGAAACCCCACCTTCCACGGGGATGGGCCGGGCTGGCTCCACCCGCATTAAGAGTAACTGATGAAGGGCAACGAAGAAAGACGACTTGCTTTCAAACAATAAAAAGTCACTGCCGACATCCCATAAAATCGCCCGGTTTAAGCAAGCGCAGTTCAGAGACTGGCAAAAAAAAATACTGTAGACCTAGGAAAGTGCCTCTGCTCGTACAGGCAAACACTTGAAGATTAGGTCGAGACAATTTCACAGCGATGGCGCATCTAAACAGGCCACGGATAACCATACACAGCGCCCCGAAGTTGTCCCACTTGCAGCAAAGCAGGCCCCGCGCTCGCCTTTCTGGGTGCGCGCGAACTAGCGACGGTTCAAGATGCCATCGCCGCGGATGCAGGGCGCCCGGGCCTCAGCGCAGCTTCCTGCCGGGCAGGCCGTCCCGGGCACCGCGGGGCGGCACTTTGGAGAGCGGGCAGTACTTGATGGTGTGCGCGTTGTCGCCGCTGGCGCCGCACAGGGGGCAGGTGTAGCGGCGCAGTACGGGGCACAGCACGCGCCCGTCCGGGCCCTTGAGGATGTGCGTGGTGTACAGCGCCACGGCCTCCTTGTTGTTCCGGCAGAACACGCACACCTGCAGCTCGGGCTTGAGCAGCCGC
>NW_022103968.1:10826188-10843085 GCF_000313985.2 Echinops telfairi
GCGCCGCGGCCGCCGCTCCGGACGCTGATTGGTGTATTCGGGGAGCGGGTGTGTTTACCCGAGCAGCTGGGAGGGGCGGGCCGGGCCAAGTCGCATTCACGCTAACGCTGGGCTGGGGCTTGCATCAGTGACCAGGCCCGTGGGGAGGTGCTCCATGGACAGGGCAGGGGCGCCGGACCTGGGTGGCCTGAGACTTCTGCACCCTAGCCTGGCCTGCAAGGGTCCCAAACCAGCCTTCTCAGCAGCCCCGCCAATCTCTGAGCATCCATGAGAAAAGCTGGAGGTTGGGTGGGGAAGAGTGGGTTGGGCCATGTGCCCAGCGCTTTGGAGTGCTTTGGCCAGCCTCGGAGGCTCAGAGGTCTGGTTCCTGCCAGTAAGTGGCAGAGGGACGCAGGACTTCCCATGGGCCCAGGCAGCCCTCCAACAGGTGTGCATACGGGTGGCTGCCAACCTATGACGGGGAACCAGTGGGTGCTGTGCTGAAAACCAGCACCCGAGTGCCTTGGCCAGCGTGTATGCACGCACCCACACGTGTGTTCGTAGCCCCACCTGGAATCTGGGGTGTATGTGCAATACAAAAAGAACCACATTGTGCCATTATTGAATACTTTTTTTCCTTTTAAAAAACAGTTTTATTGGTATATAATTCACATACCACACAATTCAGTGATTTAAATATATTCAAAATAGGTGTGCAATTATTACCACAATAAATTTTAGAACATTCTGTTCATTTTTTTAAAGTACTTTCATTGGGGGCTCTTACATCTCTTATCACAATCCATACATTCTTCCAGTGTGTCAAGCACATTTGCACATATGCCGCCATCATCATTTTAAAAGCATTCTCGTCCCACTTGAGCCCCTGATATCCGCTTCCCATTTCTTCTCCCTCCCACTCTCCCCCGCCTGCCCTCCCTCATGAACCCTTGATAAGTTATAGATTATTTTTTTCATATTTTACATCGTCCTCTGTTGCCCCTCACCCACTTTTCCTTTATTCATCCCCCTGGAAGGGGGTTCTAGGTTGATCCTTGTGATCGATTTCCCCATTCTCCTCCCCACCCTCCCCTAATCCTCCTGGTATCTCTACTCTCCTTGTTGGCCCTGAGGAGTTTATCCTGGATTCCCTGTGTTGTAGGCTCTTATCTATAGCAGTGTGCATGCTCTGGTCTAATCTGATTTATAAGGTAGAATTGAGGTCATGATAGTGGCATGAAGGAAGCACGAAAGAGCTAGAGCAAAGTTGTGTGTGTCATTGGTGCTACACTGCACCCTGACTGGCTCATGTCTTCCCTGTGACCCCTCTGTGAGGGGATGTTCAATTGTCTACAGATGGGCATTGTAGTCTCCACTCCCTGCCCCCCACCCATTCACCTTGGGTATGGTTTATGCTGGGTCTTAGATGCCCGATACCAGATCCCATCAACATGTGGGCTTTGTTGCTTCTGAGCTAGATGGCCTCTTGTTTATCTTCAGGCCTTTAAGACCCCAGGCTCCATATATTTTGGTAGTCAGGCACCATCAGCTTTCTTCACCAGATTTGCTTATGCACCCATTTGTCTTCAGCGATTGTGTTGGGAAGTTGAGCACCACAGAATTCTGGATTGTTAGAACAAAGTGTTCTCATGTTAAGGGAGTAATTGAGTCGAGGCCCAATGTCCATCTGCAACCTTAAATCTTAACATATAGATATGCATACATAGTTCTATTTCCCACTCATTATATATATATTTACATATGAACATGCCTGTAAAGGCTTCTATAAATGTCCTTTGCCTCCTGGTTCTTTCCTCTATTTCCTTTTTACTTCTCTCTTGTCCCACCATCATGTTCGGCCTTCATTTGGGTTTAGTAATTCCTCGCTGCTACATTGCCCTTGATTAAGCCCCAGTAGGCATCCTATGACTTTCCTTCCCTTGAATTCTGTTCATTCTTGAACCCATTATTATTAGCTCCTGAGTTAGTTAATTGTGCCAACCTGGCCGATAATCACATGTGGGGCTAATTGAAAGGCAGAGGGATAAATGGGTGGTGAGCCTCCCCTTTCTAATTCTTGGGTCTCTTGTTTTGTGATAGTTGCACAGGGTGCAGCTGCCTTAGCAGTTCCCTGCTTCAGCTTGCAAGATTGACTTCCTACAAGACATCCCCAAGGAGAAGCTACATGGACCTATCCCGATGCAGCCCTGGGTGCTAAAGCAGCCGTGTGGAGACCCCTGCTAGTGCTGAGATGCTTGTTCGTTCACTGACTCAGCTTTCCTCCTGCAGTCGGCATCATTGCCTCTGTTTTGTGAGGTGGAGGACTTTGTGGACTGGTGTTCGGTTAATGGGTTAATGTTGGACTTGTGGGCTTGGGCAGCATTGGGTTGGGATGTTTTCGTGATGCACATTTTCTTTACATAAAACTCTCTCTTATCCATGAGTTGCTGTGGATTTGTTTCTCCAAAGTACCCAGACTAATACAGCTCCCTAATACTTTTTTGATTGGTGGTAAAAAACAATGGAAAGTCAAGGTGAGAATAAGGGTTTTGATTGGGAGGGTGAGGTGATATGTCCACCCCAGGCCAAAAGGCAGCTTTATTTTTCTTAGTAGGCGGTAGGGAAGCTTGTCACCTTGGGCTTATAGAAATGGCTTCTCTGGTGACTGGGCCTGCAGGCAGTAGAAGGGGCTTCTTGTGGGGTGGGGTAGGGCTTTCCTGCAGGAGTTGGGCAGCTGTGACTGAACAGGAGACTGGGCATTCTGGTTGGGCCTCCCATCCTGCTTAGAGGCTGACTGTGCCTAGCTAGGCATGCCCAGGATGCAGGCCTGGAAAGAGGGCATGCTGGTTAATATCGGAAGGAAGGGAAACAGACATGTTCGCCGTGGAAGGAACCCTTGGGAACATTCAGTGCAGTCTTCCTTTGCCAATGAGGAAAATGAGACCAGGAGGGCAGGTGGGTTTTTTTTTTCATCCTCGATGGGCTCTGGGTCTCAACCTCGACCCCTTTCCTTCACTTCGATGAGGTTGTTTATTTTTGAACTTCGAATGCCTGTTTCCGTCGACAGTTCATGATCACACAGGCGAGGTGTCTTCTTTAAGGTCACACAGTGACCCACCCTTCCTGGCTTGGTGGCCATGCCACTGGTTCATGGGCCCAGAAGGTGTTTCTGACTTGGGAGTCTGTCTGCATCAGCAGGGGTCACACATTAGAGACGGGGAAGCTAGCACAAGGGGGTAGGGGAGATGGGAACGAGGGCTTTTGGCTGGAGGGTCCTGCCCCCTGGAAGCCATCCAGGGCCGGGCGTGTAGGACAGGAACGGGCTGTGGCATTGAGGCGATGCCAGCCCTGTCCACCTCTCTGGGTGTTAGGAGGTGAAGACACCTTGTCCAGTTGCGTCTCACTTCCTGCTCCCTAAGAGTTGACTTAAGTCCCAAACCAAGCATTGAGAATACTCTTGCCAACCCAGTTCCCTTTTCAAGTTTGTGTTGCCCCCTGAATTGAAAGTTATTCATTCGCTTCCTCCCTGCACCCCACCCAAGGTCACCACTAGTGCCTGCATGCCCTGGGCTTCTGCAGAAGCCTGGCACCTTGGCTGACATTGAACCCAGAGCTCTCACACGAGTGAGTGGTCTGAGGTGGAGTCGTCTATCAATGGAAAATTCTACTCGGTTCACACAGCACTGGTGCCAGCATGCTTTAAGGTTAGGCTGGAGAGTGGGCGCCCCCCATGTCGTGTCGAGCAAAGCTGCTGCAAGGGAAAGGTGACCCTGCCAGCTGCTGTCCAGTCCCAGGGGCAGGCCAGAGAGGGAGCAACGGGGCCCAGCTCTTCTATCCCTCCTGTGGGGTTTTCGCTCTCAAGGGAGAACCTTCTTAAAAACCACTGAGGTGAAGATGTTCATGCTAAAGCACCTGCCACGTTGACACCTAGGATCCCCTTTCTCAGGCTGTGCCACTCGGTGCCTCGCCCAGTGTTTCCTGCCACCACGAACTCCCAGAGGAGCTCTGGGGGTGCAGAGGTGATGCATAGCGTTGCTAACTACAAGGCCAGCAGTTTGAAACCACCGGGAGAAAGATGGAGCTTTTTACTCCCCTAAAGACGTATAGGCTCGGAAACCCATAGGGGTAGTTTTACCTTGTCTTATAGGGGCCCTAAGAGTCGGCAGTGACTCGATGGCAGTGAGGGGATGCTGGATCCTATAGGACAGAGCCATGCTAAAATTGACAAGCCTGTCATCTTTACGGAAGCAGGCGGCCACATCTTTCTCCCTGCGAAACAGCTGGTGGGTTTGACCCACTGACCTTTCAGTTAACAGTGGAGTGCTTACCCACTCTGCCCAAGGGCTCCTGAACATAAACACTACGTCTCCCAAACAAAAACACCTTTTCTCTCCCACCCACTCCTTATAACTGTCATCTCTGGTTCCTATATATTTTATATAAGTGACTTATAGTGACCGGAGAGGACAGGGTAGAACTGCCCCCGTGGGTTTCCAAGACTGTAACTCTTCATCGGAGTAGAAAGCTTTCTCTCTCTCTCCCCCCACCCCCCAAGGAGCAGTTGGCGGTCTTGAACTGCTGACCTTCTGGTTAGCAGCCCAAGGCATAACCCCCTATGCCACCAGGGTTTGCACAATGGTGCCACCCAGAGACCTTGAGTGGAGAGTGGAATTTGAGATCATTCATCCAGAATCTTTACGGATCTGTGTGGTTGCTGGTGTCACCAAGTTGATTCCAACCCCTGAGGACATGTGCTACCAGGTGGAACTGCTTCCCAGCGGCAATTTCTTGGCTGTGACCTTTACAGAAGGAGCCTTAATGGCAGAGTGGCTGAAGGTGGCAGCCTTGGGAGCCCTGCTCCATCCTATAGGGTTCCTAAGCATTGGAATAGGTTTTGGTTTGTCTTAATCTTCAGAGAAGCGTGTCGCCAGGCTTTTCTTTCGTGATGCAGTGGACTGGGTTCAAACTGCCAACCTTGAGGTTAGTAGTTAAGTGAAATGGTTTGCATCACCACTCGGGGACCTTGAGTGAGTCAGGCTGCAGCCTGGGTGCAGGTGGCCGTGGCCGCAGGGAGTGCTCTGGAAGGAAGCTCCAGGGGGCCAGCCGAGGGGGCTTCCCAGGGCAGCTCACCTGGCCTCTGCTGTGAACCCGGGAAGGATGCCTGGGAGAGGAGAAAAAGTGGAGGTAGCTGGTGGTTTATGCACAGCCACGGGGGAAAGTCCTTGCTGCCAGCCACAATTGAAATGTTCTGTGGGTGCCTGGTCCAGCTACACAGGTGCTTTGCCACGGAGCGCAGGCTGCAGCCACCAGAGCCCTCTGAGGCGGGGGAGCTGACTTCAGACACAAAGTCTCAGTGTCCTCGGTTCTCTTTCCAGGAGCCTGGATGGAGCTGCCGGAAAAGCCACTGTGCACAGGGATCTGCAAGGGCCCCTTCCAGCTGCCTGCGGCAGGGGGACAGCAGGCTGGACCTCCCAGTGTGGCCCCAGTCTCTTCTGCTGTGGTCCCGCTGACTTGGGCCAGGACTGGGCCTGCTTGGTGGTGGTGGTGGGGCTAGTGGGAAGTGGCTAGGGCTCTGTGTCCCCCTTTTCTTGCCAAGTCTCCACCTCTTTGCTCCCTGGGCACCAGCCCCTGCCCTGGCTGCACCAACACCCCGGGAGAGTCTCTCCCCCCACCCCACCTCAGGTTTCTTGGGAGCTTCGGAAACATGAGGTCAGCCCTGGGGAATGAGGTGGTGTGGCCGGCATCCAGGCAGCTCAAGAGATGCCGTTTATCAGGCGGGTTTCCTGCTGACCCACCTGTCAAGCTCTGTATGTTCCTCTCCAGCTGGGCGCCTGCGGTGGGTGGTTTATGTGGGTGCTCAGGGGCCTCTCGTATCAGGATATCAGCTTTGTCCTTGGCAGGCCAAGTTCAGAGCCTGGGGCTGGGGAGGGACCTCTCAAGGCCAGTGGCCTGGTTTCTAACCTGATCCTTCTGCAAAGTCACGTGACCTTGGATGAGATGTGTGGTAGCTATATAATCTCACGTCAACTTGAGGATATTAAGAGTGAAGGGGTGGAGTCTAGCCTGTCAGTCAGGTCACAGCCTGATGATGGCTCCCGGCCATTGTGGCCTTCTCCTGAGGGTTCTGGGAACTGCTTCTCTTTCTCCTGGAGGTGGGTCACCTTTTCTCTCCCTCACTGTCCTGCGGTTGAGACACTCAGAGAGCTGGAGGAGCTGCATGGAGACCCGCACAGACGCTGAGATACTTCCACTGTTACTGGATCCACAAGACTTTCCACTCACTGGTCCGTGATCTTCCTGCACTCAGCACTATTGCACATGCTGTGTGAATCTGCAGAGGAATTCATGGACTAGTATCAGACATATGGGTTAATATTGGACTTATGGACTTGATCTGTACTGGGCTGGGATGTTTTATTGATGCATAATTACCTCCCAATATAAAGTTCTCTCTTACACATATGCGAGTGTCAGTGAATGTTTCTCTAGTCAACCTGGTCTAATACAAGGTGCTTCACCTCTCTGGGCCCCAGCTCCTTCCGATCAAACCTGAGGTGCTTAAGTGAAAGACATGTTCTTCGGTGACAGCTAGGCAGCCACCTTCCCCTTCTTGCTTTTGTAATTTTGTACCAGGTAAGTTCCTGCCTCCGGCCTGGGCATGACCTGGGCCAGGATCACTCTGTCTCTCCTGGCCATGCTTGGGTTGGCTAAGGGCTGGCAAGACCATCTGGCCAATGACAGATGAGTGGATGTCGGTGAAGGGAATGGGTGAGAAAGCCTTTGCTCCTTTATTTTTTGATAAAGAGGAAGATTGGGGCCCTTTGCCTTCTCCGGGCCCGGGGCAGTGTTTGAAAGGGCGGTAGTGGCAGTCACCATGCTCATGAGGTGGTTCATCCATCACTTGGTGACATTTGTTGGTGACTTGATCACTCGGGTTGTATAGAAGGATGGACTGGAAGGTATTCGGTTGTTCTAGCCGCTGGGAGTCTGGGGTTCTTTTACTCGCAGCTGAATTCATTGAGACATGTGGTCAGACCTAAAAAGGATGAGTTTGGAGCATGCTGCTCAGTGAAAGAAGCCAATCTGAAAGAACTGCATGCCGTAGGACCCCAAAGGAGCCCCGGTGGTGTAATGGTTACACCTTGGGCTGCTAACTGCAAGGTCAGCAGTTCAAAACCACCCACCGCTCCGTGGGAGAGAGATGGTGCTTTCTACTCCTGTAAACAGTGACTGTCTCGGAAACCAGCAGGAGCAGTTCTGCCCTGTGCTGGGAGGTTGCTATGAGCCACCATCGACTCAATGGAGGTGAGTTTGCTTTCGGTTTGGTGTAATCTCAACTATCTGATGTTCTGGGAAAGACCAAACTATAGAGACAGTGAAAAGATTTCCAAGGGCTCACTGGTGTGTGTGTGTGTGTGTGTGTGTGTGTGTGTGTGTGTAGATGGAGGGCTATACAGTCCAGACACTGACTCCTAATGGTTACTATTGAGGGTGCTTGCTAGATGCCACAGAGTCCGTTCCGACTCATAGCCCCCTTCCGACACCAGAACGGCACAGTGCCCGGCCCTATGCCCTCCTAGTGACATCACCGCTTGGCCTCCTTGGTCCAGTTGTGCCTGACGCAGAACATGTCTGTCCCTCCAGTTAGATGAGCCAAGAAACCCCCATTTGTCAGAGCTGATTTTTTTTAGGATTCTGTTATTTATGGAAAGGAACCTGACCAGTACGCCTTCCGTCCCCCACTCCTAGCATCCCCGACCCTGCACCTCTTTGGCGTTACTAACTCATGTTTCCTTATCCATGCTGTGTTGAGATGGACGGACACAGGGGTTGAGAGCCATTGTGAGGCGGGCGCAGGACCGGGGGGACCTCGTTCTGCTGTGCATGGGGTCAAGATGAGGAGTCTGAACAGGCTTGATGCCGCCTGCCAACGTCATGTTGGTGCTGCTTGCAACTGCCTTCCTCCTCAGCAGGACCCCCCTCTTTGGAGACCCCACATACCTGCCGAGTGAAGGGCGATTGAGCAAACCAAGCTGGGGTTGGGGGTGGGAAGTGAGATGACTGAGGTCATGTTGAGCCTCTCTCTGCCGCTGCTCAGACCACTTTTGCACCAGGATAGCTGGGTCTGGTCTTAGCTCTCAGGGAGACTGTCAAGGAAACAAACAGCTCTTGCCCCACTGGCCAACATTCCTGCTGCAGGAAGGAGGCTGGGCTTGGGCAGTGCGTTGATGATCTGGTTCTGACCTGCCACAGGCTGAAAGGACAGACAGGCTGTTTCCAGGGGAACAGGAGAGTCTAAAACCACAGCACTGGCACCTACTGGGGCAGAGCTGGCATTCTGAGCGTGCCCTGCCCCTAGAAGGGCAGCCAGGAGCCAACCACGAAGTCAGAAGTGTGGTCTCCATGGGCTTGTGGGGCAACAGCCAGGAAAAGGGATCTGGAATGGATGGAAAGCTGACTTCCTACCATGGATTTAAGATTTTTTAAAACCATTTTATCAATCTATAATCTACGTACCATATAATCTAATGGTTTAAATATCTTAAAAAGAGTTGTATGATTATCACCACAATCAATTTTAGAACATTTTCTTCATTCTTGTGGCAATTATTATTCTCTCTCCATTTCCCCCCAACCCTCCCCTGCTGTAACCCTAATAAACCCGCAATCCCTTACTGCCTCTATAGGTTTACCTGTGTTAGATTTCATATCGAGAAAATCATACAAAACAAAAATACCACCAACACCACCATAACAAAATACAACACAGAAAAGCCTCAATCAGAAAGCAAGCAGAAAGCAACAAGAACGATAACAAATTTCAGATAAGTCCAAAGGGAGGACTCGTGGTAAAATGCTCAATTTTAACGTAAGGCCATCTGCACCCATCCACTTTCCAGTGCCCTCTTTCTGATCGCAAGACACAGCTTCACCCCCACCCTCCACCCCCAGCCTGGGGAGCGGTGGGGTTTATTTGGTGTGATGCAATTCTGGGACATAGGCACTTTTTCAGTGTGACTGCCAGAATAGATGTTATGGTGGCTTTTTGCAAAACATGGCTTAAAGCATCAACAGATTTCCAGGTTTGCACCTTGTAGAAAGCTCGGCAGACAGTTGAAGAGATGTTTTCCTTGCATAAATTAGAACATGTTTCCTCCCAGCTAATCTTTTGTAATTCAATTGTGGTGGGAGAGAATTCTTGAGAAGAAGAATTCTCCGAAACCTGGCATCTGCTGGGCTCTGGAAAAAACCCTTGGTAGACCAGAAGTTTAGGAAGATAAACTAGGCATTCTGTGATTTGCCCATATTTTATTTCAATTTCTGGAACTCACCCTTTCCTGCTTTAAAAAAAAAATCATTTTATTGGGGGCTCGTACAACTGTTATCACAATCCATTACCTATACACCCATGGATACTAATGAATATTGTGGTTTTGACTGAGGCGGTAAGTCCCAGAAAATAGCACGCTGGGTTCTGGGAGCTGTTACGTGCCCAGTTGCGACAGAAAGGGTGGAAGTCTGAATCGATCCCGAAGTCTCCTGGAAGACAGGGCTGGGAGCTGCTTTCTGAAAGGTCCCAGGCACTGAAGGCCCGTGCAGCGCTGACAGTCCTGCTCCGGAACATGTGGGGCACCCGGAGTCCAGGCTGAAGGCAGTCTCTTCAACATCTGGGTATGGTGGCTTTAGGAGAAGCCTGGCCAGCAGGGAGGGCAAATCCACATCCAGAGTCTATTCCAAGGTGGTACTCCTTCTGCGGTGGAAGTGATCTGCCATCGGTCTGCCTTAGCTCCCTGGCTGGTCACCCCCACCCCCCACCCCGGCTCCGGAGTGCTGACCGAGCCGTCGTCAGATGTGTCTGGAGGTGAACTCCTTCCACGCTGCTGAGCCCAAGCACAGCCTCGGGCGGTGCCACCACGGTCACTTTGTTTGGATTTTTAGTTCAGAGCCATGGCAGAAGATGACCCTTTTAACAGCAGTCCTTCCACAACTTGGGACCAAGGGGCTGCTTGCTCTCCCCCCTCCAATCCCAAAGGGCACAGAGCAACAGCACAAGAGAGACGACATGCAGATGGCGATGGCAAGAATCAGAGAACACTCGAGCCAGGAAGAAGGAACCAAGAGTGGGACTTGAAGAAGAAATTCGCTGAGCGACAGAAAAGGAAATAGCAGTCACGGGACTAAAGACCCGAGGCAGATGGGCTCAACAGCAGGGCAGACACGGGACAGGGAAAGGCACTGCCGGCATGATCTCAAGTGCGACACGTAATGACAAAGGCGGAAGATACGGAAGAGAGGTGAAGAGAGATGGAAGACCGAAAGCCCAACCACGTCCCCCGCCTCCCCTTGAATTGACTGGCCCAAAGACAGTCACCACTGTCCCCATGTCCCGGTATGTGTCCTTTCGAAGGTGCTAAGTCTGAAGGAAGCTAGGAATCTGGAGGTGTTATCTAAGACTCTTGGTGGCAGGTGACAGAAAGCCACCTCAGATTACCCAACAAGGGGTTTGGTTGGTGAAACTGGAAAACTCAAGAGGGGCACTGGCCACAGATGTACCTGAATCCAGAGCTTTAAAGAAGGTCACTAGGACTTGGCTGTCTCTTCCATTTCTCTGGGCTGCTGTCCCCTGAGCGGCTCTCCTTCTCAGGCCAGGCCCCTCACCACCAGCAGAGATGGCCACTACATATCAAAGCTTCCAGGCGGTCATTCTCAGAGTCCAGAGATCATGCCGCTTTCCAGACAGTTTCAGCATAAACCGCAAGGTTGAACCTTCTTGATCTGTCTTAGGTCTTGTGCCCTTCCCCGACGAAGCACTGTCCTCAAGGCTGGGAGGGTTGCGATTGGTCTGAAGGGATTTCCTTCGACTTGCAGGTCACCAGGAAGCAGCAGGCAGCCCACAGGGGGCTACTGAGATTCCCTTCCCTTCCAACCACAGCTTCCGGGCGTCTGACCTACGATGAAGAGATGACTTTGAATCTTAAAGCTGCTCCGATTCTGGAGGAGGCAGACAAGTACACAACAGACCACAATCCCCACCAGACCACTTTAAAGGTCACCCTACCAGCCACACAAAGCGCTGTCAGAGCCCCGTGCACTGCCGTCAAGTCGGTACCGACTTGCAGAGACCGGAGAGGACCAGGCAGAGCTGCCCCTGTGGGTTTCCAAGACTCTGACTTAAAAAAAAATTTTATTGGCACTTCACCCACATATCATACAATTTAATAACTCAATCATATCAAGAAGAGTGGTTCAATCATTACCACACTGAATGTTAGAACATTTTCTTCTTCCTTGTATCTCTTGTGCGTGTCATTATCTTTTAAAAGTGTGGCCCAAATAACAACAAAACAGTCTACCTTTCCTAAATGATTCTACCATGAACATAAACTCAGTGCCCCTAAGCAAACACTCTTCCTCCTTCACCCGTGGTAATCGTAGCAAACTCTGGTATCTTTTGGTAGTGGTTTTCTTGATACAACATCCACATCATACACTTCTGTAGTTACATCGCTTTTGAAAAGAGTCATACGTACATCATCACAATCAGTTCTAAAGCTCCCTCCCCCTGAGACTGTCACTCTTTACAGAAGAGAAAGCCGTGTCTGTCTCCTTTGGGGTGGCTGGTGGTTTCAAACTGCTGACCTTATGGTTAGCAGCCCAACATGTAACTGCTGCACCACCAGTCCTCCTCCGTTAGAACCCAAGGGAGGCAGTCATTCACCGGGTCAGGACTTCTGACGTGGGCCACATCTGTTCTCTGCCAGCCAAGAGCAGCCTGAGCTACTGAGCCAAGACTCCACGTGAGGAGTCGGGGGAGCTTCCGACCGAGCAGTCAGATCTGATTATCCAGAATAGACTGGCTTCTGAGCACTCTTCAGAAGCCTGGCATCATACGCCTAAAGATGGAAATTTAATATCTGTACTTCTTCTAACCCTCCATCTCTCTTTGTACCACTCGAGAGAGAAAATTCCTCTCAGTGCTGCGATTTTGCAGACATTAGAGGACTGGCTTCTAAAACGCCGATTCCGGAGCTCATGAGCTGAGGTGGCAGAAGTTTTGTCACCTGGCTGAGTGGCCGTTAGAATCACAGAATGCGAGCGTGAGCCTGTGAAGGACCGTAGAGGTGAGTCGGGCCGGGGTTTGCAAACACCCCCACGTTGTGGGGGCATTGTGTCTGTGCCTGTGTGCCCGACGCAGGGCTCATGCTACGTTAGCCTCGCAAAGGGATCTGAGACCACCACATTCGAAGAGACCCAGACTGTGGCCAGACCTTGTGTGCTGGTGTGGAGCCCACCATGGAGGGGGTTGTGTCCAGGGGTGTCACCCGGATGTTTTGTTTTGTTTTGACATCTGAGCAGCAGGGGCCGTGAGCTATCTTGGTTGCTAGCTTGGCTGCCCTGGGCTCTGTCTCTGGGTGGGTGGGGTAGCAGGTGAGAGTATGGGCGAGAAGCTTCCTTTGCTGGTGCTATAGAGCGGCGAAGGGTGGGCTGGCAGCTGTCTGGTGTTGTGGGTAGTGACACTCACTCGGTGGGTGGGGCAACAGGTGGCAGAGGTGTTAGGTGTGGCTGGCTAGTGGGGATTGAGTGGCCACTTCCTGTTGGATGGGGGGGAGGGAACAAAAATCTTGGAGAGAAAGAAAAAGAAAAGCAGTCACAGGCAGCTGGCAGAGCAGAGCAGGAGTGGACCAGGAGTAGAAAGGTGCCAGCTGGGCAGGTCAGTGGGTATGGGCAAAGGTATGCCAGGGGGTATCACCAGCCTCTGGGTGTGTGGAGGTGGGTGAGGGGTGGCACACCCCACTGGTAGCACTGGAGATGAAGTGGATGGACGAAGAGTGGACAGCACGCTCCTCTAGTCCCCGAAGTGGGCAGTGGTACACTCCTGGGAAAACGCGACTGCTTATGTGGTTCCTGCCCTGGCTTAAGGCAAGCGAGGTGACTTCCTGGAGTCCAAGAGCTCCGGGTGATCACCCCTTCCCCCCGCAGGGCTTCCCCTCTGTGTGGGACCCTAGCCCGCAATCAGGAACCACTGCTGGTGGCTGGTTCTGTCTTTATTTACTAACCTCTGTCTGTTCTCTGAGTTTCGGGCATTCTCGTCACTCTCCTGCAATTTCCTTTCTTATGTTCTGCTCCCTCCAGAGTTGTCTACACTGCGTTTCTCATCGGGGATTCTGGGGGGTTGCCTTCCCAAGCTCCCTGCCCAGAGTCCCCGCCTGCAATGTCCCCAAATGGCCACGCTGTGCCAGGCCACTTGGTAGGGTACCTCTGACTCTGTGTATCTTTGTCCGCTGAGCTCTTTCAGTTTCTTCTTCAAAATCCGTTTCATTCTTTATCCTTTCATTTGATGCCTGCAGTTCCACCTGTGTATGTTTCATGAGGCCTTTCAGGTCTCTGCTGTAGAGGAATGGGGTGCAGTTATCTCCACACGAGATCACCATTTCAGCTCCCTCTTTACAATATCTATCCTTAAAAAATAAGAAAATAAATAACATTTCCATCCTTACAAAGTTTAGCTGTAAACAGGGTTCTGGATAGAAAACATTCTTCAGAAATTTGTTTGCTGAATGAGTGTTCCTGTTATTTTTTAGCTTCTTTTAGAGAGAAAATACCATGATCATTTTGATCCTTTATTGCCCTCTCTCTGTGTGGAAACTTACAGAATAATTTATTTGTCTGAAATGGAAAGAACTTGTACTTTTTCAGTCTGAAACTCAGGGATTTTACCCTATATGTTTTCTCTTTGAAATCTGCTCCCCCCATTCCCTCTGTTCTCTTTCAAGAGTGCCTGTTATTTTGATGTTGGCCCTCTTGAACTTTTCTTCAAATGTCCTTTCCTACTTTTATTCCATTTGCCATCCTCTTAGGAATGTGTTTTCATCTTTAACCTCCAACTCTTCCTTCCATTCATTTTTAAAGTTTCTTCTCTCCCTGTTAGGTTGTTGTCAGGAGCCATGAGCAGGTTTCAGCTCATAGCAACCCGACGCAGAACAGAGCGAAACACTGCTCTCCCTGCACTGTAGTAGTTATACAACCGCTGGTCAATTTGACAAGATTAAGAGTGAAGGGGTGGAGTCTAGCCTGTCAATCAGGTCATAGCCAATGAGGCCTCTGTGTGGGCATGGCCTTCTCCTGAGGATTCTGGGAACTCCTGTATTCCTCCGTGGATGTGGGAGACACTCTCTGCTGACTCCCTGTGAGACATCCCTGTTGAGAAGACACACGGAGAGAGGCTGGTGGCAGTCAGACCTCTGGAGCTGGAGAAGTCACGGGAAGAACCCTGCCAGTGCTGAGATGCTTACAACGCCACTGGATCTGCAAGACTTCCTACCCACTGGCCTGTGATCTTCCTGCATTCGGCATCATTGCATGTGTTTCGTGAGTCTGAAGAGGAATTTATAGATTGGTATCGGACATATGGGCTAATATCAGACTTATGGACTTGATCTGCACTGGGCTGGTATGTTTTCTCAATATTCAGTTCCTCTTGTATACAATCTCTTTCTTGCACACATATGAGTGTCTATGAATTTGTTTCTCTAGTCTACCGGGACTGACACATGCACGATCCACACAATTGTTCTGATGTTTGAGTCCCTCGTTGAAGCTGCTGTGTCACTCACTGCATCTTGTCAGGGACCTTCCTCATTTTCTTTTAAAAAAATCATTGGGGACTTGTACAGCTCTTATCACAACCCATACATCTATCCATCAAGCATATTTGTACATTTGTTGTCATCATTTTCAAAACATTTTCTTTCTACTTGAGCTCTTGGTATCAGCTCCTCATTTCCTCCCTCCCTTTCTCACCCTCCCTCTCTCATGAAACTTTGATAATTTATAAATTGTTATTATTTTTTCATGTCTTACACTGACCGATGTCTCCCTTCACCCACTTTTCTGTTGTCCATTCCCCAGGGAGGGCGTTATATGTAGATCATTGTGACTGGTTCCCCTTTCTCGCCCCACCTTCCTCTTATCCTCCTGGTATAGCTACTTTCATTATTGGTCCTGAGGGATTTATCTGTCCTGGATTCCCTGTGTTGCCAGCTCTTATCTCTACCGATGTGCATGCTCTGGTCTAGCCAGATTGGTAAGGTAGAATTGGGGTCATGATAGTGCGGGGGTGGTGCGGGTGGGGGGGGGCAGGGAGAGAAAGCATTAAAGAGCTAGAGGAAAGTTGTATGTTTCATTGGTGCTATACTGCACCCTGACTGGCTCATCTCTTCCCTGTGACCCTTCTTTAAGAGGATGTCCAATTGTCTACGATGGGCCTTGGGTTTCCACTCTGCATCCCCCCCCCTCCATTCATATTGGGTATGGTTTTGTTCTGGGTCTTTGATGCCTATTACCTGATCCCATCAACACCGCATGATCACACAGACTGGTGTGCTTCTTCCATGCGGGCTTTGTTGCTCCTCGGCTAGACGGCCGCTTGTTTATCAATTTTCTTTACATTGAGTTGTAACCCATAATGAGGTTTACAATCCTTGATCTTCATCAGAAGGGCTTCAAGTCCTCCTCACTTTCAGCAAGCAAGGTGGTGTCATCTGCATATCATCTGCATACTGCAGGTTGCTAATAACCCTTCCTCCACTCCTGATGCCACATTCTTCTTCATGTAAGCCAACTTCTCTGGTGCTTTCCCCAGCACACAGATTGAATAAGTACAGTGAGAGGACACAAGCCCGTCGCACACCTTTTCTGATTTGAAACCATGCCGTGCTCCCTTGTACTGTTTGTACAACTGCCTCTTGATTCGTATACAGGTTCTGTATGAGCACAGTGAGGTGTTCTGGAATTCCCATTTTTATCAAAGCTACCTATAGTTTGTTATGATCCATAGAGTTGAATGCCTTTGCATAGACAATAAAAAACAAGTAAACATTTTCCTGGTGTTCTCTGCTTTGAGCCAAGATCTATCTGACATCAGCAATTATATTCCTTGTTCCACATCCTCTTCTGAATCCAGCCTGAACATCTAGTAGCTTTCTTCCATGTACTGCTGCAACTCTTGTTGATCATCTTCAGCAAAATTTTGCTTGCATATGATGTTAATAATATGGTTCTGTAATTTGAGCATTCTGTTGGGTCACCTTTCTTTGGAATAGGTACAAATATGGATCTCTCCCAGTTCGTTGGCCAAGTAAATGTCTTCCAAATGTCCTGGCATAGATGAGTGAGTGCTTCCAGGGCTTCATCAGCTGGTTGAAACATGTCAGTGGGTATTCCATCAACTCCTGGAGCTTTGTTTTTGGATGATGCCTTCAGTGCCACTTGAACTTCTTGCTTTAGCTCCATTGGTGCTTGCTCATATGCTACCTCCTGAAATGGTTGGCTATCAGCTAGCCCTTTTTGGTCCAATGACTCTGAAAGAAATGATCCAAGAGGATGTCAGAAGAGACTCTGACACTTGCTCTTAGTCATACAGTAGCTGAGGCAAATGGAAGGAATGATGAAGTCCAAGAGTTGAGCAGAAAACGTCAAAGGGCGGCTCAAGGACATGAAGTGAAATATTTATAATGAAATGTGCAAAGACCTAGAGTCAGAAAACCAAAAAGGAAGAACACACTCAGCGCATCTTAAGCTGCAAGAACTAAAGAAAAAAAATCAAGCTTTGAGTTACTGAAAAATTCTATGGGCAAAATATTGAATGATACCGGGAGCATCAAAAGAAGATGGACTGATCGCTGAAGACAAAATGCGTGCATAGCAAATGTGGTAAAGAAAGCTGCCATCTAGCCCAGAAGCAACAAAGCCCACATGGAAGCAACACACCAACATGTGTGATCATGAAGGGCCAAAGGGACCAGGCTTCAACCACCAAAGGCGGGGAGAAAAATGATATCCCCATCAATGAGGGTGGCGTGTGATGGGGACCCAATGCCCATCTCTAGACAACTGGACATACCTTGCAGAGGGGTAG
>NW_022103968.1:10843548-10845685 GCF_000313985.2 Echinops telfairi
AGCGAATTTTGGGAATGATGAGGGCAACAAATGTATAGATGTGCTGTACACAATTGATCTATGTATTGTGATGAATTGTATGAGCCCCAATAAATTGATTTAAAAAAAAGAAAAGAAAAAAGAAAGCTGATGGTGCCCGGCTATCAAAAGATATAGCATCTGGGGTCTTAAAGGTTTGAAGATAAACAAGCAGTCATCTAGCTGAGAAGCAACAAAGTCCCTCTGGACCAATAACGAGAGTAGCGATACCAGGAGGGCTAGGGGAAGGTGGGGGAGAAAGGGGGAATCAGTCACAATGATCTACATATAACCCCCTCCCTGGGGGACTGACAACAGAAAAGTGGGTGAAGGGAGACATCGGTCAGTGTAAGACGTGAAAAAATAATAACAATTTATAAATTATCAAAGGTTCATGAAAGAGGGAGGGTGGGAAAAGGAGGGGGAAAATGAGCTGATACCAAGAGCTCAAGTAGAAAGAAAATGTTTTGAAAATGATGATGGCAACAAACGTACAAATGTGCTTGACACAATGGATAGTTGTGTGGATTGTGATAAGAGCTGTAAGAGTCCCCAATAAAATGATTTAAAAAAAGAATAAGATAGACTGTACCGAGTTGTTGTAGCAAATGGAACTAGTTGCCTTTCTGCTATCATTAGGTTCTTTTTAATTCATGGGATATCTTTTAGTATCCTGTTTTGATTTAATATATTTTTAAATCTCTTTTAGACTCTAAGCATTGAGAAATTAATAATACCCTCCTCCCCCAAAGGTTTCCTCTTCCCCCACCATTTGTTTTCTCCAACTTGCTTTTATTTCCATTTTCTGGTTTATTTTCCAAGTTGCTTGTATATATTTGATTGTTTTGGTCTTTCATGCTACCTTTGCTCATATCTGATGATCCTTGCCGTGTGGTTGTGTTAAAAGTCAGTACTAATGTTGCATGGATGTTCCCACAGGGTGGGGGTGGGGAGGCTGTCAACCTGGCTTTGAACCAGTTCATTCCGGTTTGACCTCCTGGTCAAAATTTGCATTTCCACATCAGATGTACTGAATCTGAATCAACAGTTTAAGCAAGATCTCCAGGCAAATCTTATGTGTACCTAAGGTTGCACACGTGCTTAAAATATGATAGCGACTCAGTGTATGTGGGGTGAAAACGCAAATTCTCCCAGGAATGTTTTCCACGGAAGGATTCTACTTGATGGCAGTGGATTCCGTTTTTTGTGCATATTAATGACAATCACCTGACAAACTGGCGAGATGCCTTGCCTTTCCCTCCCCCACTAATGAAAGCACGAACTGGAGTGGGGGGAGGGGGCTGCGGTTGACCCATGTCGTTTGCTTTTATTTTAAAGCACCCGATGGTTTGGATTCTAGCCAGGGCTGAGAAAGTGATTCCGCTCAGCTGCCTTGAGAAACAGCAGTGGAAATGCAGCAGGTTCTGGAACGTAAGCTTGCAAAGTAAGCGTGGGATCAGCCCTGTCAAACCCAGGCTACCAGTTTCTCCCCCTGAAGGAGACATGGTGGGAAACCACAGAGGGGTGCCATTGTGTTTTCTCTGGTCGAATTTAATTTAGAACCAAGTCTTCCCTTAAAGGAACACAGAGAAAACATTTGCTTGCCCTTCAAAGACCCACAACAATGTCATTGCCTGTAGCTCATTACTCTTGGGTGGGGCGTCGCCCCATGTGAGGAATGTTCAAATCTCCTGCCTCCCCAATCCCCACCTCCTTTGATCCCCCCTTTCTGGGTCAGCATCCTACGCTCTGGTTGGGAAAAAAGTGCTCTACCCACGAAGTAAGTGACCTACTTCCCTGCACGCATCCTTTTATCCAAGCGGGGCGCTTTCTCAGCTCACCTTTCCTCTGCTTGTTTTATTTTAGCTTATATTTTCATCATTTTACTGGGGGCTCTTACAGATATAACAATCCATAAATCAATCATATCAAACTTGTGCATCTGCTGCCATCGTCATTTTGAAAACATGATCTTTCTACTTCAGCCCCTATTATCAGCTACTTTTCCCCCTCCCTCACACCCCCACACTCTTGAACCCTGGATAAATGATATCTTATTTTTCATATCTTACACTGTCCGCTGTATCCCTTTACCCACGTTTCTGTTGTTTGCCCCCCT
>NW_022103968.1:10846216-10852012 GCF_000313985.2 Echinops telfairi
GATGAGGGCAATGAATGTACAAATGTGCTTTACACAATTGATGTATGTATGGATTGTGATAAGAGTTGTATGAGCCCCTAATAAAATGATTTAAAAAATTGTATGGTTGGGGGGGGGGTCACCACACCATGCGGAACTGTATGAAAGGTTCTCGGCATGAGGAAGGTTGAGAACCACTGGGAGTCTAGAGAATGGGCATCCAGCCTTCTGGTGGGTGGGCGAGGAGGGGTGCAACTGAGGATGCTGTGTATGCAGATGTCTAGTTAATCTTTCTTAGGCACCCATCACCCTCCACATCCCACCAGTACTTGGTGCGTCCCGCGCCGTGGTGGGATTCTGTACTCGGTTGGGGTCTGTTTTCCTGCTCAACTTTCTTGGCTCCACCGTCAGCTATCCACTGTCTTCCCAGCCCCCAGGGAAAGTTCCCCTCCTTCTCATTCACCCCCTCCCTGTGGTTGCGGGCAGCTATGTGAGCTGTGGACACAGCCAGGCCATCATCCTTTGCCAGCCCCGCGTGGCCTCTCCCCAGGACTCCGAGTGAGCGCACGTGTGGTGCATTGCAGGGAATGGCTAGGTCGCCGCAACTGTCTCCACGAGGCCCCGATTTCGCGGGGAGTAGAATGGTCTTCTAGCAGGTTCCAGGAGGTGGCGGGTGGGCTGGTGTGGGGGGAAAGGCCCAGCGGTCCCCTGGCTCAGAGACCAGGCGTGCGCCTGCTCGCTCTGCGCGGCTTGGATTCCCGTCGCGGTTGCTAGCACAGGCCATTGGATTCTTGTTTGGATGGAAACACGTCATCCTTCTGTCGCCCCACGCCAAGATTTGTGAAGTTTGCACTCCGAGCTGTGTACAGAGAAGCTTATTTAACTGAAATGAGAGTCGCCGGCCAGGGATTGGATTTCCAGGGAGCCGTCTTGAAATAAAAATCCGTGGGATTCTATTTTTGACCAGGCGGTTCAGGCAGGAGGGCAGTGGGGAGCGAGGGGGCGAGGGTCGCTGGGGAAGATTCTGTATGTGTGGCCCCTGGTCTGCCAGTCGGGCAGTGGGGTGGGCACAAGCCTGGGCCCTGCGGAGGGTTTTGTTACTTGTTACTCGAGTCAGATCCTAGACAGCAGGTGGGAAAGGAGATGCCCGGAAATCCGGACTCCTGGCGGCAGGCAGGTTGCCCAGGCCAGCGCACTGCTGCTGAACCTCCTCCCTGGAGCATCCTCCCCCAGGTGCAAGCATCCAGCAGCGGAGAGTGAGCAGGAACCCAGACCTCGCTAGTTGAAAAGCTCCAGGACCGGCCTCTTCACAGGGGTTGGCAAACGTTTTCTTTAAAGGTCAGGAATATGAATTTTAAGTTTTTGTGGATCGTGTGTGTGTGTGTGTGTGTGTGTGTGTGTGTGTGTGTGTGGTGGAGATGCTGAATGAGTTTGAATCACTATGCTTTAAGTTAACCCATCACAAACCATTTGAGCCACCCTGAGCCTTGTCTGGGAACCAGTCGCTGCCAGCCTATTGCCCCCTGGAGACAGCTAGGGGCCCTGTTCTCTTCTACCCCTTGGCTAGGCTCTTCCATCAGATGAGCCCCAGTGAAAACCAGAGGGCTTGGGGTCCCCAGAGACAAGCCAGAAGCCGGCAGGGGCAGGTGGAAGGTGGGGGAGGCCATGGGACTCTGGGATTCTGGCCCAGGAAGGGCAGCACAGCACCTGGAGGAATCGGAAAGGGCCCTGACCCTGGCGTGGGGCTGCTGGAGGCCTGTCTCCCTCCCTGCGTTTCCAGCGGCCGAGCAGCCCATGTTTGGAGTAATTGCTCCTTGTGTCCTTTGCTCGTATTTCCCTGACCTTGAAAGCGCATCTTCCGGGAATGGCGCTAATGGACCTCCCACCGATGACAGTGACATATCCTGGCCTGCCCTCCCAGAAGGAGCAGGAGGAGCTGTCATCCGGAGCGATTCTTCGCATTCTCAAAGGTCGTCTCCTGGAGGAGCCGGTGTGCCTGGTGCCTGATCCTGCCTCCCCCGGGGCCCTGGCTCGGCTGTGTCCGGCTCTCTGGTGCTGGCCAGGACGCTGCGATGTAAAATCTTCCAACGTGTGTGCCTGTTGAGCAAGGCAATGGCCAACAGCTGACCTTGGTTCTTGTGCGCCTGCCGGGCAGGCCAACTGCTCATAAAGCGGAGAGCCAGGGTAGCCCAAGCTACCCATCTGCCTACCGTGGGGGTGCAGCCATCCCCCCTGTTCCGAGAGAGCTGCCTTTCTATAGGAGTGGGTGCTCTGACTTCTTCCTTTCCACCAGAGCCCCCACTCCCAGCACCGCACCCCAGCTCGGAGCACTTTGCTTCCAGATGGCCTGGTTTTCGTCTCTGTCTGGCCCTGCTTCCTCTCCTGGCCGTGCTCGGGGTGGGGTGAATGCTGTGCAGCGTGCAAGTCCTCACCTACCTGGGAACGTGGGTGGGGCAGCACAGCTGGAGGCACAGAATGGTATGGTTACAGTCTGGGCAGCTGTAGACCTTAGGGCAGTGGTTCTCAACCTTCCTCATGTTGTGGTGACAACCCCCCCCTCCACCCTCAACCATAACATTATTTTCATTGCTACTTCATCACTGTCATTTTGCTACTGTTATGAATCAGGCTACCCCTGTGAAAGCGTCATTCGAAAAGGGGTTGAGAAGCCGCCTTTGATGGAATGGGGATGGGCAGTCCCCTGGGGGCATTCAGCAGGTTGTGAGGGGCAACCTCTGAGTAAGCATATGGTGTGGGTGCAGGATGCCACTGTCCTGTGTGGCCCTGCATCGGAAAGCCTTGCTCAGAAAAATCCTTCCCTCCTGGTCCAGCCCAGCTCTGGCCCCTGTCTTCCCGTGAGACCGGGGGGAGTCCCTTGCCCTTTCCACCTGGGTCTCAGCAACCATTCGGAATCTCATTACCTCCTCTCCAGCCTCGCTGGGGGAGACCCGGCCCCACAGGCGAGGTCACTTGGCTGAGGGCAAAGACCAAAGCTCTGTTCTTCTGACACGAAGTCTCTTCCCCCACCCCTGTCAGAGCCCGGCCCTTCTGGCCCAGCTGTTTCCGGGGCTACCTTAAAGTAGCATCACGTGACTATCACCCAACTGTTCTGGGGGTCTCATGGGCATAAACCCCGGTGTTGGTAGGGCTGTGTTACTAGGGGCCCCGGGGGACTGTTTCTTGCCTTGTCCAGCTCCTGGAGGGCACCTGCATTCCTTGGCTCATTTTAACGTTGGTAAAGCGGGACACCATGGATAAAACTCATCCTGGCGAAATAGCCACATGGCAGCTGAAAACCGTATACCCTAGCTTGTTGTGCATTCTTTCAAAAATTCGCGACTTTTTAAAAATGCTGCGGGATGCGGGAATAATGTTAAAAACCAGGACTGTCCCGCCAAAAGTGGAATGTCTGGTCACCTTACTCATGGACCCTCCTCCATATTTGAAGCCCCTGTCCGGTTTTGAGCCTGTCCTGGTGCCCCTTGCTCGGTGTCTCTCCTACCCGCTGTTTGGCCGCCTTCTCCGTGGTCAAGGCTAGTTGGGTTGGGCTCACCTGGTAATTTCCCCAGCTCAGGGTCCTTGGGCTTCTTCAGACCTGCAGGTCCATTTGCTGTTAGGCATTCCCAGGTTCCAGGATGTCGGCATCTTTGGGGGGTTATTCTGTCATTCCTCCTGCCTCGCTCTGAGACTCGGATCCGGAAGCCATGCCAGCTTTCTTCTGCTGGGGGGTCTCTGCTCAGGTGCTGGGGAGCGCCCTGCTGGCCTGGGCCCTATGCTTTTGCCCCCTCCGCCCCTGAAACAAACCCTCTCTGTCACAGCTTGTGTGTCAGGGCACCGTCCACCATCTCTCTCCTTAACTGGGATCATGCTTCAAGATATAAAACATAATTGAAGCAATAGCTTGTTCATGGCATGTATAGGCAGCTGTCCCTGCTGGGGTGGCCTGGAGGAGTCACAGAGCTCAACACGAAATTGCTTCGGAGGGGCTGAGCATCAACAGAGGCCAAGGGAAAACCATAAGTAAGCTGTTGGGGCACACGTGGCAGAGGTTGTGTTGAGCCAGGAGCTAAGCTCCCAGGTCCCATACTTGTGTGTGAGACCTTCAGGGTCTACAATTGGGGTGTGACACCCTTTAAGTATATGGGGGTGTGTGCTTTGGGACAGTGGGTTGACACTGTATGCCCTTGTGCTTCATGTCAAGATGGGGTGGGAGACCTGGTTTGTTCTTCGCTGCAGCAACTGGTAGGATGTGTTGTTTGTTGTTGAAACATGATAGAAACTCCTAGAACATGATAAAAACAATAATTTACAAATTATCAAGGGTTCACGAGGGAGAAGGGAAATGAGAAGCTGATACCAAGGGCTCAAGTAGAAAGAAAATGTTTTGAAAATGATGATGGCAACAAATGTACAAATGTGCTTGACACAATGAATGGATTGTGATAAGAGTTGTATGAGCCCTCAATAAAATGATTAAAAAATATATATATATTTTTAAAAACCCTCCTAGAACAAAACCCAAGACATTGCCAAGTCTCGCTGAATGAGGGGTGCCTACAATACCGGTCTGCCTTCACAGAGAAAGAGTGGAGATGCCAGTCAAGATAGCTCCAGGTACTGTCGTCAGCACAGAGCCAGCCCTCCCATCTCCAGTGGCCTGTCTGGTGACCCCCACTTCTTCCTGTTGAATTCTCAAGGGCAGGAGGCAGCTCTGGAGCAGTCCCTAGCTGGTTCTGGGCCTCAGCGTGATTTAGAGCAATACAAGATGTCTCATATAATCATAATATGGAATAATTATACCGTCTAAGTCACTTCTGTCTCCTGGTGAAACAGGTGGTGTGAGGGCTGTCTACTCCCATAAACAGTTATCAACAGTTTCGGAAACCTACAGGGGCAATTCTACCCTGCCCGATAGGGTCGCTGTGAGTCAGCATCGATTTGATGGCCGGTGTGCGAGTTTGAGGCAGACGCTGCACTCCAAGTGCCTCCATCCTGTAACCTGGCTGTGACTGGGTCCCACGGGCTCTGGTCTCAAGGGAGCTGCCTTCAAAGAAAGGGTCTACCAGTCAGGAAGTTAGAGGCGCGTGACATGCTGACATCTCTTGAGGGGTGTGGGAGGCATGGAAGGCTAGTGTCATTGCAGGGTGAGGATTTCTTCTGGAACCTCTTTCCATATCCCCCTGCTTTGTTATGTCTTTCCCGCGGCTGCTCCCCAATGCTCCTTCCCACTCTGGCTTTTTAAAAAAAGTAATTTTATTGGGGGCTCAAACAACTCTTATCACAATCCATACATCCGTCCATTGTGTCAAGCACATTTGTACATGTGTTGCCCTCATCATTCTCAAAACATTTGCTTTCTAGTCGAACCCTTGATATCAGCTCCTCATTTCCCTCCCTCCCACTCTGTCTTCCAAGACTCTCCCTCCCAGCCCTGTCTCCCGGCTCCCAAGTGGGCAGCTGCTTGCCTGGATCCAGCCTCACAAAACCCACGCGCTGGGCTGGGAGGTGGGGCATGGTGAACAAGGACAGCAGACACCTGTCATATCATCTTTTCTTTCTCCCAGCACAGGTGTCGCTCCCAACCGCACTCATAGTCCAACTGTGTTGCTGTCCTTGTCTCCATCTTACAGGGGAGGAAAGCGAGGCACACGGAGGCTAGGTAACTTGCCCTCACCCCAGGGGAATTGCCTAGAGGGCTTCCTGAGGCCAGAAGCCAGGCTAGTCAACCGGGGTCAGCTTCATGTACTGGGCTTGGTCAGCTTCATCTTCAGAGTGCTTGGTGTAGTTCCCCTCTGCCACCTTTTCTTTTTTTTTTTT
>NW_022103968.1:10852501-10913669 GCF_000313985.2 Echinops telfairi
ATGGTAGTGGGAGCGGGGAGGAAACCTTTAGGAACTAGAGGAAGGTTGTATTTCTCATCATTGTTACATCGCACCCTGACTGGGTCATCTCCTCCCCGAGACCCCTCTGCAAGGGGATCTCCAGTGGCCTACCTTTTCCTTTAAGGGGTCACCTCTTCTGGGAAGCTTCAGCCCTCACGTTTGCATGGCCATGCGGGTCTCTAACACTCACTGGATTTGACCTTGAGCCTGTGACACGGGGGTGGGGGCTTGTCAGGCACCTGGTGTGGATGCCCCTTCCTCTCCCTTGACCTTCCACAAGGCCAAACCCTCTAAGCTGCCACACATGTGCCTCTTCTCAGGCTGCAATGCTCTTCCTTCACCCGACCAATTCTTGAGACTGACTCAGCTACGGTCACTGCCTCCTCCAGGAAGCTCTCCCTGACCACCCCAGCTCACTGGGAAAGGTCGGCTGTGCGCTTCTCCTGCTGCTCCCATTGTATCTGAGCTCCTTCTCATCTAACTGTTGAGTGCCACCTCTGGCATCCGGGGCTCCTGAAGGTAGGGCCCCCTCAAGGCTGAGGGATGACCCCAGGGTCCCTCAGTGTCTGGCTTCAGGGTCCAGGTTAACACCGCAGGCTGTCATGATGACCTTCCCTCTCAGGCTCCCTGTGCCTCAGTTTCTCCTATGGAAGGTGGGGAGAATCACAGTTCACCCTTGTAAATCTGTAGTGAGCCTATTTCCTTTAAAATGAGGTGCCTTGTGGCCACACAGCAGCTGCCCCCACTCAGCCAGAGTAAATGACTCAGGAGGTTGACATCTGGGTTTGTTTTTTTTAATTGATTCAGAACATCTTCTCATCAATGTGAAGACGTTCAGCAAAGTTCAGGTCGCACTGACTGTGCGCCTGCATGGGGGACAGCATGGTGATAGCAAGAACATCATCATCCCTTGGCCAGCGGGGACAACAGAGTAAACGTGTGTGTGTGGGGAGAGGGACAAGGATGCAGAAGGGGCCTGGGACTCAGGAGCCGACTCACGGCGACCCCAAGCACAGCAGAGGAAATGCGGCCGGTTCCGCCTCCCCTCACAATCACCGGCATGTTTGAGGGCATCGTTGAGGTTCTGTGCCCCATCCATTTCACCCACTTCCCCTCACTGTCCTTAGAATTCACCAGACATCGATGTCCTCCTCACAGCAGCGAGGAGACCACAGTGAGCCTGTGGGTGCACCCAGGTGGGGCCTCTGTGAGTCAGAGGGCAAATCACCATGCTTCCCCTTGTAGACCAGGAAACCGGGCTTTGGAGGGCCTCTCTGCAGTGCTCCAGGTCACAGGAGGTGAGAGACAAAGCCAGGATTTGAACCCTCCAGAGCCTAGGCTCGCAGCCCTTTCCTTTCACAGCTGCTGGAGGTGTGTGTTGAGGCCCAGTTGTCCAGTGGGCCAGGGCTGATCGTGCCCTGCCCACACTGCCGCCCTGGTTAACCAGCTGAGGGTCCCTCTACAGCAGGGCGTTAGGGTGCAGGGCCCAGGCAGCAGCTGCTGGAAATGCAAAAAGAGAGGTTGTTTCAGAATAGCTATTGGAGTAAAAAAAAATTTTTTTTTGGTGGGGGGCAGTGGACGCATACAAATAGGTAAAGTATTTTTTGGTACAATGTTAAAAGACTCCATTGAGTAGGCGAAGCAGCAGCATGTGCTGTTTGGGAATTCTTTAGACTTGGTACCACAGCAGCCTATCCTGAAAGGGAAAACGACAGAGCAAACCTTCTTATTCCCAGCTGCCCATCCCGGCCAGCAGTTGATTAAAGACTAGCAGGGCGGCTAATCACCGGTGCGTGGTATTCACCGGATGGCGTGAGGATGGCGTGAATTTCCCCTCTCTCCTACCCACGTTATGCTAATCACCCCAAGCCCACGTTCCCAATAAAAGGTCAGCAAAGCACTGTTTGCTCAGAATGTGCAATTTCAACTTCATGTCTGTCATTAGCGATAATCTAGGTTTGCTGTATCAAGTGGGGTTGTCATAGAAACCAGCCCCATCAGCTCTGTTGACAGCCTTTAGAGAATATGCACGCTGCCTGAAAAGGGGCAGGGAGTGGGGTGGTGGTGGTGGTGGTGGTGGTGATGATGGAGAAGCCCACGCACAAATCATCAGACAATTAAGGTTTCAAAACAAAGCGGTCATAGCCCAGAAGAGCCGATGTCATTCATCAAAAGTCCACCGCTGTCCTGCAACTGGTAAAGCAGGGTGTTCCCGTGGGTGACCGACAGAAGACAGGCAGGGGACAGAGAGTCCCCCCGGGAGAGCGCGTAGGGAGCCCGGCTGGGTGGTTATAATCAGGACAGTGTTAATTCAAGTGTGTTAATGGGTTTTATCCACACGGTTAAGCCCTTGAAACAGTTCGTATGAACTGTCCTGAATGGTCTGATTAGGCTTCCTGTGCTGAGCGTTGGACATACCTTTGTGAACTCCGGTAACAGAGGCGGCTGTCACCATTTAATAGGATTCTCCCTGGAAGCAGCTTAGCTCACAGTAGTGCTCAGCTGGAAAGGTCGGCGGTTCGAACCCACCAGAGGTCCCCAGGAGAACGATGTGGTGGTCTTGACAACTTGGTGAGGCCATTCTAATAGGGGTCCAATGTGGGTCAATATGAGGGAGAACCGATTGACAGCCATGTCTGTTTTTTGGTGGGGGTGGTGGGGGTGGGTGAAGAGGTCCTATGGACTAGGCACTGGGACCCCTCGTGATGTAGGGGTTACGCATTGGGTTGGGTTCCACCTGGTCAACCGTTCAAAACCACCACAGCTCTGTGGGAGAAAGACTGGGCTTTCTATTCCTATAAACAATTACAGTCTCAGAAACCCCCAGGGGTGTCACTGTGAGTCAGCAGGGACTCGATGACAGTGAGATTAGTGGACTAGGCACTGGGCCAATCATGTGCCAATCACCAGGTTGGCAGTTCAAAATGACCAGCTGCTCCACCGGAGGAAGATGAGGCTGTCTGTCAAGAGTTACAGTCTTGGAAGCTCTCTGTGGGACCGCTGTGAGTCAGCACCGACCCTGTGGCTGTGGGTGCTTGTGGGATGGTGTGTGCAGGGCTGGGGGAGTGGCTCTCAGACTGGCCACTGGCTGCCACGATGGACTTGAGTCTCCCAGTGACCACGGCCATGGCACCTAACTCATTGCCACCCAGTCAGTTCCCACTCCAAGGCACCCTCCAGGATAGACTCGCTCCGTTGTGTTCCTGAGACACTCCATCTTTCTGGAACAGACAGCCTCATTTTACTCCCTCGGAGTGGCTGGTGGCTTTGAACTGCTGACTTTGTGGTTATCAGTCCAAATACTTCCCACTCTACCACCAGGGCTCCTTTTGGGCTGCCTAGTTCCATGAAGTAACAAGTTCCCATCTTGTGAGTTGGGGGTCCCGACACTTATCATGAGAAGAAGCCTTGCTCTGTTTCAATTCCAGGTCAAGGCCTGTGGATGCTCAAAAGTGGGGTCACTCAAAAGTGACCGAGGCCCCGTTTGAGAAAGGTGGAAGGGTGAAGATGATGAAAACCCTACCAAAGTAATGACCAGATCTGAATTCGCTGAGTGACACTGCACAGGGAGATTACCAGAACTTGGTGGCTGAATGTGGGGTGCAGTGAGAGAGAGGTGAAATAGAGGGGGCTTTCTCACCTGAAAGACTGAGGCTGAGCTGGTGGTTGCCGTGGTGTGCGGGAAAGCTCTCTCTCTGAAAAGGCAAGCCTGGGTCCGCTGAGTGTCCACTCTGTGGGTAAGGATGCCCACGATGGTCAACTGCAAGCCACCAGTTGTGTGGCAAAATTCCCAAACATTTAACCTTTGACTTTTGGGAGTCAGCCTGGCCAGTGGCACCACTTTCCCGGGCCAGGCGATGGTAACTGCACACAATAGGGAATACAGTTAGGTCTGGACATCTTCAAATGGGTGACCTCTCGTGATTTGCAGGCTGAAGCTGGCTCACAAATAGGTTCTGTTGGCTCTCTCATCACCATTGAGTCGATACTGACTCACAACAACCCCGTATGACAGGGTAGAACTGCCCCACTGAGTTTCCGAGACAGTAACTCTTGATGGGAATAGAAAGTCCCATCCTTCTCCCTTGGAGAGGCTGGTGGTTTTGAACTGCTGACCTAGAAGCGAGTGACCCAACATATAACCACTATGTTGGTTCATGTGGCATTAAAAAAAAATCATTGCCAATGATTAAAACAGAATCAATTTCACAAAAGAGGTAGAGATGTCCAACGTCTCTTGGACAGCCCGATCTGCCCAAGTTGAGCCTGCAGTGGCCTGGGGTGGAGGGATGTCCTCTCCAGGAACCTGGATGCTGCTTAGTTCTTCTTCACCTGCCAGCCCCTGCTTTAGCTCAGGTGGGACAAGGTGCCGGGGCCCCTGGGGGGTTGGCTCTGCTTCCTGCTCACCCATCTCCTCCCAGAAGCCTCTTAGCAACAAGCACTCATTTATTCTGTGCATGAGCTCCTGCTAACAGTCCTTATTTCCAGAGTCAGAAATATTTGATTCCAATTAGCAACACTGAATTGAAGGCCATGGTGTCAAAGACGTAGGTCAGGTGGTAAGTGAATGCCCCTTGAGGGAGGACAGGGAGGAAGGCAGGCTCCCATCTTGAAGGCCATGTGGGGCCTTGGTCCAGTAACAGTCTTAGTGCGCCTCTGTCTCCACACCTGTGCAATAGGTATAAAGGTTCTTGTCAGTGTTGTGAGAACTTGAAATACTGCCTATAACCTACTGCCATCGAGTTGATTCCGACTCAGAGTGACTCCACAGGACAGAATCGGATTGCTCCTTAGGGTGTCTGAGACTGTACACCTTGGCAGAAACAGCCAGCCTCATTTTCCTCCTTGAGCGTTGAAGGCATCAACCTCAGTAAGCCCAAATGCTTAAGCCACTGTGCCACCGGGGCTCCTTACTGTAGATGAAGTGCCTCGCATTGTCCTGGCATGTTGCTGTTGGTTGCCGTTGGCTGGCTCTGAAGCATGGCAACCATCTGCGTGGTAGGACGAAATGCAGTCTGACCTGGTGCCATCTTCACGGTGGTTGATATGCTGATGTCCATTGTCGGGACCAGTGTGGTTCTGACTTGAAGATCCCATCTTCCAGCACTGTTATCGTGGTAGTGGTGTGCTGTGGAGTCAATTCCAACACGTGTCCATCCCATAGGACACAGCAGAGCTGCCCCAGAGGGGTTTGGTATAGTGGTTATGCATTGGGCTGCAATCCACATGCTTGGTAGTTCAAAACCACTGGCAGCTCCATGGGAGAAAGACTGGGCGTTCTACTTCTGTAAACAGTTACAGTCTCAGAAACCCACAGGGGTCGCTATGAGTCAGCATTGACTCGATGGCAGTGAGTTAGGGTTTTCTAGGGCAGACTGTCACATTTTTCTCCCTTGGAGTGGCCGGTGGGTTTGAACTGAGGACTGTTTGGTTAGTAGCCAAACCCTTGACTCTATGTCACCCAGGCTCCTCTCTCAGTGCTCCGTTGGGCAGTGTTCTCTTGTGATCTATAGGATTTTCATAGAATACTCTTTGGCAGTCGATCACCAGACCTGACTTAAAGTGACCCAATGGACAACAGAACTCGCACTGCCCCGTCCTGCGCCATCTTCCCAGCGCTGTCCCCTGCATCCTGTCATTTGTTTTCTTGATGGTTGCTTCCATGAGCATTGATGGTGGATCCAAGAGAAATGAAATCTTTAGCAACTCAATCTTTTCTCTGATTATGATGGTGTTGCCTGTTGTTCCAGTTGGATTTTTGGCTTTCTTGAAAGTGCAAACCGTACTGAAGGCTCCAGTCTTTGATTTTCATCAGCAAGTACTCCAAATCCTCCTTGCTTTCAACAGTCAAGGTTGTGTCATTGATGGAGCACAGATGGTTAATAAACCTTCCTCCTCCCCCAAATAAATCAATAACTAAATAAAAATAAGCCTTCCTCCAAGCTGAATGCCATATATATATATTTTTTTTTTTTTGCAGGGGCAATGCCACATTCTTCTTCATCTAGTTCAGCTTCTTGGGTAATTTGCTCAGCTTGTAGATTGAATAAGTATGGTGAATGGATACAACCCTGACACACACCTTTCCTAATTTTAAGCCATACAGCCTTCTCTCTCTTTCTCTCTCTCTGAACGGCTTCTTCTTTGTCCATGTACAGGTTCCGTCTGAGCACAATGAAATGTTCCACAGTTCCCATTCTTCTCAGTGTTATCTGTAGTTTGTTATGATCCACACAGTGGAATGACTTCGTACAGTCAATAAAACACAAGTAAACATCTGGGTGATTGTCCTGGCATATGGCAGGGGCTTAATAAAGATCTGAGTGTGTTGAATAAATGATGAATGAGCTAGTTATCCAAACTTGTATCATTTCCATCTGAAATAGAAATAGTTCAGATGCAAATACCTGTCCCCAAACCCCACCAACAAAACAAGAAGGTAGTAGAGTGTTCCAAGAACGGTTGACTTGGTTCTAGAAAATAATAAAGCAAGACATTTTTTTCAGTCAAAAGGGAATTAATTTACTCATAGATCAAAAAGTAGTCCTGGGGGCAGGGTGGGGGGGGGAGGGGACAAAGGGGAGTTGATATCAAGGAGTTCAAGAAGAGAGAAAATATTTTGAAATGGATTGTGGTAGCAGTTGTACAATAATGCTTGATGTGCTTGAACTATGGAATGTTACGATAGCTGTTGGAGCTCCCAATAAAATGATGAAAAAGTAGTAATTCCATAAATGATGTTTCCAAAGCAGCTAGGAGAGCATTTCCCGCAGCGAGTGTGCTACGGAAGTCAATAGTGCCTTCTGAGAAAGGAGTCGTGGCCAAGTGGGAGGGTAGCCTCGCAGACACGGCTACCAGGTGTCACTGCAAGGGTTTATTCCAAACAAGCTGTGGTGAAACATGTCTCTGTTCTCAGTTCGGTGGGGGGACAGGTTGTCTCAGTAAGTTACTTTTCTTAGTTTCATTCGGGTCCCTTAAAAAAAACGTCTAATCACAATAGTGGCTTCTGAGGAGATCATCGGCCAGCTCAATGCAAGGAAAAGATAGATGTCGGTGCAGAGGATGTGGTAACTGTTTTTGGAGATTTGGAAGGGGTAATCTTGATAGATTTCCTCAAAGGACACAGGCAGAGCGTGGGAGGTTTGCTCGGAAGAAGTACCGAGAACCTCAAAACTGCATTGATGAGCAAAAGGCCAGGAAAGTTGCACCAAGGAACTTTTTGTTCCCATTTTGACAATGTTCCTGCACATTTTTTAAGCATAGCAAGGACTGACCTATGAGCATTTCCTTGGGAAACCTCACTCCATTTACCCTACCGCCCTGCTCTTGTCCTTTAAGACTTCTTTTTGTTCCCCCAGTTCCAGGAATGTTTCAGAGGAACATTATTTGATTCCCTTGAGGATGTTCAAGATGTAGCCTCAATGAGATGCAAAGTGAAGATGTGTTAGTCCAGGTGGACTAGAGAAATCCATGGACACTCATAGATGTATAAGAAAGAACTTTATATACAAGAGCAGTTGAATATTGAGAAAACATCCCAGCCCAGTCCAGATCAAGTCCATAAGTCTGATATTAGCCCATATATCTGATACCAATCTATAAAGTCCTCTTCAGATTCACGAAACATATGCAATGATGTCAAATGCAGGGAGATCACAGGCCAGTGGGTGCAAAGTCTTATGGATCCAGTGGCAGTAGAAGCATCTCAGCTCTGGCAGGGTCTCCATGTGGCTCCTCCAGTTCCCAGGGCACAGGGTCTATCAGCATAGTGCCATGTGTCTTGTCAGTAGAGCGTCTTTTAGGGAGTGAGCCACGAGAGGTGTCTCCTTTCTCTAAGGAGGAAAATCCAGGAGTTCCAAGAATTCTTAGCAGAAGGCCATGCCCACACAGAGGCCTGCTTCATTGGCTATGACCTGATTGACAGACTAGACTCCACCCCTTCACTCTTAATCCTCTCAAGTCCCAAATTGACACCAGATGATGCAACTACCACAGAAGAACACAGACTTTTTCAGGGAAGAATTACAGAGATGGAACCACCACCTTCGGCAGTACACAGACCTGCATGGGAAGACATGTCGAGAAGCAACAGCCTCACATTTTGGTATTTTGTTTAATGAAGGTGCCTATGATTTTGCAGCTATACTTTTCGACTCACTCTTGTGATTTGGAGAAATGTCCAAGTAAAATCAATCCCTTCACTGCAATGATGCTTTTCAGAGCCTTCACCATGGTAATGTAGGGTGAACTTCCTAAGTGGGGCTATAGCCTTGGGTGTTTCTCAACTATTGTTTGCCATAGGCCCCTCCCCCTCCCACCCTCTCTTCTGTACCTCCTGGTGTTTGGAACACAGAGCCGGAGAACCACACCCTGGTTTGGGATGACTGTTGTCCTCTGCCAAATATCAGGCATTCTTGTAGGCTTCAAGAAACTTGAGCCCTGGATTGAACTGTCCGGTCCTCAGTCACAGTCAAGGTTCATGGCAGCAGGAGTCAAGAAATCAATTGCATGGGGGCCAGTCTGCTGCACAAGACCTCTTTAAAGCATTGAAAAGCAAGGAGGCCACTTTGAGGACGAAGGTCCGACTAACCCAAGCCATGGTATTGAACATCACCGTATTAGCATATGACAGTTGGACATGGAAAAGGGAGGACTGAAGACGCATCGGTGCATTTGAATTAGGGTGCTGGCACCGAGAATGGGAAGTACCACGGACCCCTAAAAGAACAAACAATTGTCTTGGAAGAAGCACAGCCAGAGTGCTCTTCAGAAGTGAGGGTGGCAAGACTTCAGCTCATGTACTTTGGACACGGGACCAGTCCCTGGGAAGGGACCTCATGCTTGCTAAAGTAGAAGGACAGCAGAACAGAGTTAAAAAGGAGATGGACCGACACAGTGGCTGCAACAATGGGCTGAAACATAACAGATGTTTTCAGAATAGCATAAGGGGTGGGCGCAGTCTTGTCCTGTTGCGCCCAGGGTCGCCATGGGTCAGAGCCACCTGCATGGCACCTCTCAACACAAGCAACAGATAGAACCGTTATTAGCACCGTATAAGGGGCTCCAAAAGTTCCTGGGAACGTGAACTGAAAAGATCACGGCATTTCCTCGCAAACCTTTCCAAGTGTTCTGGTATCTCAACTTTTCTTTCTCCAATTTCAAGGTCATACCTAATGTTCACTTTTGTATCTTATTCTTTCACGATATTTTAATATCATTAAAAGCTCTTTACAAATAGTTTTAATGATGACATAAGACTCTATCATAGGGCTGTCATTATTCATACTCTAATTAACTCCATCACTATGCTAATGGATATGCAAATTAATAGCAATTGTTCACTATTAACAACACAGAATGCTGTCACCTAGGCTTTCCCCTGACTGCGGACTGTTTTCTCAGGCTTGGGTCCTAGAAGTGAAATTGCTGTTTCCCGTGGGCTGACTTTTTAAGTTTCTCGGCCCACGGTGATGCCAAATGGCTTTTCGGAAAGCTCTCTCTCCGGGAATGAGAGGTTATGCAGATTGAAGATATCCCCTGTGCCTTTACTTGGGTGATGGTGGTGGTCAGATGATTGTTTATGGAAACATTCTCTTCCGTGTCTCTTAGCGAACTGGCATCCACCACACCGCTGCTGTCATCTGTGGAGATGGCGAGGGAGGGGCTATTGGCATCCCAGTCTGTGGACTGGGCAGCCCTCCCCAGTGGTCCCATCTGAGTGATGCCCGGGGTGGGTCTCTGGAAAGCTCTGTCTCTGGTGGTTTTGTCTAGGGCTTTGATGATCAGAGAAGAGGCAGAAGTTAGGACCTCAGTGTGGGCCTGGACATTCTGAAGGGTCAGTTTCACCACTGTCCTCAGTCCCTTCCCTTACTGGTAGCTTTGGTGATGTCCCCAACTGTTTTTGGAGATTGACTCAGGTGACCATTTTTGGGAGCGAGGCAGAAATGGGATCTTTCTACATGTGAGCAAGCAGCAGCTGGAGTCCAAAGAACATGGACATGGGCCAACCAAAAGAAGTCGCTGCTTTGCCTTCTGGGAATTTCTGTAAATTCTCTGTGTTATAGACGAATTCTATCTGTTCAGGATTCTTTTGTGTCTATATTCAGAAAGCATCTTAGCCCGTAGTTGTTGTCATTTTGTACCCATTGTCTGCTTTTGGCATCAGGAAAATGCTAGCTTTGTAAAAGGAATTGTAAAGTATTCTCCTTTTTATTTTCTTGATGAAACCATGTAGAACTGGTGTGAACTAAAAAACAAAAACATGTTGTAGAATTAATTCTTCAATGACATTGTCCGGCACTACAGATTTTCCTTAAGGTTTTTACCTCGATAGACACAATCCACTGCCTTCCAGTCACTTCTGATTTATGATCACCCTGTAGGACCGAGCAGAGCTGCCCCTTAGGGTTTCCAAGACTTCAGATTTTTATGGGCGCAGAAAGCCTCATCTTTCTCCTGTGGATAAGCTGCTGGGATTGAACCACCGACCTTGCCATTAGCAGCTCAATTCTTAACTTGGGTTATGCCCCCAGGGTGCCTTATTAAGGACTACTCGGAGCATCTATTTTATTTTGAGTGACTTGCGGCCGTGTGTATATGTTGAGGAAGTGGCCCATTTCATCTAAGCTGTCAAATGCATGTGTGTAACGTTTCCCATCTTCTTCACTTTTTATCCTTTTGATGTTTTCCAAGTCTGGAGTGGCCTCATGTCATTCCTGCCCCGGGTCATTTTGTCTCCCCTCATTTCTCTCTGTCCGTCTGACTGGAGATGTGTCCGTTTTCTGGATCTTTCCAAGGAACCAGCTCTCGGTTACATTCATTTTCTCTGTTGTTGCTGGGCTTTTAATTTTACCGATTTCTTCTTATATGCTTATTATTTGTTTTCTTCTGCTTGCTTGGGTTTAATATGGTCTTCTTTTTCTAGGGTCGCTCCTGAGAGGCACTTAAGGCTTTCAAATCCCCTCTGAGCACTGACTGCTGTAGCTGTGACCCCCAAATCATGACATGCTGTGCCTTCGTTTCATACAGCTTCTTTAAAATATTTCCTCGAGGCTAACTTTGTGACCCCTGGATTTTTCTTTTTTTTTTTTGAAGTGTGTGATTTGTGCCCAAGTGTTTGTTTTGAGATTTCTGGCTATCTTTCCTTTTATTAGTGATTCCTAGTTTGATCCAATTGCAGTTGGAGAATATACTCTGTATGATTTCAATTCTTTTCAATCTGTTGATGTTTCTTTTATGGACCAGGATATGGTCCTTCTGTGGGTATTTGAGGGAAAAAAAGGGTTCTATTGTTAGGTTAAGTTGCTTGGTCTATAAATGTCTATTAGAATCTGTTTTGGCTGATGGTGGGGTTGAGATATTTTATATCTAACTTTTTGTCTATAATTGTGCTATCAGTTATTGAAAGAGGTATTTCAGCCAATAATTATAATCCTGGAAGTTAAGGAGGATCTAGTTCTCCTTCCAGGTATTTTTCCTGGAAGTTTTTGCCTCACATTTTTGACGGCTTTGTGGTTTGACACATGCATGTTTAGGATTGCTGTGTCTTTTGGTCTTCATTTAATGTCCCTCTCTGTCTCTGGCAATTTTCTTTGCTCTGAAGTCTACTTTATCTAATAGAAAAACTGCTCCTTCTCTTTTCTTTTTGTGAATCTTTCTTCTCTACTTTCAAATTGCCCTTATTTTTATATTTGAATTGAGTTTTATGTAGATAGGTAACATTTTTTTAAAACTTACTCTGATAATCTCTTCTTTTGACTGGTGCTTTTAGCCCATTTAATAATTATTGATAATGTTGGGACTTGATTCTTTGTTTTCTGTTGGTTCTCTGTTTTGTTTTGTTTTTCCTCTTTCTGTGACTTGTTTGAAGATTCTCTTTAGTAATTTTGTTTGTTTCATCTGTAGTCTTGTTTTTTCTGTTGTTTAGTGCATTTTCTAGGTACGTTATATATGTGTATGTACATATATGCATGCTTACCTATAACTTATCATAACCTGTTGTGTCATCACTTTTACCAGTTTGAATGAAGTATGGAAACATTACTTCCACTTCCATCCATTTATTCTTTCCCATTTTTAATATAAGATGTACCATAAGTTTTGCTTCAACTGTCAAACATATTCCAGATAGCACAAAATATGAAAAAGCTCATTATATTTACTCTGTTTTATCTTCCTGAAGTTCAAAGATTCTTCCTTTACTGTTTCTGTTTTGTTCAGAGAAGCTCCTCTAGCCATTTGTGAAGACAGTTCTGTTGGGAACAAATACCGTTAGCTTACCTTTATCTGCAAACGTCTTGATTTTGCTTTCTTCTCTGAAGGATATTGTGCTAGACTGGGTTGAGATGCTTATATATGTATAAGGAGGTGCTTTAGATCAAAGAGTAATGGTATATTAATAAAAACATCTCAGCCCAGTCCAGATCAAGTCTATAAGTCCGACATTAGCCCATAAGCCAGATACTAGTCTATAAATCCTTCTTCAGACTCACGCAGTCACAACCAATGGTGCTGAATACAGGAGGATCACAAGCCAGTGGGTGAAAAGTCTTATGGACACAATGGCGGTGGAAGCATCTCCGTGCTGGCAGGGGTCTCCCGTGGCTCCTGTAGCTCTCCAAGTGTCTCAACAGCAGGAAAGCGAAGCAGAGAGAGGGGTTGTGTGGCCCGCCTTCAGGGACAAAGAGCAAGAGGAAGTTCCCAGAGTCCTCCTGAGAAGGCCATGCCCACAGGAGGCATCATCAGGCTATGACCTGATTGACAGGCTAGACTCCACCCCTGCACTTATTTATCAAGTTGAATTTTTTGCTGAGTTTAGAATTTTGGGTTGATAGTTCTTTCTTTCATCCTTTTGAGATCTCTAGTTTCACATAAGAAATCTGCCTTTCGAATTGTCTTTCCTTAATAGGCACGGTATTGCTCCCCTCACCCCCCCCGCCCCCCCTTCTTTAGTTATCAGAAGTGTAATTTTGATGAATCTAAGTGCCAATTTCATTGGTGTTGTCCTATTTGGAGTTTGCTCCGCTTTTCGAATCTGCAGATTTATACTTCTCACCATGATTATCTTTCCAGGATTCTCAGGACATAAATGTAGAGTTTTTGTTAGAGGACCAGAGGTCCCTGAGCTCCACCTTCTTTTACTGCTATTTCCTTTCTGTTTTCAAATAGGATAATTTCTATTCAGCTAACTGACTCTTCCGACCCTTCTTTTTGCTGTTGAGACCATCCACTGAGCTTTTATTTCAGTTATTATAATCCCACGTTAACAACCTCCTTGATTCGTTTCACTTTCTAGTTCTTGGCTCAGACATGCTTTGTTTCCCCTCGGAGAACTTCTAGTCTCTCATTTGTTTAATTGATGCTTATAATTACTCGCTGAAGGATTTTTTTATCAGGCTGCTTTAAAATCTTTGCCCTATCAGTGTAATGTTTCTGTCATTTGAGGATTGACATGAATTGATTGTCTTTTCCCATCTAGTTTGAGCTCTTGGTTGCTGGCGCGATGAGTGATTTTTTTTTTTCCAATTAAAATCTGGTAAATTTTGTATTATGTAGAAGATTCTGGATCTTCTTTATGCCTTTGGTTTTAGCTGGTGTTCTAAACCACACTTTAGAACAGTGCTTCTCAACCTTCCTAATGCCTCGACCCTTTCATACAGTTCCTCATGTTGTGGTGACCCCCCAACCATAAAATTATTTTCGCTGCCACTTCATAACTGTCATTTTGCTACTGTTATGAATTGGGCGACCTGTGAAAGGGTCATTTGACTCCCAAAGGGGTCTCGACCCACAGTTTGAGAACCGCTGCTTTAGAAGGCGAGGTTGCATCACTGCCTTGCCCGGCCAGCTGGAGGTAAAGTCCAGGCTCCCCACTGGATCTCCATTGCTGCCTGAGGTGGGTGTTTCTTTGTTACTTTATAGGTGCTCTGGTTCCCCAGGTGTTCTGCACTGGCACCATGGCGAGAGTGCCCTGTTGCTGCTGGGCAATGGAGAGAGTCCTGTGTCTTCACTAGGCCTTTGCTGATGCTACACAGTGTGTGTGTGGGGGGGCAGGCGTGCCTTCTTACTTCTGGTGGGGCAGGAGTACAGGTTCCCCCACAGTCTCCATTGACCCTGAGAAATTGGGGGCTGGGCCTCATTGCTACTCGGCAGAGATGAAAGTCCCAGCTCCCAAGTTGGCCTTCTCCAATACCACCCTGGCAGAAGCGTTTGGGCATCTCATTGGCGCCTCATGAAGGCAAAAGTTCGTGGCCTGCTATTTGACCTCTGTTGGCATAGGCAGTGGTGGTACCATCGCTCATTCTCTGGTGCTTGGCCAGGGTAGAGTGGTTATGGCCTGAAACTTTTCTGTCTCACTACATGGGCTTGTGTCTAGTCCTCTGGTTAGAGAAAGTTGGTTGGGGGTGTGGGGGACTTTTTATTATTATTTTTTTGTCTGTGTCTATTAGTGTTTCCTGGCTGCCAAGTTCATGTTCTCCACACGTTAAGATAGTCAAGGGAAAGTAAAACCCAGAGAACTCACCCCATGTAATCTCTCTGGTCTCCGGGTTCCTGGGTGGTTTGCCTTCTTCTCTCTGACTTTCCGAGTCTCTTTATGTTTACTTTATATGTAATCTCCGGAGTTTTCAGTTATACGTAGTGGGAAGAATAGGACAAAGTACAACCCCATCTTCTCAGAAGTAAAAATGTCTGGGATCATGAGAATTTATTGGACACGTTGGCTGCTAACCTGATACTACTTTTTGTTTTCTCTTTCCCATTGTTCCAGCTCTGGTCATTGGCAGAACCTGTCCTTTTTCCATCAGAAGCCACCTGAGCTGGTTCGATGGCTGGGGAGAGAAGGGATCTCAGGGAAGACCTGTGTCTCTGTGTCTCTGTGGGAAGAGAGACTTGGCTTCCTTTGTTGGGCTTGCAAGTCCTTCTTTCGTCTGACAGCGTGAGTCGAAGTCTAACTGGAAGTCATCGCTGTGGCTTCTCCAATAGCTGTCAGACATCAATTGGAGGGCGGCTAATTAACTGTCCGATGACAGGGCAAAATCCAGGGCTCCCATCCCGAGGGTCTTGACCTTGCCATTTTGATTGTGACAACTCTTCCTCGCACCTTCTCTGGAGAGGCAATGGAATACAGCCAAGGTGATCGCTTATTTGGGGTGACAGCAAGTAAACATGAAAAATGGGCCAGGGCACACAATGGGACAGTGATCAGAAAGGCTTTTTCTTTCATCCTAAATCATGATGTTTGGGGCGTCGGCTAGAGTTTCCCAAGTTATTTATAACTGTCCATCCCTGTTAGAGGATATATGTTTTATCTAAAAATAGCTAATCTTTTCTAATCAAATGATAAATGTGTGTGCCTCACATGGAAGGCCCATCGTTAGCCACCTCATCACAGAGGTTCAGGTGAATAATGGGAATATTACCAGGATGCCACCTGGATCAGGTGCTTCAACAGGCTCAATGTTTTGACATCAGAACTCTCAGTGTTTTCTTGGTGGGAGACCTTTCATGCAGCAGAAGTCGCCCTCCCAAGAAAGACCTTTGGGTTCTTCCTATGTCTAGCAGTTACTGACTGTACGTAGGGGGTTATGGTGTATTCTCTGGGAGTTTAGGTTAGGGAGAGCCAGACCCGGCCCTTCATCTCCGACCCTTCTTGGGGAACCCCAATGGAGCATTTAAGACAAAACTTAATGGGGGCTCCATTCACATTTCTTTTCATACACCAGGGAAATTCCCAGTATATTGAGAGCTGGAAGGAGCCCAATGACTAGTTTTCAACCTTGGCTGCTCTTTGGCAGGCTCGAGGGGAAAAGCAGATAGAAGTCTCAAAAACTCCCTGCCATTGTGTCGGCACTGATACGTAGTGACCCTTGAGGACAGGGTTTCTGAGACGATAACTCCTTATAAGAGTAGACAATTCTGTCTTTCTCCCTCAGAGTGGCGGGTGGTTTCAAATAACTGCCAACCTTGGAGTTGGCAGCCCAACATACAGCCGCTACACCACCAGGGCTCCTAAGACAGTATTGGTATCCCCATTTAACAGCTGGAGCTCCTGAAACCCCTACGAAGCTGCAAAGCTGGCTTGTGATGGCGTTTGAATTTAGATGGTCTGAACCTCGACCCCTGGACACTAATCCAGCATACCACCAGGTTCTGGGCCTTGGCTCTGGTTGATTTCCTTCCTTTTCACCAGTCCTCCTCCCACATGGATGGGGAGATTTTGAAACCATGGAAACCCCCAGGGTTGTCATTGGTCCAGGGTGGGTCCGGTGGATGCATAGGCTTTGCAATGTCTCCGGGTGGTGAGACCTTTGGCTCAGTCAGAGAGACAAGCTTCCGCCTTTGAGAAATGAGCCCCATGCCAAAGGTGTGTGCCAGGACTCTTCAGGCAATGGCCAGTTTTCTACACAAAAGGGGTATCTGTCTGAATATGCCTCTCAAACACCCTTTAAAAAAATCATTTTACTGGGGGCTTGTTCAGCTCTTATCACCATCCATCTATCCATCCATCCATCCATCCATCCATCCATCCATCCATCCATCCATCATGTCAAGCACATTTGTATGTTTGTTGCCATCATCATTCTCAAAACATTTGCTTTCTACTTGAGCCCTTGGTATCAGCTCCTTATTTTTCCCCTCCTTCCCTCATAAACCCTTGATAATTTATTATTATTTTTTCATGTCTTATACTGACTGCTGTCTCCCTTCACCCACTTTTCTGTTGTCCATCCCCCAGGGAGGGGGTTATATGTAAATCATTGTGATTGGTTCCTCCTTTCTCTCCCTACCTTCCCTCCACCCTCCTGGTATCGCTACTCTCAATATTGGTCCTGGGAGGTTTATCGTTCCTGGATTTCCTGTGTTTCCAGCTCTTATCTGTACTGATGTGCATGTTCTGGTCTAGCCGGATTTATAAAGTAGAATTGGGGTCATGATATAAAGTAGAATTGGGGGCAGGGAGGGAAAGCATTAAAGAACTAGAGGAAAGTTGTATGTTTCATCGGTGCTATACTGCACCCTGACTGGCTCATCTCTTCCCTGTGACCCTTCTGTAAGGGGATGTCCAATTGTCAACATATTGGCTTTGGGTCTCCACTCTGCATTCCCTTTCATTCACAATGATATGATATTTTGTTCTGGGTCTTTGATGTCTGATATCTGATCCCATCAACACCTTGTCACACAGGCTGGTGTACTTCTTCCATGTGGGCTTTGTTGCGTCTCAGCTAGATGGTTGCTTGTTTATCTTCAAGCCTTTAAGACCCCAGATGCTATATCTTTTGATACCTGGGCACCATCAGATTTCCTCACCACATTTGATTATGCACCCATTGTGTCTTCCTTTCCCCTGCCTCCTCCTCTCCCATGTCCCTCTTGAACTGTTGGTCCCATTGTTTTTTCCTCCGGATTGTTTATCCCATCTATCTTATCTAGATAGACCATGCAGAGACAATAATAAGCACAAAAACAAGACAAAGCAAAACAAAACAACAAAAGAAAAGAAAACAACAACAAAAAACGACAAAAAAAAAGATAAAAGGCTATAAGTAGTTCCAGGTCTGTTTGTTACCTTTAGGAGTGTTTTCTGGTCGAGTCTGATGGGGTGCCATATCCTGGTCCCAATCCAACACCTTTTATAGGCAATGTATTATTTAAAATATTTTGATTGGTTGCAAACAACAGGTTTTTTGTTGTTGTTGTTCTTAAACATTTCACGTAGAAGTCCAGATTCCAGAATTCCCTTGGCAAAAATTTTGGTATCTGGTATGCTTAACTGGAGCTGAGTAGAAGCTGTGGCCTGTGGCAGGGTTGCCCTTCTGAATTAGGTCCTTCCGACGGCCTCCCTGGAACACCCCCATTGCTGGTCCCCGAGGGCCCTGGGTTTGCCATCATCATTTGCCCCCCCATAATAGCCCATGATGCCCTCCATCCTACTGATTGCTGTGTTTGTCTTAGTTCTTGTAGATTGCAAACACAGTCAGGCAGTGGTTCTGAACCAGGGATGATTGTGACCCCAGGGGGCACTTGGCAATATCTGGAGACAGTTTTTAATCACAACTGGTGGGAGGCAGGGGTGTCACTACTGGCATCGATTGGCTAGAGGCCCGGGATGCTGCTCGACAGCTTACAATAAAGAGCAACAAAGAACGGTCCAACCCAAAGGTCAATGCGGTTGTCAGGTGCCACCATGTTCGTTCTGACTTGCAACTGCTCTGTGGGCAACAGGCTGAAACCCTGCCCGCTCTGTGCCACCCTCACCATTGTTATGTTCCAGCCCATGGTGGCAGCCACCGTGTCAATGCCTCGTGCTTTTCTCCGAATGCCCGCAGCCCCTTGTATGTGCCGTGGTATGTGGCACATAGTAGGTGGTCAATCAAATGTCAGTTGGCTGCCTGACTGGTGTCAGACGGGCTGGCTTATCCCTGTGTCCCTGCTGGGTGTAGGCTGAACGCCTCGTTGGTTGGCTCTGGGCGCACCATATGGCCCTGCGATGAAAGAGTGAGTCAATAAAAAGCCTGCCATATGCGAAGCAAGTGATCTTATGAATGAAATCCAGAGCAGGGACACAGTGATCTCATCCGGAGAAAGAGACTAATTAAACACAAGATTGCAGTGAGCACGTTGTCAGGAGCCCGGAGGCGTTCTGCTGCGGGGAGACTCAGCGCTCCTTCCAGGGGAAGGAACGAGGGAGGGAGTCTTTGTGGCTCTTTTAATAATCAAAGGTGTTCTTGAAACAGTCCTTTCATTAGCTGGGTGAAGAAGGATGCTGACCTCATGGGACATGTCAGGCAGCATAAATTAATTGTGAATTGCTGCAAAATGAGCTGTCTGGCATGTGGCTGGAAAGGGCTTCAGAAGAGACTCGGCTCCTGCTCCACGGGAGTGGGGCTCACTGAATGACTCGGGCTATGGTGTGCAGCACCAAGACTCCGTGCCACCCTCTGGTAACTGCTTGACATTGGGGACCATGCAGTGTGCTGAAGTTAGCTTGGCCACCATGATGGATGGTCTACTAGTGGGACCAGTTCTCTGGGCTGGTCTGGGACTGTCCTAGCTTTAGTTCTGAAAGTCCTGTGTCTCACGAAACCTGTATAAGAAGTCCCACGTCTTCAGCTATGTGTGTAGAAGTTGTTGAAAACCCCCGTTTGGCCCTCTCTCCCCACAGAGGCCAAGAGTGACACTTTTTAGTGTCACATGGATAAGACACAGATTATTGACTCCCTCGTGATCTCTGTTATTGTTTCCCCCTGACTGCCAATTCTGGCAAACACCAGGTGCCTTTTCAAGGTGTCCCCTGCTCACCCGAGCTCTGGAGCTGGCCTGGTCTCTGGAGGCAGGTGATCAGGTGGCATTGTTGTACAAGAGCTTGTGTTGGCCACGCAGCCTTGGGAAAGGTCTGAGAGACTGGTTTTCCCATCAGGGAGAGTACAAGCAGCTCCGAGTGTTGTTGTGAGCATCTGAGTAAGGGCTGGTTCTGAGTAAATGCTCCATAAATGTTAGCAACCATGAATGAATTAGTAATGCTTGCTGCTATCATCATTATTACTCCTCTCCCTGCTGGTGGAAGTAGCTGGAGGTGTGCGTGTGTGCGTGTGTGCGTGTGTGAGCTGTCCAGGCCATGTTCGGAGGCCCTTCTCCATGCGCACTGGCTCTTCTGTGCAGGGAGGACCAGGACGTCTCCTGGGTGGGAATCCCTCGGGCCCCGCTCTCTGGTGGGCAGGGCCTTGGGGTTGGAGTTAGAAGGTGGGAAAGAGACTCAAGTTGGGAAACCTGGTGGACTCCACCCACCCGCCTTCCTATAGTGCTCCCTTCCACATAGGATGGATGGGGATGTGGGCGCCCAAATGCTTGTTTCTACCTTCTTCATCCAGGTCACATCTGCGAGGCAGTCGGTAGGTCTCAGGAACTCCAAGGCTCTCAGAGAACACACCTTTGACACTGTCCAATGTTGTCTCCCTCTGCAGCCCTCTTTACGAGTCCTCGTGGTGTAGCGGGTTACACGTTGAGCTACTTACCTCGAGATTAGCAGTTCGAAACCCCCAGCTGCTCCACAGGAGAAAGACGAGGCTTCCCACACCTGTAAAGAGTTACAGTCTTGGAAACCCACAGGGGCCATTCTACCCTGTTCTATAGGGTCGCTATGGGTGGAAATGACTTGGTGGCGATGAGTTTGGGGTTTTGTTGCAAGCTCACTCTTTGACCCACCTTCTGGGATCATGTCACACAGTGATCAACACTTCCCTTGAAAAATTCTTCTTGATGACTGTGATCTGCAGGGGGATCCACTCTCATCTCCCATCATAGTCTCTGCTCACACTCAGTCCAGCCTTCTTTTGCAACTCCTGTGCAGGTTCTTATTCGGAACAAGCCATTCTTGGCTGAGCAATGTCTTCCAGGGAGGCTGCGCTAGTTCCATAATCTGTTGTCAATTTGAGACTTATGAGTGGAGTGGTGGATGTTAGCCTGTCAATCAGGTCTCAGCTTGATGACCTCATTTGGAGGCACTAAGAGGATGGAGGCAGGACACAGGCTGACTCCCTGGGAGACATTGCAGCTGTCAAGACACATGGAGCTACACTAGTGCCCTGAGCTGGAGGAGCCACATGGAGACTCCTGCCAGCACTGAGATGCCTCCACTGCCACTGGATCCACGAGACTTTCCAGCCGCTGGCTTGTGATCATCCTGCATTTGGCATCATTACATGTGTTTCATGAGTCTGAAGAGGAATTTATGGATTGGTGTTGGTATTGGCTAATATCAGACTTATTGACTTCATCTTGACTGGGCTGGGATCTTTTCTCAATATTCAATTGCTCTTGTATGTAAAGCTCTTTCTTATACACAGATGCATGCTTATGAATTTGTTTCTCTAGTCTTTCCGGGCTAACACAGTGGCCAATCTAAACTCAGCAAAATAATGGACCCTCCAGTCATGGGACTCACCCTCCTAGGGTGCTTACAAAGCAGAGCTATAATAATTAAGGTTAAATACATGACACCCCTCAAATCACATCAGTGCCCAGATAACTTAAGGGATGGAAAGAAGAGGAAGGCGGTGAGCAGAACATGAACTTGGGACCAGCCCCTCTCTGTTTCTGGGAGGCTGTCTGTTAGCACCAATGGCCTTCAGCCTGAGGTCTGGGGAAGGCATGGTGCTGACTCAATTTGGAAGGCTTTGAGAAGGTCTGTGTTTGTGGGTGTGGGAAGGAGCGCCGTGGAAGAGTGGGTGCTTTCAGGACAATGCCGTATCTTGGAGGAGAGTTCATGGTGCTGGTGAGGTCTTGTGTCTGTGAGGGTGGCTCTCAGGAACCAGGCCCCTCCCCTGTAGACGGATGTACCCTTTTCTTTCTTTCCATCTTCTGGGGACACCGGGGTCTTGATGATGCTGGACTCCTACACCTTCATGGCCAGTTATTGGGATTTTTTTTGGTTGAAGAGAGCTAACTCAAACTGCCCGAGGCAGGAAGGATTTTATAGTTTATGTTGCCAGGAAGGACCCTGTGATGATGGCTCCTGGCCTGGTTAAGACAGCTACCCCAACCGGGTTCTGGGCTGCAATGACACTCAAAACAGCCGTGAAACCTTCTGTCCCCCATATGTCCATGTCTCATCTGGAAACAGACCCTTTTTGCCATGTTTCAGGGTCGATGGCATTTGGAAGACTCGTTTCTGTATTCTTCCAGCACCTTGACCTTGGTAAGACTCAGGGAGGGGCTTATTGGTCCAGCTCGGGATCACGGTCTTCTCTGGACCAACCCTATTCAGGTGAATTGAATATGATGATGTGCACGATGGATTACAAGACACGGGTCTCAAGGCTCGGATGTTAAAATAATTTATAAATTAATAATTTATAATTATTAATAATTTATAAATTATCAAGGGTTCATGAGGGAGAGGTGAGTGGGGAGGAAGGGGAAACAATGAGGAGCTGATGCCGGGGGCTTAAGTGGAGAGCAAATGTTTTGAGAATGATGAAGGCAATGAATGTACAAATGTGCTTTACACAATTGATGTATGTATGGATCATGTTAAGAGTTGTATGAGCCCCTAATAAAATGATTTTTAAAAAAAGGAAGCCTTTGAGACCGTTGGTACCAGGGCCTGGACAAGGGCAGATGATACCCTTCTTTCTGAGTCAGCATCCCAAGCAGAATCCCCAAAGAGTGGATTAGGTCCCAGAAGCAGAGAGCTGCACTTCTCGCACTGGAATCTGATCGTCCTGCCCAGGAGCTGCAGCGTGGAGCCAAGGAGCTAACTGTCTCCTGCCTTCTTCTGGCCTGCCCACTGCCGACTCTCTTCCCTTCCCTTCTCCACGTGCCAGCACTGGGCCAGTCCCCAGGGAGGTGGACTATAGGACACAGTGCCTGTCTGTAAAGAGCCCAAGGGTTAGGAAAGACGGGCAGGACAACCTCAAGACCTCAGCAGTGCTCAAAACAAGGACTAGTCTGAGACTTGCGCAGAGGTTGCCCGATCTAGACTGAGCGAGGCTAGAAAAACATCTCTCCACACACACCCGTCCCACCCCTCCCATGCCTCTGGTTTTTAGGGTTCGCAGGCCAGCCCAGCAAGTCGCTGGGTTTTCCTATTCTGGACGTTGTTGGGGCTGTTGAGTCGGTACCAACCCATAGAGACCCTGAGTGTAACAGTGACAGGCTGCCCCATCTGCCCCAGCCTCACAATTGTTCTCATGCAGCCACTGTGTCCCTCACATTGTAAGTGCCTTCTGACGGGAGGGGCTCATGCTCTAGCCCTTGACCTGACAGCGCTCTGCTGCTGGTCATGAGATTTTTCAGTATCTGCCAATGTTTCGCTGCTATCCACCAGCTCCTCCGTGGCTGCTTCCTCTGAAGCGGACAGCCTGTTCCGTCTTCATTGTCTGTTCTCGGTCTGGAAGCTCCGCTGAGACCTCTTCACGTGACCCTGCTGGCATTTGAAGGACCAGCGGCATAGCTTCCAGCTTCACGGCAACACAGAAACCACCACAGGATGTCACACAGGCCTATTCTGGGTCGCTCCTCCTGAAGGGGTCCTGCAGTGCCCGGTGCCTGCCTGCTTTCACTTAACATTGGTGTTCCTGCGGGGGGCCTGGTGGCGTAGTGGGTTATGAGTTGGGCTGCTAATGGTAAGATCAGTAGTTCAAAACCACCAGCTACTCTGAGAGAGAGAAGAGTCCCAATCTGGGCAACCTGCAGGGGCAGTTCTCCCGTGCCCTTGAAGGTCACTATGAGTCGGAATCAACTCCATGGCTGTGAGTTTTTTCCACGTGGTAGCCATATGCCAGGATCTCATGTCTCTTTATGGATGACGCATTCTTCGCTGTATGGCCAGACCATGTTTGGTCTGTCCATTCATTTGCTGATGGGCATTTGGGGGGTTTCTGTCTTTGGGGACTCTGACTAGTGCTAGGGTGAGCTCTCAGGCACAGCTCCTGTGCAGACAGATGTTCTCAGCTGTTGTTTCACCCCCTGTTGGTCATCTTGCCTTTTTGTCGGGCTGTGTATATTGTCATGGGGGCTATGCCACTGGTCTTTCAAATAAGAGCAGGGGCACCCTGAGCAGACAAGCTTACGCAGAGCTTCTAGATTTAGACAGACCAGGAAGAAAGATCTGGCAATCTTCTTCTTTAAAGCAGCCATGGAGAACTCTACGGATCACCAGTGCTGGAAGATGGGTCCTCTAGTTCAAAATACACCATAACCACAACCATGAACTCGAGCGTGCCAGTGATTGTGATGATGGTGCAGGAGCAGGGAAGAACTTGTTCGGCTGTACACAGAGCCACCACAAGTTGGATCCAACTTGAAGGACAACTAACAAGAACAATGACATATCGATGAGGGGACATTGTGGCAGAAGCATGAAATTAAATGGCTTGTAATTGAGGTCCACAGTTGGGTTTGAATTTCCTGATAGGCAAGGCATAAAAGAGAAAAATGCTGATGGCACTGGAGACTGTGGTCCTTCGTCCCTGGGTTGGTCTGTGTGGACTAGAGACACAGATTCAGGCAGACAAATCTCTTCTACACGCATATGTGTATAAGAGAGAACTTTATATCACATAGCAATTGTATATTAAGAGAACATCCCAGCCCAGTCCAGATCAAGTCCAGTATTAGCCCATATACCTGATACTAGTCCATGAATTCGTATACGGACTCATGAAGCACATGCAATGATGCTGAAGACAGAAAGATCACAGGCCAGTGGGTGAAAAGTCTTGTGGAAGCTTCTCAGCACTGGCATGGGTCTCCACGTGCGTCCTCCAGCTCCCGGGCTCTGACGTCATCAGCATAGCTCCACGTGGCTTGTCAGCAGGAAGACGAAGCAGCCAGTGTCTACGTGTATCTGGCCTCCAGCGGGCTATTTATCTCTGTGGCTCCTCCAGATGAGGTCATCAAGCTGTGACCTGATTGACAGCTAGACTCCACCCCTTCACAAGTTGACACCAGGTTATGTCACCCCCACAGTCCCCCTGCAGATCTGGAACGTAATTCACCAACCTTGTTCAAGTCAGCCAAACAACAGACAGATCTTTAAGGGGAATGTTCATACTTGGGAGCTATGTGCACCTTGAGGAGCCCTGGTGGCGTCATGGTTATGTATAGGGCCCCCAACTGCAAGGTCAGCAGTTCAGAACCACCAGCCGCTCTATGGGAGAAGGAGGAGACTTTCTGCTCCCATCAAAGGTTACAGTCTTGGAAACCCTATGGGCAGCCCTACTGTGTCCTCTAGGGTCATGATGAGTCTGAATGGCCGCGATGACAGTGAATTTGGGGTTTTAGAGATGCACACCTTTGAATCATCAATTATTTGAGGGCATCAAAAGGGCAGCCTTTGCCCAAGGATAGCTAGCGTTCAGAAGGCAGGCCGGGTAGGAAAGACGAAGGAATGACAACAGAACACACAGGAGAAGTGGGATACGTCCTGGGAGGTGTGACATGGTGGGGACGCAAACAATGAGATGAAGTAACGTGTGTAAGACTTGTTCAACGGAAAACCGATCTGCTCTGTGAACCTTTACCCAATAATATAAAGTGAAACAAACGGACAAACACCCCAACCTGGCCTCCGCTGGGGGCAAGATGGAGGGCGAGGAAGGGGGCAGGTTGGAGAGAGAAGATGGAGCCTGAAGGAGCAGAGAGAAGAGACTTTCCCGGAGATGAACCCCTGTCTGGAGGGCCCCAACCACATCTGCAAAGTCCCTTTGCCATGTGAGGTGACACAACCGCTGGGAGAAGCCTTGGTGGTGCTGTTGGGTGCTGTTGGACTGCAATTCATAAGGTCAGAGGTTCAAACCCACCAGCTGATCTGAGGGAGAAAGATGAGGCAGTCTGCTTCTCTAAGATCTACAACCTTGGAAACACTGCGCGTTGGAATCCACTCCTTGGCGGCAAGTTTTGGCATCAGCTTATACAGTGAGTGTTCGCTCTGAGGTTGACACAGAGTGTGTGTATATGTGTGTGTGTGTGTGTGTGTGTGTGTGTGTTTGGTGAAGGGGGGCGCGTGGAGGGTGGCCAGGCTCTGCAAGCCCATCCTCTTCCACCAAAGCTGTGGTGTTCACATCTTTTACCTGAAAAACAAGGTTGAAGACTCCTGAGGAGGCCCACCCCTTCAGAACGAGAGGGAAAGTGACTGATGACCACAGTGGAGCGCCAACCCCGGCAGCTGCAGGGCCAAGTGCCAGCTGCCCCGAGCAGGGAACAAACAACAACCGAGTGAAAGTCTAGGCCCACCCTGCCCGGCCGCTCGGCTCTCGGCTCCCACAGTGGAGCAAACATCCCAACAGAGAGAGCCACACCATGGTTTTGGCTTCCCAGCGCATGTAAAAGTGATGGCGTGCCATCAGGTCACGTCACGGAGAGGTTAGAAACATTGTGAGAATGACCAACATGTGGCACAGAGACACAAAGTGAGTGCTGGCCATTGGAAACACAGCGCCCCTTGGTCACATTTGTGAAGGGAAGCCAAAACCAGGCTGGCCTGCAGGCTTATTGATCTTTGCCATCCCCCAGGCTGACCTAGAGGATTATTGATCTTTGCCATCACCCAGGCTGGCCTGCAGGTTTATTGATCTTCGCCATCCCCCAGGCTGACCTAGAGGATTATTGATCTTTACCATTACCCAGGTTGGCCTGCAGGCTTACTGATTTTTGCCATCATTCTGAGGGAGGGAGTACAGAGCCCTGCTGTTTTTTTGTGTTTGTGAGAGAAGACCTTGCCTGGTGCAGACAGGTGGAGGCCCCGAGAAGGGACCAGAACTTTGGTGGGGGCCTTCAGACAAGCCCCATCACCCCACACTGGCCTTTCTTTCCCATTTCCTCTTCCTGCACTTGACTAATTGAAATTGGTATCCAGTCCCCAGCTCGGCAATTGCTGCAGATTGCCATTAAACTAACCATGAAGGTCTTCTGTGCCGGCTGGGAGCTGGTGATGCCGGGGATGGGCCGACAGGCACTGGTGGTCCCCCAGTCCCGAGTGCCTCGAGGTGGGTAATTCAATCAGGAGGTGCACGCCGCTTCCCACCCGGGGCCCGCCAGACACAGGGTCCGCCCGCCTGGCAGCCAGACAGATTCTCAAAATGGAGCAATTAAATCTTAAGCGAGCTGTCGGAACGGATTTTCGTCCCCGTCATTGTCCTCCAGTTCTGCACACCCTCCTCTCAGAGCGTCTTTACCCGCGGGTGGCAGCCTGGACAAGCCTCCAAGGGTGGCTCCAAAGGGCGTTCTCTGCCCAGGAATGCCAGCTCCGCTTACATCCACGCTCCTACTTGCCATGGCTCCTGCTTGTCTGCGCTGCTCTGCTTGGCTAACTCTCTCCTGGTGTTGCCCGAGTCAAAAATGGCAGGTCCTGCACCTGGATTTCGGGGCCAGGCTGAATCCAGCTCCACAACACATCAGGGCACACAACCCCAGAGGGCGCTGGGCACTTTGGGCCTGATGTGAATGGCGCCCCTGGAATTTGCTCGGACTAGAAGGTGGGGTCAGTCGCATGGTGGGGGTAGGGTGAAAGGAAGAAGGGGTTTTTCCTTCCAGGTCAAGAGTGAGCCTCGTTTCATCAGTGGTCTCCCTCAGAAGAACAGAAGCTCTCTTCACTCCGCTTATCCAGGTCTGGTGTCAGGAGGGAAGAAGAGAGACAGGAAGTGACAAGGGAGAGTGGGAGCCCGGAAGAAGCTCAAGGTAGCTTCTTAGACTAGTCACACGTCAGGACTCAGGAGGGGAAACCGAGGCTCAGAGTGGGGAGGGGCTTGAGGGGAGGGCTCACAGCACCCAGCCGAGGCAGGTGGATCAGGCGCAGCCTCTTTGCTGCCCTGCGAGTCACATGGGGCCATGTACAGGGCCTCCTATGTTGTTGCTGCAGCTGTCTGTGTGTCAGCTCTCCACGCATGGTGACCCCATGCACAGCAGAATGACATGCAACTAGTTCCCGTACCATCCCCATGACCAGCTAGGGCAGCTGTCATCCACAGAGCTGTACGGGCTAATTTTCACACATAGATCACCAGGCCTTTCTTCCTAGATCATCCGAGCCTGGACGCTCTGTTACAACTTGTTTGATTTCATAGCATAGCCCTTGGTATGAGTGGGGGTGGTGGGGGTGAAGACCGGGGAAGACAAAGGCCCTGAGACCCTTGGCCCACAGCTTGGCTCAGCTAGAAACACCCCAAACCAAAAAAACAGACTCACTGCCAGTGAGTCTGACCCTGTAGCACAGGGTAGAACTGCCCCCGTGGGTTTCTGTGACTGTAATGGGAGTAGAAAGTCTCATCTTTCTCCAGTACCTCCTTAAAACCCTATTTCCACTGCCACCAAGCCCCTCATCCTGCTGGGCCAGTGAGACCTTTTGCCCTGATGGAGCTCCGTCCTTTGGCTCAGGGCCCTCGGCATGCCCCAAGCATCTTGTGCTGAGTCTGCAGAACTGCTTGAGTTGTCTGCGCCAGGCCCTGGGCTCTTCAATGTCACTTTCACCACAGGGTCTGCCCCAGTCCTGTGGCTTTGGCTCTCCACCCAGAAGTGGCAGTCCCCTCCCTCCCTTCCAGGCTCTGGGAAGTTCTTCCTCCACTCTCTCCTTCAAGGCTTCTTACCAGCTGGATCCTCTAGCATCAGTCTCTCAAGGACCTGGCACATCCTAGGAGCCAGAGAGACTGTCTGCAAGTGCCCTCTATTTCAGGCCTTACGTGCACACCCTTCCTTTGAGCCAAGGGTATACCAAAGCCAAGACTCCTTCCTAGAGGGTGGGGTGAAGGTGGTGTAGAAAATGGCAGTGGGAGCCAAACGCAGATGAGTTTTGCCATAGATGTCCTTGTCACCCAGCTCATGGAGACTCGGTGTGTGCCGAGTAGACCAGCGCCACAGGGTTTTCTAGGCCTTGACCTTGCAGAAGCAGATCTCCACCTGCCTTCTGAGGTGCTCTGGGTGGGTTCAAACCACCGTTTCCCTTCAGAGTGCAGTGCTTAATCATTTGTGCCACTCGGGAAGTCCTTGGGCATATGATAGGGATTTCATAAATGTATGTCACTTGACTGATCATTCAGACTCCTTCCCCCTGCTCCAAATAAAAGAATCCCCTAATGTTTACAGGAAAAGGGGGCCCTTGAGGGTTTTTCGTCTTATGAGCCCACTTGAGAGAATTCGAAGTGCAATTGACAGAGAGTGAATTCACCTTGTTCTGCCCAGAACTCCTGTGGAGTCTGTGGTTGGTTAAAAGGTTTATAATTAAGTTAATATTGCTTTGTCATTTTAGAGTCCCCAACCAGCGGGGTGGGGAGTGTTAGCCCTGCCCCCTTCAAAAGACCCCTCCAGTCCACCACCGCGCTGCAATCAACTCGGCACTGACTGAAAACAACCGCATGAGCTACATTCATCAGGCATGGAGGCTACCGAATCTGAGTGCTTGGGTCCTAAGCCGCTTAATAGCTAATGACATGCTCCGTCATATAAAAATGCAGCACGGCCCCACGCGGAGCCGATCCAATGGTTTGCGGAGGCACATTATGGAAACCCAGGTCTGGCACCCTTTCACTTCCTCTGACTGTGTCCTGAGCCTTTGGCCAAGTGAGAACCCCCAAAATAGAACCAGTGTTTATGTAACAGCCGGTTCCCCTTCATGACCATTCCCTGCCACCCCCTAAGAGCAGTAAAATATGGAAATGTCACCATGGTTGTTGGCGCAGTTCTTCCACTGTGATTTTTTCTTTTTTTGCTGTTAAAAGCTCCAAGAGAGTACATTTCTCTACCTACTTATTTGTGGCTGTCAAAAGATGGCAAAATTGATGCCCCCCCTCAAACCACCCCCCTCTCAAAACCTCAACTGTCAATCCCCAACACATATGCCATGATTTCAGGCCAGCGTTTTAAGGAGACATGGTTTTCATGGCGGAAACTGGCTTCTAATTTGTGCACAGGGGCAGCGGGGGGAGTAGGTGGGAGAGGAGGATGTTTTTGCTCCTGGTGGGTAGAGATTCTCAGAGCATCTCATAGGAGCACCTATGCGGAAGTACAAAGGGGGGTTTTCACACAGTGAACTCCCGAGGAAGTGCTGGCTCCGGTGTCCTTTTGGGTCTCCCTTGGAGAGTGGGGAGCACCCAGTCACTTCTCTTCCAGCCTCACAAAGCCCATCACGTCAGGGCTTTATGATGGGGTGCTGGGCTTGGAAGGGGAGGGGAAATAAATAGATGGTCTTGTCCCCACAACAATACAGGAATCTATCTATCTATCTATCTATCTATCTATCTATCTATCTATCTATCTATCTATCTATCTACCCATCCACCCATCCATCCATCCATCCATCCATCCATCCATCCATCCATCCATCCATCCATCTATCTACATATAAAGGAAAGTAAGTGGTAATGATCTTGAAAGATAAACAATTGACTGCCTGTCACAAATAATTGATGACGGAGATTCTGATGAATGCAGCCATGGTAAAAAATACATATAGAAGTGGGCACATGCTACACTCTTCTACCGTCTCCTTGCTCTCCTCTGGCCAGGAATCCTTGCAGAATCAAAATAGAAGCTCTGTTTGCTGAAAGGCAATATTCCTAGCTCTGAGCTCACGAAAGGAGAGCGCTTGTCTTCTGGGGAGCCTTGCTTCAACTTTCATCTTGACATTGATTCTAAGCCGCAGTAGTTTAGGATGCACGCATGCTGCATTTGGCCCACTGGATTGTGGCAATGGTACCTCCAAAGGAAGCGGCATTCACTAGGAGGGCCAGGAGCCGTCACTTGAAATTTGGTATTTTTTTCGACACGCATGAAACCTCTCTCTTGTTTGCAAGATGCTTTGAGGTGCTCTTTCTCCCTCTGCTGGCTTGCCTGAGCGAAGAGCACCGTGCTGAACAGAATTGAATTCCTGGAGGGAGGATCCCTGCGGCTCCACATGGCCTAGAGGGTCATGCTAAGAGCAGCAGGTAGAAGCTGTGGGCAGCCTGAGATCGGTTCACCACTGGGAATAGAATTGCTGGCTTGGGAGGTGGGTAATGAGCTCTCAAGACAAACTTTTGATGGAGCTGGAAGAATTCTTCGTCTATTTACCCGTTGTCAGCACTGCCTTGAATCACCTTTAAATTTGGTGACCTGTCCTGTCCCCTCGTCCTTACCATATTGCTACACAAAATCCTGCCTTCTAGCCATCAGCACTTGCTGGCATTTTTGTGGCATTGAAACCCATCCTGTTCAAGCTAACCAAAGAGGTTCCATTCTGAATACTGCATTTTGTCATCGACTTAGAGGTAAAGGCATTAGGAAGTTGAGCAATCACCACGTTTAGATGTCATCGTTTTTTGCCTTCTAGATTAACAGTCCAGCCCGAGTCTTATATGTCTGGTTCATGGAAGCACCCAGTGTTTTGGGGGTTATATAAGGTCACCATGAATTAGTGTGGTGCAGTGAATGACTGAACATGGTCCTTTTAAACATAGTCTTTGTAATTTTCACCAAATGACTGGGAAGGACTATGTAAATGTGAGGTCTCAGTGGCCCACCAACGGTATCAGGTAGCCCGCTAACACTGGAAATAAGGTTCCTGGCACACTCGTAGAGGTGGGACCATGCAAATGAGGGGCATGGAACCCTAACATGGGATTGGCTCATTCTATGATACCCACTCATATTAAGAGGAGCCTTCCTAGAGGCATAAAGGGGGAATCTCACCACCATCGAGAAAGAAGAACCAGGAGTGGGTGTGCTCTTGCAACTCAAGATCCCTCACTGAACATCTTTGATCCAGGAGACAGAGAGCTGAGACACTGGAGACGGTGAGAGACGAGGAGAAGCAGCCGAAGAGCAGAAGACGCAGAAGAGGCATGAAGAGACTGGCAAAAGCAGAGCTGAGGACTTCCCAACCCATAGACGGAGAAGACCGAGGGCCCGAGGGCAGGAGGCTTGCTGGTACGGTGGGGTGCCTCTGCATGCTTGATTGGCAGAGCCACAAGAACTTTGTAACACTTCCCCAAGCAGGAACAAAGCCAGGCTGAGAGGTCAAGGGCCCTGTGGGCAGGGCTAAGAAGAGACTGTCCTGATCGAAGCACTATATTCTCACTGTTCCCGAACCTGAATTATCTGTAAACCCCATCATCGTGAGTATTGTCTGTGAGTTCTGTGTGGCCGCTGCCACAAACTACTGAACCCAGCAAAGATGTAGAGAATGTTATGGGAGGAACAGCGGGTGTCAGACCGGCAACAAAGATCAGGGCGCAGAGGCACGTCTGGCCTCCACGTCACAGGACTCAGCCTTGGGCGGCGGATGCTGCTGTGCTTGATTCTCCTCCCTACCCGCCCACCCACCCACCCCTCGTGAGGCTCTTGGACGTCAGGTGCCACCCCTGTGCCATTTTTACCATTGACGTTGACTTGGTGGCACCTGAGAGCAACAAATGTCGGGAGGTGTTCACCTCGCTCTAGGCTGGAAGAAACCTGACTCTCCCCCCACTTGTCGGTCCCTCGAAGAGATTTGCTTTGTCTGTTCCAGAGACTCTCCCGGAGGCAGCATTGTTCTGTAAAGAAGGACCTCTTCATCTTCGCCAGTTGGGACTGAGTTTTCTTTGGCTTCTAGTCATCAGGCAGATGGAGCTAAGTAGCCTGGTCATTTAAAGCCCATAAAAACAGCAGAGCATAAAAACCCATAATGTTCATCAAACGAACATTAAAGAACACCTTGTTAAAATCCCCTCCAAGTTTCCTACCTTCCAACGCAACTCCTTCTATGTTCTCCTGGGGCTGTGGATACGAGATCTTCGATCTCTCCGTACATGATACCAGATTCCACATGGATACGAGATCTTTGATCTCAGACTCGCTCCCCATGTCGCTACAGAGATTTCCTTTTGTGGTGGCACAATCTCGGCGGTCAGGTTTACCAAACGGATCCCTGGTTATTGGTCATCAAGAGGGAGTCCAGCCTTCAGCGATTGTAGTGATCACCTTCGGAAAGAGACAGTCTCACGTGCATTGATTTTCTCTCTTTACATGTGGTCCCCAGAGTGGAACTATGGGCTCAAAGGGTGAGACAAAGCAGTGTCTGGGAGAGGAGGTGGGAGCCCATGGGAGCCGAGTGAACTGTGTATGTGTGAAGGCTCCGTGGCTGGAGAGAGCTTGGCGTGTTTGCGAAACAGAAGACTCGTGTGGCTGTAACCCAGAGCAGGCTGTTTTGTGGTTTTCCTTATTCATTGTCCAACTTTCAGGCATATGAGGTAATAGAAAATACTATGGCTTGGGCCAGGTACACGTTAGTCCTCACAATGGCCTCCTTTAGTATTTTAAAGACGGCTGTGCAGCAGGTTTGCCCACTGTGAACGAGTGTTGACTGTGGATTCGAGGAAAAGGCAATCCTGACAACCCCAGTCTTCTCTCTGCCTGTCATGATGCTGTCTGTTGGTCTCGTCATGAGGTTGAGCTGCCGTCCATATGGGAGACTGCGGTTTTTGATTTTCGTCAGCAAGGGCTTCAAGTCTTCCCCACTTTCAGCAAGGCTGTGCCATCTACTTATCATAGATTGTTAACAAGCCTTCCATCATCCTGATATTTTGTTCTTCTTCGAATAGGCCAGCTTCTCAGATTATTTGTTTCGCACACAGAGTGAATAAGTACGGTGAAAGGATACAACCTTGACACCTACCTTTCTTGCTTTTAAATAGGAGTGCCTAATCACCTGTATTGAACCTCTTCCTGATGAAATGCTGCCATGCTTTTTGACACTCCACTCCTCCATCACTTTCACCCATCTAGTTTCCGCTGCAGTGGACAGGTCTCAGCTTCCCTCCTCCAGTGCTTGAGCCGATCTTATTCACTGCCTGAAGACGTTCTGCCACTTAGAATCGCCTCTGGTAACTGCAGGGGCAATTCGATGTGTGGAAGGGTTAATGCCTCTCAGCAACCGCCAGCCAATGGGGGATGGGATTTGATGGGTAAGTGCCCCAGGTTTCTGTCCACGTGGGACAATTCTGAGACACACTCCACATGACTCCTCCGAGGGTCCCTAGTGAGACTGGGCCTCACTGGCCCACATCAGAGACCCTCTTATTACTCTACACTTCACTGTTTTCTCTCCCCGTCTTGTGCCGCTTGTTGCTTATTCTTTATGGACTCACCTCCACAATGAACCCTCTGTGTGTGTCCTGACCCTTGGCTTAGGGTCCCCTTTCGGAGGCAAATACCTAATCCAAACCAGGTTCACTGCCACTGAGTCAATTCCGACGCATAGCGACCCTATGGGGCAGAGTAGAACTGCCCTTGGGGTTTCCAACTGTCAATCTTTACAAACGTAGGAGCCTCATGGTTCTCCTGTGATGGTGATTTTGAATGGCTGACGTGGTGAAGAGCCTGCTGTGTCACCCACCATGTCTACAGAGCTTTCTATTTCTTGTGATTCAAATCTGATTTGTACAGAGAGGCACAAAAACCATGAACAGACACAGGGATACATGTCTATATTTCACTACATCAAATGTTGTATATTCATCCATATTCATTGATCCATCCATGGATCCACCGATAGATCCATCCACCTACCCATCCACCTATCCATCCATCCATCTATCCATCCATCCATCCATCCATCCATCCATCCATCCATCCATCCATCCATCCACCCACCCACCCACCATCAAGCCTCTGCTTGCATCCCACATTACACTAGGATCTGAGGATAGAGAAACTAACGACCACGTTCCTGACTCCCAGTTACTCATACTGCGATAAGAGCCTACGAAGAAGGTGGCTCTTCCCTCGTTGCTGTACATGAGCAGACAGCACAGCCACATGAACCCAACACTAATGCCAACTAGTGGTCTTATCATAAAACAAGATAATCCTACCCTTTCCATCCACCCCGAAAAGTGCCTGCAACGTTCTAACCGTGCCTCTTTTGTATTAGAGTGCCCTATATGAACGCAGTGCTGCTCAGGAACTAAATTTAGGCCGAGAAATGGCTCTGAACCTTGGAGTTATTCCATGTAGCTGTACATGACAGAGAAAAATTGCAGCTGCCAATGTCTATATTGAAAATCCTGCATTAGATGGCCATCAATTGCTACTAATACATCATAATTATTCTTATAGGGTTAAGCTTTTCTCTTTCCGCTCCCACCTGCCTGGCTGAGATAACCTCTAAGGATGTTCTGGAGGACAGAAGGGCTGGAATTCAAAAGCTTTCATGATAGCTGAGCTCTCCTGCAATTTATTATTGGAAAGATGGGAAGCAGGCGGGGAGGGGTGTCGACAAAGATAATGGCCGTGCAATTTCCAGTCCATTCTCTTCCCGCCAGATCTTAGCAGCAGCCCAGGGACCCGCTTTGTCAAAGCAGATCCAGCTCATCTCTCATCCCTCTGGGTGCAGGAAAGAGGCGGGCGGGTGTGTGTGTGTGTGTGTGTGTGTGTGTGTGTGTGTTGGAGGGAGAGCAGAGAGGGAGGTGTCTGGGGAAACAGACCAGGGCTCACGCTCAGAGTCTTTGGCGCTGAGGTCCTTGTGGAATTTGAGCATGGCTCTGACGACAGTATCAACGGGTACAGGAGGTGAGCCCCTAGCTCCCGTCACAGGGCTGCACTTCCCTGGCTTTGAGCCCAGAGCCCGGTGAAGAGACCGCTCAGCTGGTGCTTGTGGTCGGATGAAATGCTGGGGAGACTGAGGATGGCATCCCCTGCAGGCCCTCGCTGGGACTGAAGCTGGCAAGGACTGGCTCAGACGACCCCCACAGCTATGTCTCTCTTTACAGACTGAAAACCACGCACACCAGCGTGGCAGCCAGGTCGCGCGCTTAGTCCTGGGGAGGTGGCTCTTTCCAGCTGGAAGGTGGAGAAGGTCACCCATGCCCTGGCTGCTGCCCATTCACACCGTCAAGGCAGGTCCTGTTTCCTTCCAAGGCCTGCCACTTTCTTCCTTGGTCCTCCTTCCCATTTTCCCCACAGGCTGCCCTTGGCAGCTGCCCACGGTCATGTCCTTGCAGGAAGAATGACCTTGCCAGGTTACACCGAGGGAGAGGAAATGCTGAAAAGTTACAGCAAGGAGCTTGGCAGTGAAACGGAGGAGACTTGTTCAATTCAATGAGCACGATCGGGAATCTTTCTCCAGTCCCTTTGGAAGGCCTTCCTCAGAAGGGTGACTCACTTGCTTGGCTAGTGGCAAGGACAATGAATCACCCTTCGCCACCAAGTCTCTGCATCTCCCACTGAACACAGCCTTTCACTGGGGCACAGGGCGGGGGTTAGAAAGAGCTGAAGGGCGTGCTTGCCCCTGGCCCCGACGAGACCCATGGTTGGTGATGAAGCTCTGGCCGTGGGGATCTACGCCGACGTGGTGTGTTTAACATCTTTTTCTTCTGCCATTAAAATAAATTGTAATAGAGTTTATGCACAGAGCCCAACTGCATGGCTTAGTGGACTTTGACAAATGTATGTAGCCAATCATGTTCTCTCAGGGCTGCTACCATTGAAATACCACCAGTGGGCAACGTTAGGGAATGGAAATGTATTTTCTCCCAGTTTAGGAGGCTAGAAGTCTGAGTGCCAGCTCTGGCAGAAGGAGCCCTGGTGGTGTAGTGGTTATTGCCTTAGGCTGCTAATGGGAAGTTCTGCAGTTCAAAACCACCACCACCCTTGTGAGAGAGATGGGGGCTTTCCACTCCCATAAAGGTTACACAGGTGTAGTGCTTTCTACTCTGTTCTACAGGCTCTGTATGAGTTAGCGTTGACTGGATGGCAGGGGTTTTTTCCTCCCAACCCCCCCACCAGCTCTAGAGGAAGATTCTGCTTGCTCTGGGGGAAGATCTTTCTTCAGCCTTCTCAGAGATCTCCACTTGAGGGTCTCTTCCCCTTGCTGCTGTGCTGAATCTGCCCTTTTTATAGCACACATGTCTTAATATTTAAGACAAATCCCTACACTGCTATGGGCTCATTAATGCAACGAAGAAAGTTCTCTTCCCAAGTGGGACTATATTGCCATGTGTGTAGTTGTCGCGTGTCATCCAGTAGATTCTGAGTCCTAGAGACCCTATAAAACAGAGTAGAACTGCCCCTAGGTGTGCGTTCCTAGGCATGCTAGTCTGGGTGGACTAGAGAAACAAATTCATAGATACTCATATGGGTATAAGAATGAGCTTTATATACAAGTGCAATGGAATATTGAGCAAACATCCCAGTCCAGTCTAGATCACGTCCTTAAGTCTGATATTAGCCCATATGTCCAATATCAATGTATAAATTCCTCTTCAGACTCACGAAACGCATACAATGACACTGAATGCAGGAAGACCACAGGCCAGTGGGTAGAAGTCTTGCGGATGCAGTGGCAGTGGAGGCATCTCAGTGCTGCCAGAGGTCTCCATGTGGCTTCTCCAGTTCCAGGGCTCTAGCGCAGCTCCAGGTGTCCTGTCAGGAATGACTCACAGGGAGTGAGTGTGTGTACCGCCTCAGCAAGCTATTTATCTCCTTAGTGTCTCCAAATGAGGTCATCAAGCTGCAACCTGATTGATAGAGTAAACTCCACACCTTCACTCTTAAGTCTCAAATTGACAACAGATTATGGAGCTACCACACTATGCCTCAGTCTTTATGGGAGCAGACAACCAGGTCTGCCCTCCCTCTCCCAGCAGCTGGTGGGTTTGAATTACCAACCTTATAGTAGTGTGTGTGTTTAACCATGGTGCCAGTAGGCCTCCTTATCCATGTGTATACCCAACCCATTACCATAAAGCTGATTCTGACTCATAGTGCCCCTATATAGAGTTTCTGAGGCTGCACATTGTTACGAGAGCAAATACAGTAGCTCCGTCTTTCTCCCAAGGAGTGGCTGGTGGATTCAAACCACCAACCTTGCAGTTAGCAGTCCAGAATTTATCTGACAGAGCCACCAGGTTCTACCTGTACAGGAATTAGGAGTTACAACACATGTACAGAGGGAGGGGAGGGTCGCAATTCAATTCATAATAAACCTCGATCAAAATAAAGGCTATTTCCATTACCTACATTGTCCTTTTCAATGAATCTTCCCTCCATACTCCAATCCTAACAGTGTCCCTGACCGGCTCCCTGTCCTGATTTCTCGCACATCCTTGAGCTTCCTTTGAGTCTTACCGTTTTGGCATGTTTGTATCCGCCGTCTGTCACCCAGCACTATCTGTGCGATGTGCTCTGACCGCTCCCTGGTTCCTTTCTGATGCCTAGTGGGCTGACCACCAGTTACCTCAGGCTTGAAGTGACCACAGAGGACTGTCCCACCCCCTCTCCTCATATCATGCCAGGTCAAGCCCCTGTGAGACACCCCTATCCAGCACCGCCACCGCTGGTGGGCCCGCTTCTCTGATCTACCCTGATTGATACCCGATCCAACAAAGTGGGTTTCTCTTCACCTGTGAGAAGTTCCTACTGTAACCTAACTTATTTTACTTAATGTAGTTACAAAAGCCCCACCCCCTTACTAAATACAGTCAGCCTAAGTAAGGTACTTTACTTAATGCAGCTGCTATGGAGTTTTTATAAATGGCCCAAAGACAAGCAGGTTGGGTGAGGATGTCACCTGGAGAGACCAGATAATGCTGAGAACCGTCTCCTATTTACCTGACCCTGGCAATTAAAACGTGGGCCTGGTATCTAGTTCATCAGCAAAGACATCCTGAGAGTTATTGCTGTTTGCTTGCTTATGGTCAGCAGTTGTTTCCCATGGTTACCCTGAACCCGGAGTTCATGGAAAGCATCTATGGGTGTAAATCCCACAGTAAAAGGTGTATGTTCTCCATGTGTCCTGATTTCAAACAGAACCCCACCACGACAGCCTGTTTTACTGTCAGTCTCCCTGCTGGTGCACACCGTCGCACACAGAGTCCTGTACCTTCCTCTAACACGGCGTGAGCACATTGGCTGCGCTGCTCCAGCATGAAGGACCTGCACTTCAGGTGACACCAGCCCACCGCTCTTCTCCCAGGGAAGCTTCTGTTCAATCCCAATCATTTGCCAGCTTCTCCCCATTCCCAAGAGTGCAGAAAGCCTTGGAACCGGGATTCCCTGGTGTAAAAGCCATGAAGCTCAGCCTGGACGGGACCTTGAACTCCAGCTGGCCCCAAGTCTCCCACCAGATGCCAATGTTTTTACGTCCATAGAAAGAAGTCTGGTGGGACATCTTTAGCTAAAGAGCAGTCGTCCCTGGTAACCAGCATCAGAAAGTTACTCAATCTCCAGAGGAATTTCACTCTCCTCACATGTGAATGCAGACAAGCATTCCTAGTTGGCAGCCAGTCTGGAAGATTCACTCAGGAAAATGGATCCACCAAGACCTTGCTCAGAGTCAGTTATAGGTGAGGCAGTCCTTCACGCGGGCAGTGTCAGAATGATGTGGGGGCGCTGATCCCAGCCTGGCCCTTGCTACTTCAAATAAAGACAAAACGCACACACACGCACCCACCCATCTGTGTGTGTCTCTCACGGTGGTGGCTTGGGTGTTGCTGTGATGCTGGAAACTATGCCACTAGTCTTTCACATCTCAGCAGAGTCACCATGGCGGACCACTTTTAGCAGACTAAGGTGGATGAGGCAGAGGCCTGCAAACCCACTTCTGAAAATTAGATAATAAAGACCTTATGGATCACAACAGAACATCGTCTGATACAGCGCTAGGAAAGGAGCTTGGGTGGCACAGCGTGTTATGATTAGGCTGCTAACCTAAAGGTCAGCAGTTCAAAACCACCAGCTGCTCCGAAGGAGAAAGAGGAGACTTTCTGCTGTCTTCAGCACCTCCAGCCCAGGAAACTCACAGAGGCAGGTCTGCTCTGTCCTGTAGGGTTGCTTTGAGTCAGAATTGGCTCACTGTCGGTGAGTTTGAGTTTGAAGCTACTGCTAGAATTGAAGTCCTCTAAGTTGGAAGCCACTTAGAATACACAGGGGCAGAAACAATGGACTCAAGCATGCCAGGGATTGTGGAGATGGCCCAGGGCCCGTGTGGTTTTGTTGTTGCCATAGCCAATCAAGGGCATCTAGCAGGACATCCAGTGACTTCCATCCCAAGGCTGCCCCGGGCCCCTGTCTAGAGAACTCCCGCTGCCTCTCCTTTCCAGGAAGTAGGTGGCAGGACTGCTTCCTGTGAAATCGCAATCACAATCGCAGGCCCTGGTAAGCCGGAGCCCTGCTTTTCCCAGGAAGATGGGAAGAAGTGCGGACCTTTGCCTCTGCGGAGCCCCTGCGCTTCCTGTTCACGCTGGGAGAAGGAGGCTGCTCTTGACTTCCCAGTGGCTGTGATTCAAAGCAAACAACGAGAAGCGGCAAGCAACAGGATGGGGACCTGCTGGTGCAGTTAGAAATAAATAGCTTGCGTGGGGATTCCAGAGGGAAGCTACCCTTCAAGGGCCGGGGATGGCAGGGTGGGATGTGGGGGGAGGCGAAGGGAGGAAGGTGGGATGGGGGTTGGGGAGAGACTTCCCTGCACCCACCTTAGCATGAGGCCAACACAGAAAGACAACTCAGAGCAACAGAGAACAGCCTTTCCTGTGGAGCTCAGAAAACTCCAGAGACTCGTGTAATAAAGTCAGCAGATGGTCATTGAGCAAGATGGGGAGCGTGGGGCAGGGTGGGGGGCTGTGAGGTGGGTGCTAGTTTCACCTTGAAGCTCCCTGGGCATTGGCGGGGGAGCTCCTGTCTCCAAGGGAATGCTCTTGGCTGCAATGAAGAAATCTGGGGACTGCTCAGCCCCATGAGTGTCAGAACAGAGAGAACGGTGATGCTGAGCGTCTATTTTGTCTTCTATTTCATTGCATTATTCAGAGAAGGTTTACGCAGCAGTTTAATTTCATGTCCATCCAGTTCTAGACAAACGACTCATTGACAACGGTCACGTTTTCATTGCGTGAACATCAGCATGGGTCTGCTCTGCTCGTTGCATTTCCATATGTTTTCAAAGGCCATGTCTTTGGAAGGAGATCGCCAGACCTTTCTTCTGATGTGCATCAGGCTAAACTTGAACTGACAGCCTTTGGGTTAGCAACTGCGTTTGTCAACTGCTTGTATCACCCAGGGCCTCCCGCACTGGCAGAGGGGGGTGGAGAAGGAAACAAGCTCTGTGGCCTCATCGAGGCAGCTGCCCAAGGGCAGAGTGGGCATCAGAGGCTGTGACCCAGGAGGCCAGCATGGACACCAGCTTCTTTCTGCCTCTTGCTTCCATCCGCCGGTGTGATTTGGTTTTAGGGTTGACTCTCTTCTTTGTTGGATTGTTGCCTGTAAGACACAGGGCTAGCTTTTCCCTCATTTATTCCAGCAAAAGAAACAATCTTCCTAGTCTCACTCTTAAAAGCAAGGAAACATTTCCGAGAAGTTCTCAACAGATTTCTCATCTCTCAAAACTACCACCACTTGAAGCCAGCTGAGGGAGCCTGGCTGTTACAAGATACAGTGTCTGGGGTCTTAAAGGCTTGAGGTTAAACAAGTGGCCATCTAGCAGGGAAGCCGCAACACCCACATGGAAGTAGCATCCCAACCCGAGTGATCATGAGGTATCAACAGGATCAGTATCAGGTATCAGAAGACCCCAAACAAAGAATCATATCAAGGCGAATGAGGGGGATTAGAGTGGCGATCCAAAGCCCATCTGTAGACAATTGGACACCCCCTCACAGAAGGGTCACAAGGAAGGGACGAACCAGTCAGGGTGCAGTATAGCACCAATGAAACACACAACACTCCTCTGGTTCTTGAATGCTCCCCCTGCCCTCCCCCTTGCCCCACTAGCATGACTCCAGTTCTACCTTACAAATCTAGGTAGACCGGAGCATGTACACAGATCAGAGCTGGAAACACATGGAATCCAGGACAGATTAAACCCCTCAGGAACAGTAATGGGAGTAGCGATACCATGAGGGTAGGGAGAAGGTGGGGGGAGAAGGGAGAGAAAGGGGGAACTGATTGCAATGATTGATGTATAACACCTCCTCCCCCCTGAGGGGGACGAACAACAGAAACGTGGGTGAAGGGAGACAGCGGACAGTGTAAGATATGATAATAATAATAATTTGTAATTTATCAAGGGTTCACAGGGTGGGAGGGTGGGAAGGAGGGTCAAAAGAGGAGCTGATACCAAGGGCTCAAGCAGAAAGAAAATATTTTGAAAAGGATGATAGTAACATATGTTGAGACAATGGATGTATGGATTGTTATAAGAGCTGTAAGAGCCCCCAGTGAAATGATTTATTAAAAAATACATTAAATAAAAAATAAATAAAAATAAAGCACACAACTAAAGACAACACTAACAACAAACTACCAGCACTACGGCACATGCTGCCTATGCCGCTGAACTTGAAAGTTCATTCAGTAGAACGTCAGCGAATACACGTGGAAGGGGTGGTGGAGTTGTTGTCAGGAGCCGTCAAGTCACTTCGGACTCACAGAGACGGCTGGAGGAAGGCCTTGACCCTGGCTTTCTGCTTTTAGGCAATCTCACACGGCTCAGCATCTCCCCCCACCACCCCTCTTCTTTGCTTCCTTAATCTCTTTTCTGTCTCAGAAGAAACTGATTCAAGATATACCTTACACTAATTCTGTTCCAAGGAGCCCTGGTGCCGTAGTGGTCACTCGTTGGGCTATGACCCACATGGCCCGCGGTTGGAAACCACCAGGGGCTCTGCTGGAGAAAGACATGGGTCTCTTCTCCCATAAATAACCACGATCTCGGACACTCACCAGGGTAGTTCCACCCTGTCCTTTAGGGCCCCTATAGTTTATTTATACATTTGATCAGAGGTGGGAGGTAGGCAGTTGAGTGACATTTTTTTTCCCTAAAATATAATGAAAGGGACTCACTCACTCACTCACTCACTCACTCACTCACTCTCTCTCTCACTCACTCTCACTCACTCACTCTCCCACACTCACTAACTCACTCACTCACTCACTCACTCACTCACTCACTCACTCACTGACTCACTCACTCTCTCTCTCACTCTCACTCACTCACTCTCCCACACTCACTAACTCACTCACTCACTCACTCACTCACTCACTCACTCACTCACTCTCTCTCTCACTCACTCTCACTCACAAAAAAGAAAAAAAAATATAATGAAAGGGGGTGCTGGTTCTCTAAGGGATATTTGGCTAAAAAACCCAACCAACCAACCAACTGGCCAACTAGCCAGCCAACCGTCCATCCATCCATGCAATCAAACAACCAACCAAACCGACTAACCAGCCAGCCAACCGACCGACCGACCGACCGACCAACCAACCAACCAACCAACCAGCCAAGGATCCATAGGGAACAGTAACTAGACCACTGAGCATTTATTCAAGAGTCCTGGGTCTTATTCCTGCAATACCTCTACCTGCTAACTAGCTATGTGACTGTGAACTATGGATTACGGACAAGTGGCTTAAAGTCTCAATGTCCTCTTTCACAAAATGATGACGGTGGACTGCTTAGCTTCCAAGTTCTCGTCAGCTCCGGGGCTCCAGCGGTCTACAGGAGGATTGTATCAGACAAGGCTCTCTGTTACAGTTGAGAGGACGTCTGGGACTGTTTGCTCAGTTCAGGCAAATGGTAAATGTGTCAGCCACTCTAATGAAATGAGTACATTTTTGCTCTAAATGTCATGGATGTTTATTATCAGATTAAACTACAGCAAGCCTAATTTTAGCTCTTCCAATTCAAGTGGAGCAATGAAGATTAAATGTTAGGCGTAATTAAAGATGCAGATGTAGTTATATTGAATTATAAACCTCATTAAGTGTAACGTCCCAGGAAGGCCCTTGAGACCAGCTACAAAGGACTTGTAGCCACAGTGCTGCAGTTATTTAAATATTCCAAAGTAAATCTCACTCCAAAAATATTGTGACTTGGATGGAGGGATGTTTAAAAAACACACTATTGGGGGCGGTTTCATGGGTAATTTCCCTGCCTCGTTTAGAGGCGATTGGGAAGGAGGTCTTTTCATTGACATCTGCACAGAAGGTGTCCCTGTGGCTCAGGGCACCCCCGCCCCCTTCCCTGCCATCCCCCAATGTGGGTTCTTTCCTCCTGGGCCAGCAGAAAGGACAAACTCAAGGTTAAGCAGATTCCATTCCCGGAGTTGGGAGCAGGTGTGGCTGGTGAGCGGAGGGGAAATGGCTTTCAAAGGACTGGCAGGCTAGATTTTATTTATCAGGCGAGTGGTTTTCTCATTGATATATCCATCTTTTTCTGCCTCTGAAGAGCATACATACTCATTGTACAAACTGACGCAATTCAGAAAAGGATTAGCAACAACAAACCAGTTGATGGAGAGCCGTTTCCATGGTAACCCTCGGGTTTCAGAGAACTGGCCTCTAGGGCTTTCCGGTCACTCCTCAGAGGCCTTATCCAGTTGCCACTGTCCTCGTGCATCGGGGTTCAATGGCTGGTTTTCCAGAACAATATCACCAGGCCTTTCTCCCGAGCGGATCCAAACTGCCAACTTTTCCATTAGTAGCTGAGCATGTTACCCGTTTACCACACCCAGGGGCTTCCAGAATAGCACTGAGAAGTAACCCAATGAGTCCAAGTTCACTCCAAGTTAATACTTTAATCTATGTCCCCCTTTCTGTAAAACTGACTCCCTACCCGCCCCAAAAGACTAAATCTTAAAAGCCATTCTACAGTAATTTTTCAGTATTTTTCCACATCAGTAAGTACTGAGCTGCATTACCTTTTTTTCTTTCTTTTTTCTTTTCTGCTTCTCTCTTTTAAAAAAAATCATTTTATTGGGGGATCATACATCTCCGATCACAATCCACACATATATCAATTGTGTAAAGCACATTTGTACATTCGTTACCCTCATCATTTTCAAAACATCTGCTCTTCACGTAAGCCCCCAGCATCAGCTCCTCATTTCCCTCCCTTCCCACTCCCCCTCCCTCATGAACCCTTGATAATTCATAAATTATTATTTTGTCATATCTTACACTGTCTAATGCATCCACTCACCCACCCTTCCTCTGTACGTCCCCCAGGGAGGAGGCCATATGTAGATCCTTATAATTGGTTCTCCCTCTCTATCCCACCCTCTCTCCACCCTCCCAGTATTGCCACTCTCACCACTGGTCCTGAGGGATCATCTCTCCTGGATTCCCTGTGTTTCCAGCTCCCATCTGTACCAGTGTACATGCTCTGGTCTAGCCAGATTTGTAAGGTAGAATTGGGATCATGATAGTAGGGGATGGGGTGGGGGTGGAAGCGTTTAGGAACTAGAGGAAAGTTGTATGTTTCACTGTTGCTACACTGCACTCTGACTAGCTCGTCTCCTCCCTGCAACCCTTCTATAAGGGGATGTCCAATTGCCTACAGATGGACTTTGGGTCTCCAGTCCACACTCCCCCTCATTCACAATGATAGGATTTTTGTTCTGATGATGCCTGATACCTGATCCCTTCGACACCTTGTGATAGTACAGGCTGGTGTGCTTCTTCCATGCGGGCTTTCTTGCTTCTGAGCTAGATGGCCACTTGTTTACCTTTAAGCCTTTAAGACCCCAGGTGCTATCTCTTTTGATAGCTGGGCTCCATCAGCTTTCTTCACCACATTTGCTTATGCACCCACTTTATCTGCAGCAATGGTGTTGGGAAGGTGAGCATCATGGAATGCCAGTTTAATAGAACAAAGTATTCTTGCATTGAGTGAGTACTTGAGTGGAGGCTGAATATCCATCTGCTACCTTAATACTAAGCCTATAAATATTTGCACATAAATCTATTTCCCCATCCTCATAAATAAATATATTTACCTATGTACATGTCTTTATTTAGACCTCTATAAATGCCCTTTGCCTCTTAGCTCTTTCCTATATTTCCTTTTACTTTCCTCTTGTCCCACTATCATGCTCAGCCTTTATTTGGGTTTCAGTAATTCCTCTTGGTTACATTACCCTTGATCACGCCCTACCAGGCCTCCTACAGCCTCCTCACCACCGATTTGGATCACTTGTTGTTCCCTTGTCCCTGGGTTTGTTAACACCACTTCCTTTCCCCCCACCTCCCCCTCTCCCATGTCCCCCCTCCATTACTTTTTTAAATGGCTACAAGATAGTCAGTTACCTGAACCTACTTTTTTTTCAAGACAACCAGTGCTCCATTCTTGATTATGGAGGTTATTTCTGACACTCTTCTCTCTCTCTCACCTTCCTGGGATGTCTTCTTTCAGTGGTACTGCTGCCACAGAGGGACCCTGGTGGGACAGCCAGGTCGCTGGCTCAAACCAAACTCTCTGCCATCGGGTCGATGACAGTGCACCATGACCCTAGAGGACAGGGTAGAATGGCCCTTGCGAGTTTCTGAGACTGTTGTCTTTTGACAGGAGTAGAAAGTCACATCTCTCCCAAGGAACAGCTGGTGGTTTCAAACTGTTGACCTTGTGGATCACAGCCCAGTGCTAACCAGGGCTTAGCAAAGAGGGATTTATTCTCTCACAGGGCAGGAGCCTGGCAGTCCAAATTCAGGGTGCCCAGCTCTAGGCAAAGGCTCTCTCTCTCCCTGGTGGCCCCGAGGGGAAAGGTGCTCTTAACTCTTCCAGCCTCCGTTCCTTGGTCTTTGGTGATCTCTTGGCAGGTGGCATCTCCCCTCCCTCATCTGTGCTGGATGGCTTGCTCAGTCTGTTTCTTCTGGCTGAAGACACACCAAGACTCCCTTATAAACATCCCACAGGAAGTGTTATCCCCTCTAGTTTCCTCATCTGTCAAAGGGGGATACTACTTGTACGAACCCCCAGGCATTTGTGAGGCTAGGCAAGCGCATCTTTGGACAGTGACTTGGCACAGGGCGAGCGCTCCATCGGTGTTAGTGCCGGCGTTGCCATCGTCATCGCCTCCATTGTCAGCACCACCATCACCACCAGGAGCCCTCAGCAGTGGCTGCCAAGGTTTTGGTTACCGAAGACTCCCCGAAAACCAACTCGTAAAGACAGACGATGCTAAAATGAGAGGTGGCCTTAAAGAGCACTTGATTCATATTCTCTTTTAGAGGAGTCCTGATGGTGTGGTGGTTACCCGTCGAGCTGCGATCTGAATGATCAGAAGTTCAAAACCACGAGCAGCTCCTTGGGAGAAAGACTGGGCTTTTTACTCCAGTAAACAGTTACAGCCTCCGACCACTGGGGGAGGAGGGTGTCGCTGTGAGTCAGCATGGAGTCAATGGCAGTGAGGTTGTGTTGGTTTTATTTGAGTTTTAGAAAGGAATCTACCCCAACCCTAAAGCAGGTGAGACGCTATCAGCACCATTGGCCTGTCAGTTTGTTGTCGTGGGGTAGCCGTTGAGTCACTGTGATGCTGCAAGTTATGGCATCATCATTTCAGATCTCGTCAGGACCACCCACGCTCAGCTTCCAGACTAAGACAGACTAGCAAGAAAGGTCTAGTGATCTATTTTCAAAAGTTCACCAGTGAGAACCTGGTGGATCACAGAGAGCCTTGTTTCATAAAGCACTTAGAGATGAGCCCCCTGGCTGGCGGGCAACAGCGGGTAGCTCAAGCATGCTGTCAACCAGGAGCATGGCACTGGACGGGGCCGAGGTGTATTTGTTTTATGTGGCATGGCCAGGGGTTGGAGCCGACTCGCTGGCAACTAGCAACCAAGAACCCAAACTAAACTCCCTGCCATCGAGCTGCTTCTGACTCATAGAGCCCTCGTGGTATAGTGGTTATTCATTGGGCTGCCAACCCCCAGGCCAGCAGTTTAAAACCACCAACTGCTCCTCAGGAGAAAGATGAGGCTTTCTACTCCCATAAAGTGTTAGTTCTACCCCTCCTACAGGGTCACTATGCGCACCAAGTAATAGCACCATTGCAAATCACAGCTGACAGTGTCTCCCTCAGATGTCGCCCACTGTCATCCCACGGTCTCCCTCCCCTGTGTTTCCCAGAGGCCATTTTCCAGCTTCTGTGCATCGAGCAGTCTGTCCTTGGGAGGGCCCAGTGCTGCCTCACTTTCTGACTCCTGGACTTATCTTGGGGATGGTGTCCAGGCAGACAAATGGACCATGCAGGGAAGGCTCCGGTTGTCCCTGGAAGGTGCAAACCAGGCAGAAGCAGGTGCAAGGAGCACACTGCGGGCAGTGGCCGGAGTTGAGGTCAGGAGTGCAGGCGGGCCGGGCTTGCCTTGCCTTGGGATGTGGTGTGTGGGTGTGGGCAGACCCTAAGCCTAGGAGTGCCCTGCAGGGCCCTTGCTGATGTTTCTGGAGAGAGGATGAAGGCAAATCCGCCATGAGAGACGCTGGCCCAGTGACCTCTCAGTCAGGACCCACAGCCTGGCTCTTCTTTAAGCATGTCTGCCCTGGGTACTTGTCGGCCCAGTGCTGGCTTTGCTTTGATCTGGGAAATGAAACTCCAGACCGCTCAGTCCCCTGCTGCCATCTTTTGCAGCAAGGGCAAGGCTTCACGATCCTGCTGGCTTGAGCTCGCTTCATTTCCCAGTAATTAAACAAGTGGAGATCAAAGCTAACAAATCTTTCCATCTCTCAGCACAGCAGATGAAAGGTCAATATTTCCAGGATTCCCTCCACCCCCCGCCTCCCTTCCAACTCATTAAAAGTGAGATGGGAAATGTGTGCTCCTGACTTTGAAGAAGAGCGATATATCCCAGGTCACTGCAGAACTGCAGATAAGCTATCTGGTCTACCTTTATTATTCTGTGCCAAAGATTATCCTTTACTTTGGGCTCACTTGAAGGGTTGATGCAGAGTAAATCCTATCAAATAAATCAGAGGTCAGAGGAAGCCAAGAAAAACACCAAACTGGTCACCGACCACTGCGGAGGACACCTACCCATCACTGACCATACTAACGGTCGGTCTTCTGAGGCCATGTTGGAAAGGGATCTTGGCATCCTACCTATGGTCAGTCAATGCTTTCTTGGCTGAGCTCATCAGATCTGCTGTTTCCTTTGTAAGGGGTGGCTCACCAAAGAACCCACTTCTTCCTGGGCTCAGGGTTGGAGTCGATAAAAACCTGCTGTGTCTTGTCATTGGTTCTTTTTAGTGCAAAGACCAGACCTCAAGCCGATGCACGGGACGGGCAAGTGGCCGCTGTCAGGACAGCACAGGGACTCGTGGGTAAATCAGAACAGGAATCCCACCACCACTGGTCTCATGAGGAGCCATCTCAGAGGAAGACAACCTCTCTCCACGCGTCTGCTTCCCTGGCTACTCAGGGCCTCATCAGTTGCCCTCTTTTGCTTTTATCCCATCTCTATTTCTTGTCTTCTGCCCACCCATGGTCTCCAGTGGGTGCTCTGAGTTCAGGTCTAACTCAGGCCCTCTGAAGCTCTCCTGGCTTAACTCTTCAGTCCCTTGTTCCACAATTCCAAATTCCAGAGAGACAGAAAGAGAACGAGGAAGAGAAAAAGAAAGAGAGAGGAGATTGAGATTGAAATTGGGCTGACCTAGTATTCATTTCCAGCCAGCCCTAATGGTCAGAGGTTTCTGGCCTCTATTTTGTGTGGTTCAGGGGTGTGATATTTAGGTTTTATGTCAACTTGGCTGGACTAAGATTCTCAGTCATTTGGCAGTTAGCTCCTATTGATTCCCTATGATCTGACCTAACACAATGTATTCATCAACTGCATAATAGGATTTGCTATGAGAGATTAATCAGTTGTAAGAAGATTAGATTGGGGTGCAACACCCTGACTCAGGTCATAGCACTGATGCAATGGAAAGGAAGTTCCCTCGTGGGTGTGGCCTGCTTCCTGGATAAGTGGATGCTGTGGAAAAACTTGCTTGCTTTATGTGGCTCTGGATACTGCATCTGGATCAGTGGCCTCCAGTTCTTTGGACTTGAACCAATGGCCTGTTGTATTGCCTGCTGATCCTGGGAGCCCTCAGTGGCCTGCCATCTGATCTGTCATCTGAACTTGGATTAATTTGCTTTTGTAGTCATCAACCTGACCTGCTGACTTCAGATTCACCCACCTCTGCAGTGACTACCCTGTGGTCTTCCTGCCAATCTTGCTTGCATTCAGCAGCCTCTGAAGCGACTTGAGTCAGGAGAAGCCTCCAGCTGAACATCTGACCCACAGACTTGGAACCTGCCTGGACTTGAACTTGCTCACTTCTGCAACTGTGTGAGAGTTACATTTCTTGATGTAATTTTCTCTCTGTATATAAATATAAAAAGACACCACTGATTTTGCTTTTCTAAAGAAGCCAGCCTGAGCCAAGGGGTTCACCCAGATCCAGTTAGCTGTCAGGTGGTGCCTCCTGGGGAGCACATGGTCAGAAATGGCACTGCCCTTCAGCTGCCCTCGTGGGCTGGGAGAGTCCTTTGAGGATAGGCTCTGGTGTGGTAGGTGGTGACTGATATCAGAGCACCACTCTGGAGGCTGATTGCATGGGTTGGACTCTTATCTGGCTTTTCCGTAGCTAGTGTTCTTACCTTTTAAAGATATAACTCGTTGTGGTAGTTACATAATCTGGTGTCCACTTGAGACTATTAAGATTGAAGGGGTAGAGTTTATTTAGCCTGTCAATCAGGTCGCAGCTTGATGACCTCATTTGGAGGCACTACGGAGATAAATAGTTCACTGGAGGCCGGACTCACACTCACTCCCTGCTTCATCTTCCTGCTGACAAGACACATGGAGCTATGCTGATGGAGTCAGAGCCCTGGAGCTGGAGGAGCCATGTGGAGACCCACACCAGCACTGAGATGCTCCTACCGCCACTGGATCCATAAGACTTTCCACCCAATGGCCTGTGATCTTCCTGCATTTGTGTCATTGCACGTGTGTGTGTGAGTCTGAAGAGGAACTTATAGATTGGCATCAGGCATACAGACCAATATCAGACTTATGGACTTGATTTGGACCGGGTGTTTTCTTAATATACAATTACTCTTTCTATACAGCTCTTTTACACGTATGAGTATTTATGAATTTGTTTCTCTAGTCTACCCAGACTAACACACTCATATACAATAAAATCCACCCTATTAAAGCACACAGTCAGAGTATTGAGTCCATTAGCAAAGCTGTCCAGCCATCACACAATTTCGTTTTCGTCATCCCCAGGTATGTCATAGGAGAGTTGCACTCCATAAGGTGTTCAATGGCTGTGATCTTTAGGAAGGAAATCTCCAGAACTTTCTTCCAAGGTACCCTTCGGGTAGATGACAAGTGCCACTCTTTCAGTAAATAGCCGAGCTCTTGACCCACCACCCAGGGACCCCAGTCTTCTCGGAAGGAAATGGCGTTTCAAAGGGCGGTCTAGATGGAAGGGATCCTTGTTTCTCTACATCAGCGCTTGTGCCTCAGACCTTTTCGTTCCGAAATCTCGGACAGAGTCCTTTCCTTTTCACAACCTGTACAAACGTAAGTGATATCATGAGCACTTCCGATTCCAATCCAGCTACCCACTTCTGCCTTCCACCAGTCTCTCCTTTCCCCATGTCCAGGATCTGAGAAGGCAATTGTTGTTAGGCACCGTCAGGTTGGTTCCAACTCATAGCAATTCTCCGCACCACAGAAGGAAACGCTGCCTGGTCCCTCGCCATCTGAGAATGATAGAATCAGAAACCACACCAGCATCCGCTTTGACGTATAAGACACGCAGGCAAGTCAGGTCACTTAGACCAGATCATGTGAGTGTTGAGACGGGATGGCGGGACTAGACTCAGAGGTCCGGTCTGAGTCTCATTCTTACTGAGGTCAATAATCTACTTTCTGTTAGCAGCTTCTGCTCTCTGTACAAATCTCCCAGGAATCCACAGGGATTAGCCAGAGAGACAGCCACTATAAAGGCCTCATGTCGCTCTCTTCCCTCCATGGATGACTTCGCCCACGGTGCTGCTGGGCCTTCAGGCCACCATGAGTCTGCCGGGCCTGCCACATGGGTTTCACAGATAAGCTCGTGCAGGTCTCCTTTCACTCAGATCTCAATGAGACTCTCGTGACTTTGGCTTGCTCCTTTCCTCTTCCTTTTTAACGAGTTCAAGGTCAGGCCCTCCGTTTCTCCATCTTTTGCCAGTCTGGACTTCCCCTCAAAAGGTTGCTTGTGCTTGATGAGAGAGAGAGGCCTGAGACATGAGACTGTTTCAGGACGCTAAAGATTCTGTGAAGGAGCCCTTGCAGAGTGGGTTAAGCCCTGGGCTGCTAACTGAAAGATGAGCAGTTCTAATCCACCAGCCAGCCTGAGGGAGAAAGCTGAGGCTGTGTGCGCTCCTGTACATATTTACAGCCTCAGGAAACCCACAGGGGCGGTTCTACCCTGTCATCAAGGGTCTCTCTGAGTTGGAATGGGCTTGTTGGCAGAGAGAGAAGTGTGATGTGATGCACCATGAGAAGACCCAAGATACAGTCAGCAGCCCTTAGCTCTGTCTCGGCACCTTCCCTAAGCCTCCCTTTTCTCACCTGGGATCTGGGGTTTGTAACAGGCCGGGGGTGGGAGTGGGGGCTGGCCAGCCCTCCTGTAGGCAGTACCGTGGGGTCCCGTGTAAGAGGTCTGTACCTTGAGTCCTCTGACTCACTGCCTCTCTCGGGTCTCTGCACCCTGCGCAGACAGGGGCACGTGGGGAGGGATTGGGGTCTGCAAATATCATTTGCTGCTGGTGGCACACAGCGGTCAGAGCAGGACCGGGAAGCAGCTGGCCCCCAGAAACTGCCAGGGAAGCTAGTTCTCTCCAACTGCCTCAGTGGCCCAGCAGTCTGCCTGGTCTCCTGCGCGGCGGGCGTGCCTGCGAGATTGCTCAAGTGCTTTGTCCAAAGAGAAGCTCTTGGTGCTGCCATGGGCTGCCTGCGTGGGGGCTATTCCAGCCCACTGCTCCGGGCCCATTTCCAGTTCAATTTCACAGTCGCAATGGACAGAACCCTGAAATGCATTGGTCCTCTCTCCCGTGTGCTGCCCCTTCGGGAAGGGTTAGAGGGCTGCCAGCTCCCTTCACTGTCGTGTGCGCCCCCACCCCGCCTCTGCCACGGACAGAACACCTCCTTTCACTTTGAAATCCAAATGTCCCAAGAAAGTCCTTTTTTCCCCACGGTGGGAATGGATGACTTTATTTCTTAGAAAACAGAGCATCCAGGAGGGGTTCTAGCTCCCTGCCCCCTGAGCCAGCCTGGCTGATGACCCAGCATGCATGATGTGCGTGTGTTTACGTACTCATCTTGGAATGCTCTTTGAGCTTGACCCGGGGGACAGAGGGTACAGAGCTGACTGGTAGCTAAGATAACCCAAGGAAAAAGAATTTCATGTCACACAAGAACTTCAGGATCCAATGCAGAAGAAGCTGTTTGTGAAAAGTCTCCAATGATCATGTCTTCTAAACCATTCCTTTCTGACCACAGGCTTCCCCAACAGCTGGATGTCACTTCCCAGTGCAGGCTGAGTGTCGCCAACCGGTGACATGTCTGGTCAAGTCTTTTATGATTGTGTCGTTGTTTCTTGTTGTCAAATTGTCAGTTTTTTTTTTTTCCTTTGAGTTTTATTTTATTTTTTTAAACATTTTATTAGGGGCTCATACAACTGTTATCGCAATCCATACACACATCAATTGTGTAAAGCGCATTTGTACATCATTTCTCAAAACATTTTCTCTCTACTTAAACCCCCAACATTAGGTCCTCATTTTTCACCTCCCTCCCCGCTCCCCCCTCCCTCATGAGCCCTTGATAGTTTATAAATTTGTATTTTGTCATATCTTGCCCTGTCCGACGTCTCCCTTCACCCACTTTTCGGTTGTCTGTCCCCCAGGGAGGAGGTCACATATAGTTCCTTGTAATCGGTTCCCTCTTTCCTACCCACTCTCCCTTTACCCTCCCTGTTTCGCCACTCACACCACTGGTCCTGTAGGGCTCATCCGCCCTGGATTCCCTGTATTTTCAGTTCCTATCTGTACCAGTGTACATCCTCTGGTCTAGCCAGACTTGCAAGGTCGAATTCGAGTCATGGTAGTGGGAGTGGGGAGGAAGCATTTAGGAACTAGAGGAAAGTTGTATTTCTCATCGTTGTTACATCGCACCCTGACTGGCTCGTCTCCTCCCCGAGACTCCTCTGCAAGGGGATCTCCAGTGGCCTACTAATGGGCTTTGGATCTCCACTCCGCACTCCCCCCATCATTCACTATGGTAAGATTTTTTCAAATTGTCAAAGTTTTATAGATGCTTTAGTTCTTGATTTCTTATCAGCTACACCAGAGAGAGTCACAAAGTATTCCTACAAGATTATAGAATGCTTTATTAACCAACCATATCAAACTGTGTGACTTATTATTACTGGCCTCATCCTTTGTCTAGGTCTGTATACTTCTGAAGATGGTTCTATCTCTAATCTCTGTCCCCAGAGAACTCTACCATCATCAAAGTGACAGTTTTGACCTCCTTGAGGGTCACGAATCTTGTTCCTTTGAAATGATATTTTGAGTTTGGGGAACGAATTGAAGTCTGAAGAGGCAAGATCAGAGCTGTAGGGTGAATGGAGTGAGGTGTCCCAATGAGATTCTCATAGGACATCTTTGCTATCCTCTAAGAAGGATGTTTCTTTAAAACTTCTTCATCATTACCCTCCATGATCTTCCTGTGTCCTTTGAATACATCTATCAATAGTATCCATTTCGAATTGCCCAGCCACCTTGACTTTCTGACTTGACTCCCCTGCCTTGAATTTAACTGATCCAACAGACCCCCCTAGAAGTTACTGCTTGTAAGGCACCCTAAGGAGACTAAGACAAGTATTTTACTGAAAGAACTTGTCTGCTGCCACCCGCTGATCACAGAGACACGGCAAGTTGCGTTTTGCTTGGAATGAGCTCCTGCAGGTTTGCACTGGGGCGCTAGTAGCAGTACTGCTTTATGACTCTCACAGGGTTTGGAAAGACATTCTCCCAGCCGTAGCTCATCTTTGTATGGTTTTGGGTAAAGTGTTACTGAACACAAGGTTTTTGGTTATTATGAAGTCCTATTTGTTTATTTTGCCCTTTGCTGTTTGGCGTTTGTTGCTGTGTTAGATAACCCGGTGTTCGACAGCAGGCCTCACAATATTGCTGGCAGGGGTTGGGCCTTCATTCAACATTATGCTTTTCTCCACAAAGTCTGGGCACCTGGCTTAGGATAACTATGTCATCACATGGTGACCCTTTCTGATGGCAGACCGTTTATTGTCTTCCCCTATGCTCTTGAGAGGATTTCTACAGGACAGAGTGGGATAGCCACAGGGTAGTGGCTACCCATTGAGCTACTAACTGCAAGGTCAGCAGTTCAAAACCACCAGTTGACCCTGGGGAGAAAGATGAAACTTCCTACTCCTATAAAGAGTTAGAGTCTCAGAAACTGACCGGGGAAGCTCTACCCTATCCTGTAGGATTGTTAGGAGTCAGAATTGACTCAATGGCAGTAAGGTTTTTGTTTTTTAGCTTCTTCTTCGTCTTTCTTTCTTTTTTTAATGCAGACTTCCACACCTTTCTCCACTGGGGGAGCTGGTGGATTCAAACCTTTGACCTTTTGCTTAGTGGCTGTGTGTTTAACCACTGTGCCACAGGGGCTCCTCAATCCTATATCTGCATTGAACTAGAGATGCTAAATAGTGTGGGTTACAAAAAACAAACAAACAAATAAACAAACAAAAACCCAACTCACTGCCATCAAGTCAATACTGACTTAGAGTGACACTATAGGTCAGAGTAGAACTACTCTTGTGGGTTTAAGAGACTATAACTCTTTACTGGACTAGAAAGCCTCGTCTTTCTCCTTAGGAGCAGCAAGTGGTTTTGAACCGCTGACCTTGGGGTAGCAGCCCAATGCTTAACCTACCTTGTCACCAGGCTTCAAGTCAATTGAAAGATAAGCACGAATCTCCTTTGCAGGGAGCTTTGCTTCAGCAGCCTGCTTTTGCTCTCTAGACACACCTCGTCACTAGCCAGAGAATGTGGGCCCTGTGTCTCATTACAGTAACCAAAGCCACTTAGCAATAACTCAACTGTGAGATTTAGCAAATTATTTTTAATCTGATGGGTAAACTCACATTAGTGCAGCTGTTCCTGTCACAGCGAAGGGAACAGAAAGGGGTGTTCCGGGTGCCTGCTGGGCTTGCCTCCTGCGAGGGAGCTTGTTATCTGGCGTTCTGTCTCCGGCTGCTATTTCTGCTGGAATAAGCTGTCACGGACTTGTCGCCGCGGCAGTAATAGAACTTGAGGAATGGAGAGAGATCATAATTCGGTTAGAAGGCCCTGACTACACCAGGGAAGTGGTCTCCCAGAGGAAGGAGGCTGTTGGCCCCGATCTCATTTCCCCAAGGCTTCCTGCATACCAAGGAGCCCTGGAGATACAGTGGCTAGGCGTGCGTGCGTTGGAGCCTTAAAGGTAGGCGGTTGGAACCTACTAGCTGCTCCTTGGCCATATCCCTCATGGCCAGGGAAAGATTAAACTAAGGCAAAGACACTGTTCAAAAGCAGAGAAGCCATTACAATGAAAACCGATGGACTTGAGTGGTGGAGAGGATGCAATAGAAAAGGCATCCTCAGGCTTGTGGGGCTTCGTAATGGGATACTTATGCTCACAAAGTGTTTACATTTTTAAGGATCCGAAACTCTCTAGAACCTTCTCAAAACCCAACCCGAACTCCCTGCCATCGAGTCAATTCTAAGGCATAGTGACCCTGTTGGACAGGGTGGGACTGCTCCTGGGCTCTGAGACCGTATATCTTTCCAGAAGTAGAAAGCCTGTCTTTCTTCTACTAGCACCTTTTAGGATGGTACTACTTGATATGGTAGCTACTTGCCACATGTCGCTATTGACCATTTGAAATTTGGCTCATCTGAATGGTAAGTACTGTAAGGATTGGCTGCTCACCTGAGATCACATCACACCTGGATGACACATGCACGTCTAGAGAACCAGGCAGTCCTGGTAGTGCAGTGGTTAGAGCACTAGGATGCTGTGTCAGTCGAGGTTGACCAGAGAAACAAATAATGGACACACCCATATATTATAGGAAAGAGCTTGATATATAAGCGCAATTGAATATCGAGGAAACATTCCAGCCCAGTCCAGATCAAGTCCATAAGTCTGATATTAGCCCATATGCCCAATACCAATCTATAAAGTCCTCTTCAGACTCACGAAACACATGCAATGACACTGAATGCAGGATGATCACAGGCCTGTGGGTGGGAAGTCTTCTGGATCCAGTGACGGTGGAGGCATCTCAGTGCTGACAGGGGTCTCCACGTGGCTCCTCCAGCTGCGGGCACTCGTGTAGTTCCATGTGTCTTGTCAGCTGTAATGTCTCCCAGGGAGTGAGCCTTGTCAGTAGAGAGTCTCCAAGGGAGTGAGCAGAGAGAGACAGTGCCTCCCGCCTTCAAGGAGGAATACTGGAGTTCCCAGAATCCTCAGGAGAAGGCCACACCCACACAGAGATAGCCACACATTGGCCATCACCTGATTGACAGGCTAAACTCCACCCCTTCACTCTTAATCCTCTCAAGTCCCAAATTGACACCAGATGATGTAACTACCACAGATGCTCACCCAAAAGTTGACCGTTGAAATCCACCAGCTGCTCCACGGGAGAAGGACTTGACTTTATAGCCTTGCAGACCCTGTGGGGCAGTTCAGCTGTGTCCTGCAGGGCTTCTGTGAGTCAGGATGGACTTGACAGCAGGGAGTTTGGGTTTGAGAGAAGCCAGACTAGGACAGCACATGTTCCTGATGGCAGCTGACGCTGGCTTGACGCCTGCATTCTCAGAGACGCAGATGGGTGGGCTCTTGGGCCTCAGCAGGCAGCGGCCTCAGAGGGGATGAGAGTGGGCCAGCCATGAGCTCTCTGGCTTCTGCCCAGGGCCTAGCTGAGTCCCCATAGCTACATGTCTCACTTACCGATGTGCTTGAAACATAGAAGTACAAGAATATTCTGAGGTGGGAAGAGAAAGAGGAGGGTCAGCGGGGTGTCACCATGAGCAGATTTCTGCTCCCCCCACCCCCTTCCACAGGGGACTGTCCTATGGCTGTTACTGCCACCCTGGGGAGCTCAGAGAGGATAGAGAGAGTTTGAAATCATAATCAAACTCAAAGCCAAGGGACCCAAAGGGACCCTCCTCACCTCCACCTAAACACTGGGACCCAAATCCATCCCTGTGGAAGGCCAGGGGAAGGTGGCCTGGGCGTGTACTCCACAGTGGTCAGGGAACCAGGCTTTGCCTTTCTGCTCTCCCATTGCTGTTACTGTTGTTGCTGGTGCTCTCGGGTGGGTCTGACCCATAGCGACCGCATGAAACACTGCCTGGTCCTGCACCTTCCTTATTATCGTTCCTATGCTTGAGCCCATTGTTGCCGTCCCCGTGTCAATCCATCTCATTGAGGGCCTTCCTCTTTGTCCGAAGACGTCTTTGGACACTAGACCAAGCATGAGGTCTTTTTCTCGAGACCCGTCTCTCCTGACAACTTGTCCCAACTATGTTAGAGGAAGTCTCACCATCCTTGCCTCGAAGGAGCACTCTGGCCTTACTTCTTTTAACACAGATCGTTAGATTCCTCGGGTGGAAATACCTTGGTGAGACAGAATTCAGAGTGAAGCCTGGTTTGTGATTCAAGTGAGTTTTTATAAAGGATGGAAGAAATTTCAGGTTTTACACAGGCCCCCTCAGGGCACTTCACACCCACACAGGAAACCTGAGGCCAGAGAAACCCAGGGCCCTGCCAGGGAGCAGCTGGAAAAGCGGGCAGTGGGCTTCAGAGTCTGGCTTTTCAGGGCCCTCGGCGGGGAGGCGTGGTCCACGGTCCTGGTTGACCCCATTGGCTGACTTAAGCTCAGCTGGCCTAGATTGGGGTCTCCCACGTGTACTGGCTTCCTGTCTCAAAGGCCTGAAGTTGTTCATGCCCTCCAGCCTTGAGCGGCTTCCAACTTCCTGTCAGGGGGGAGGGAGGCCTGGCATGTAGAGGGGAAACCCCTGGTTTCTGCCTCTAGCTGCCTAACAAGATCAGTTTGTTCTTTAGCAGCCCCTGGTAACTTCCAATGTTCTTCTCCAGCACCACGGTTCAACCGCATCCATTCCTCTGTGGTCTTCCTTACGCACTGTCCAACTTTCACATGCAGATGAGGCCATGGAGAAGACCGTGGTGGCTGGGGTCAGGCGCACCCTAGCCCTCAAAGAAACAACGCTGTGTTTCACCACTCTAAAGGAAGGGGTCTTGGGCAGCAGATGTACCACCATTGTTAGCGAGGGGCTTTCCTCTTCAGGGTGGCCTCTGCTCCGGGATGACGGTTGGCACTCCAGCCATCACATCTGCATCCCAAGCAGGGAAAAGAGTAAGACCAGATGCAAACGTGTATATGCCCTGAAATCCCACCCAGCGACTCCTCCCATTGCACTGACAAGAACACAGTCACCAGGTGCAAGGGGGGCTGGAAACTGTGGTCGTCTAGGTGCAAGGGGGGCTGGGAACTGTGGTCGTCTAGCTCCGGGTGTTGCCACTATCTGAAGCAGGCCCTGCCTCTTCAGCAGAACAGGAGAGGGGATGAACTGGTGGACACCTAGCTGTTTCTGCATGTGGTACTCAAAGCTTTGCATTATTGACCCCAAACAAGTGTCCACTGGGTGAATTCATTCCATTTCCTTTTCCTGTGGTGCCGGCTGGCTTGCTGGGCTGAGAAGACATGGAAAGATGCTTACATTCAGTTCTGAGAGTTTGTGCTCCCTGACTTCGAACCAGCTCCTGCAGCGGCTGCAGCCCTCTGGCTCCTGGCTCAGTGTCTCTGCTCCTTCCAGAGCAGATCCCGGGGCCAGGGCACAGCTGTGCGAGTTCTTCCTCTGGTCTCCAGCAAGTACAGGCAGTCCCCACTCAGCTGTCTTGCGCTCGCCACAGAGAGGGTGCTGTTGGCTGAAGGACACATACACAAACACACTCCTACACTCCTCCCAACACTCTCACATTTACACCCCTCCCAAACACACCATCACATTCCTCCCCACACTTTTTCACGGACCCACATAGTCACACACACCTCTCAGAACCAACCAAGCTCACGGCCCCTGAGTTGATGCCAACTCACAGTGACCTTATAGGACAGGGTAGAACTGCCCCTGGGGGTTTCTAAGGGTGTAAGCTTTCTGGAAGCTGACTGCCACCTCCTTCTCCCAAGGCAGCTGGTGGTTTTGGACTATTGACCTTGTGGTAGTAGTCCCATTTGTTACCCACTACTTAATGAGACGGACGGACACAGTGACTGCACGGATGGGCTGAGGCATAGATGCCGAGGAAGGCACAGAACTGTATGTACAGTGTTCCGTTCAGTTGTGCATAGGGTTGCTATGGGTCAGAGCTGACTCGATGGTACCTAACAACAACAACAACAACAACAACAACAACAACAACAACAACAACAACGCAGCCAGGGCTTCTCTCTCTCACCCTCTCTCTCATACACACAGGCACAACTACTCCTCAATTCTCTCTTTCATATTCACTCACAACTACATTTTCCCCAATTCTCTCTTTCACACATTCCTCTCAATGCCTCGCGCTCTCTCTCTCTTGCACACACATGCACACACTCGGTAAGAAACTCTTCGGGTGTTCATGTCTTTGAACCTGGAAAAAGCCCTCCAAACACGTCGGTAAACAGTCCACACAAGATGGACTGAGCTTTGTAGTACTGCAATCATCAGCAGAGATGTGGGGTGGTTGTGGCCCAGGATCCAAAGTGCTCCAGGCCTCCCAGGGGATGCTGGGAGCGCCATGGCTGTCCACCCTTTCAGCTGCGCAGTCTCACAAGTCAAACATGGGGCCTAAGTTTAGAATCCGTTTTCATGACAGTGGTTTTCCATTTAATCCCCTAGAGCTAACAATATGTAATCCGTTTTCCTTAACAAATGACCTCCTTTAACTCCATTAGTTCATAATTAATTTGCTAGCATGTAACCAAGATCATTAACACTTCTGATTAGAGACAGGCAAAAGAGAAAGCCTTTTCCATGGTCGAGGCAAACATTGATTAAAATCTGAGCTGTTTCCTAATTTTCCTTACAATTAAATTCAATGAAAGTGATGATTGGCGATTTGCAGTTGTTTAAAAATTCAATTGGAGGCGAGATGAATGGGCCTTGCTCTGACCAACTTTATTACCCAACTGTGTTCTGGATAGTTTTGCTTTCATTTCCTCAGATCCCATGGGATGAAATGAGAGAATCAAGTGGCAAATGATGTTTCGTGGAGACTTTAACCCCCTAGAGCAGTGGTTCTCAATCTGGGACAGTGCCTGGCTGGATGCCCAGCACCTGCAGGGGCTGCCTCATCATCTCTCAACACCACCTGGGGGCAAAACAGGCTCCCTGGTGGTGAAGTGGGTTCAGTGCTGGGTTGTTCACTGAAGGTCGTCGGTTCAAACCCACCAGTCACTCAGCAAGAGAACAATGAGGCTGTCTGCTTTGGTAAAGCCATGGTGGCCTCAGGAGCCCTCTAGAGCAGTAGCTCTCAATCTCCCTCATGCTCAACCCTTTAATCCAGCTTCTCATGTTGTGGTGACCCACAACCATAAAATTATTTTTGTTGCTGCTTCATCACTGTCATTTTGCTACTGTTATGAATCATCACGTAAATATCTGATATGCAGAATGTATTTTCATTGTTACAAATTGAACCTAATTAAAGCATAGTGATCATCACAAAAACAATATGTAATTATATATTGTGAAATATTTATTTCTAATGACAAATAAATGAAATTTTGTCTTGAAGCATGGTA
>NW_022103968.1:10913769-10932677 GCF_000313985.2 Echinops telfairi
ACAGTAAATATCTGATATACAGGATGTATTTTCATTGTTACAAATGGAACATCATTAAAGCATGGTGAATCATCACAAAACACTATGTAATTATATATTGTGAAATATTTATGTCTAATGACAAATAAATGAAATTTTGTCTTGAAGCATGGTGCAGCATGGGTAACAGTCTTCACACCGGGTACTTGTATGTGGGCGGATCTGCATGTGGGCAGACCCGCCTGGAGATGGATAGAGGAGCGGTGTCTCGGTTCCTAAGACCATCAGAAATGTGTATTTTCCAATGGTTTTAGGTGACCCCTGTGAAAGGGTCGTTCGACCCCTAAAGGGGTCGTGACCCACAAGTTGAGAACCCCTGCTCTAGAGAGAATTTCAGCTTGTTGAGGACGAGGGTGTAGTGTGATGGGGACGATGGAGAATGACAGGTGTTGTTGCTGTTGGTAGGCGCCATCGAGTCAGCTCTGACCCACAGTGACCCCGTGCACACCAGAACGGAACCCTGCCCGGTGCTGCGCCATCTCACCATTTGTTCCAATGCTTGAGCCATTGCTGCAGCCACTGTGTCCGTCCGTCTCCTTGAGAGCCTTCCTCCTTCCTTGGCTCCTCCACTCTCCCAGGCATGATGTCCTTCTCCAGGGACGGTCTCTCCTGACAACATGTGCAAAGTACGTGAGGCCAACGAGGTCTCACCGCCCTTTCCTCTAAGGAGCACTCTGGCGGCCTTTCTTCCAGACAGATTTGTTCCGTCTTTTGGCCGCGGTGGTACTGCCCTACTCAGCCCCAGCACCGTCCTTCAAACGCACGGAGTCTTCTTCCATGCCCTACTTTCACATGCAACGGAGGCTAACAAAAACACCAAGGCTTAGGTCAGGTGACTTAGTCCCCAAAATAAACTATTTTCTTTTCAACACTCTGAAGAGGTCTCCTTAGAGGTAGCATGTAACAATAAGGAGGCAATGGAGTGCTCACCTCCCCGGGAGGAGAGCAGAGTCTGGCTCCTGCAAGCCAATGTTCTTCCTGCGTAGCCCACCCCTGTCAGCCATGGGAGGCTCAGGGGCTACTATGATGCAGAAGAAGAGGTTTCAGTGGACTAGCATGAAAGACTTGGGTATCTACTTCTAAAACATCAGTCCACCTGACCCCTCATCCTCTACCTCCACCCATGGATCTTGATGGAACATTGTCCAGGTCACAGCTGTGAGTGGGTGCACCTGAGTCGGAGCCCACAGGGGAAGGCAATCAACAACAACACTTAGCCAGTTCCACTCAAGTACTCCCTCAACGCAAGAATACTTTCTTCTGTTAAATTGGCATTCTGTGATGGTCACCTTCCCGACACAATCGCTGAAGACAAAGTGGGTGAATAAGCAAATATGGTGAAGAAAGATGATGGTGCCCAGCTATCAAAAGATATAGCATCTGGGGTCTTAAAGGCCTGAAGATAAACAAGCAGCCATCTAGCTCAGAAGCAACAAAGCCCACATGGAAGAAGCACACCAGCCTGTGTGATCACTAGGTGCCAAAGGGATCATTACACAATTGGTGTATGTATGGATTGTGATAGGAGTTGTATCAGCCCCTAATAAAATGATTAAAAACAAACAAAAAAACACTTAGCCAGAATGATAATGACTTGGATGTTTTGTGTGGTCTCCAGTCCATTGCTGTTTTGAAAGGCTTTCACGCTCTTAAAAAAAAAAGGTATATATATATATATATACATATATAAAATCATTTTATTTTATATGTATTTAAAATATATTTATTTAAATATATAAAATATATTCATTTAATGTAATAATTTAATATGAACATATATTTAAATATACAATATAAAAGACACATGATATATTTAAATATATTATATGTTATAAAAATTATATTATATATTATATAAATAAATACATATTTAAAAATCTAAATATAACATATATTAAAATATATGATATATTTAATACATATATACATAGATATTTTAAAATCATTTTATTGGGGGCTCTTACAGCTCTTATAACATTCTATACATTAATTGTATCAAGCATATTTATATGTATGTCGCCATCAGCATTTCTAAACTCTCTTATCTCACTTGACCCCATCGTAACACTCAGGTAGGGGTGGTGGGGAGGGGCCATTAGTGCTTCCCTTTCTGATGGGAACAGCCCCAGAGAAGAAGGAAGTGAAGAGAGTGGACCAACCCCAGGCACTGTGCTCCCTGCAGCTTAACCTGCTTCTTCCTCTGCACTGTGAGGCCAGTGGGTGTGCTGGGTGATACGGGGCCTTTTGTATCTCTCGGACTGACTGGAACCCTTTCTGAGACCAGACTCACCTCAATGAGGTGCCTCGGGTGCAGAACGGAAGAGGCCCTACCCCCAGATCCAGACATTTTGTGCCCTCGGGGGCAAGGTTTGTCTCCCAGTTCACTGAGACTGCTGTCATTGTTAAGAACTGACTCTTGCCGGGCCCTGTGCTAACCATTTTACCCATACTGCTTCACTGAAAGGAGATGCTGAGTGGGGTCCATGTTGTGCGCTTGGTTGCTAACTGAGAGATTAGAGGTTCAGGTCCATCCAGAAGACAAAACAAAACTCACTACCATCAAGTTGATTGTTAACTCACCGTTGACCCTATAGGACATGGTAGAGCTGCCCCTATGGGTTTCTGAGATTGTAACTATGTATGGGAGTAAACCCCATCTTTCTCCTGAGGTGCAGCTGGTGGTTTCAAACTGTGGACCTTGGGGATCACAGACCAATGTGTAACCACTACGCCATGAGGGCTCCTCCCTCAGAAGACAGGCCTAGAAATTTACTTCTGAGAAACATCTGGCATTGACCATCCCATGGAGCCCTGATCTACACTGACACACACGGAGGGCTCTGCGGGGGTCTATGAACACTCACAACCACGCCAGCGTGTGGATTCTTGGCATCCCCATGGTTATTGCTGAGGAAGAGGCAAGCAACTTGTCCACAGTCACAGGGCTAGAGAGTGATTGAGATCCTGGCCATCTGGCTTTGGGGCCAGAGTGCATCTCACGGAAGCCCCAGGTTTCCCAGGTGAGGAGAAGCTTGGGCCTGGCCGTCACCGGTAGGTAGAGGTCTGCCTATCTGCACTACCTGCTAGGCTGGGGCTCCTGGGAGAGCCGTCAGGGATGGAACAGGAAGTGAGTACCATAGGTGCTTTGGGAAGTGTGTGTTGGGGTGAGGAGGCTGGGGCAGCCTCGGTACCCCATTCGCTTCTCCAGCCTCTTAGCACTCACTGCTGAAAATAGGGGTGCGGCCACTTTGACTTCTTGCAACCTTTCAGTCTTCAATGCACCCCCAAGAGGCTGGTCTCTCTTCCCCTCCTGCTCCTGTGATTTCCCTGTCCCCTTAAGGGGCTCTTTTCCAGGGGCCCATGGATGGAGGTGGGTGAACATGCTCAGGTGGTGGCCCATTCCTGGGCCTTGGTGGCAGATGGCGGAGTAGCTTGCCAGTCCTTCCAACATCCTCACAGTGCCAACCCAAGCAGCAGTGTGCTCTTATGGATCAGGAAAGCTGGAGGCAAGAGGTGGGCATCGCAGAGCTTCCTCGTGCCCAGGGGCAGCAGTCAGCTGAGTCCTCTACCCACTCAGAGAACCACAACAAAGCTATAATCTACAATTTATATTCAACTCCTTCCAGAAAAGACTAGTGGCTGCCTGCCTGTCTGCCAGGGGCTTTGTAACTTCGAGCTTTGCTTTGATGAAATTAAGGGGCTTTCAGGTGGTCTCCTGGGTTAGGTGCTGCCAAATTAATATCATCTGTGAGGTAATTGCCCACATAAGCTCTCTCATCCTTGCGGTGCTGTGGAAGTTCTACATTATTATCTCCACGAGACAGAGAGGGATACTGATGCTGAGAGGGTGAAGGGACCTCCCCAAGGTCACCCATGTGGGGCAAAGTAGAGTTTAAATTCAGGCTTGTCTGACTTGGGCAGCATCCAGGAGGTTGTCTGGGAAGCAGGCATTGATGCCACGTCTTTCGGAATATCATTGCCTAACGCCATTGTAGGCAAAGTTCATCTCTGCAAATTACCCAGATGGTTCCAGCCTCTCACTGAACGTGGGCCCACCTTTCCCTGGGGCTGTTTCTACCCAAGACATTGATCTTGGTGAGTCGGAAGGGGACTGCCTTTTGGTGTGTCTGGTCAAGGGACACGTTGAAGACAGAGCCATTCCCAGCATCCATCTCTTCAATCAAAGGATCCAGTTGTAGATGATTTGGTCTTTAAGAACAAGAGTCTGGAGTCAAATGCCAGTTCTGTCATTGGGTGACCTGGGTTAACCTTGGCTAAGAGTTTGCTCCTTTGTTACCTGGAGGTTATCCACAACTGCTCCACAGGGTTGTTGAGGGAAAGAAGTGATACATGTAGAGCAATGCATAGCATCGTCTTAATGAAGCCCCAGCCTGATGCTCTGTTAGAAGTGAAAGCCAAGGGTTTTATTAAAAGGAAAAGAGATTCACGAATTGGGAGAGAAGGCAGGGTCCTATGATGTTCCAAATTACAAGAGGAGAGTGTAGTTCTATTGGGTGCTCACAGGAATGAGGGGGTACGTGACAAAAAGTTATAAAGGGAGCTTTTACACAACCATCCTTCTTAACATTGTCATTTCTTTTTTTAAACCTCTGGGGACATGTGGAACAAGGCTTTCTTGCCTCCAACTGCACAAACACTCAGGGGAAATATCTTTGCACAAACAGCTCTTCACATAAACTAAAATCTTGACCCTTAGTCCTTTTAAGTTACCATATTTACTCGTGTATAAGCTGAGTTTTTCGGCACATTTTTAATGCAGTTTTGGTGGTAAAATTAGGTGCCTCGGCTGATATTCGGGTCAGCTTATACTCGAGTATGTATGGTGCAAGCAGTTGACCTGTCTCTTTCGAACAGTAGAAACAGAAGTTGGAAGCCAAATTGTAGTTTGATTCAAATGAAGGTTAATTAGGTATGGGCCAGTCGTTTTGGTCGTGTTTGGTTTTGTATTTGCATACCCAGTCTCCCCGATTTGACCTGCAACCCCGGTAGGGTACAGCTCATCCACTCTTATTCTGAAAGGATCTGATCTTTCAGAGATGACTATCCTATTTGAGGTTTCAGGGCCTCAGATGCTAACGCCAGACACCATCAGGTATACCTTGCTGCATAGCTTAGGCCTCATCTTCAGGATGAGCTGCTTCTCTTCGGGGAAGGTGCTGCAAAGAGGTCACATTGGAGGAACAACTTGACATTCCAAAAGGTCCGATCCCAGAACTAGGCTTCATTTTCCTTAGCAAAAACAGCGTCCTCACAAGGCGAGGTGCTTCACGGGTTGGCGGTGGCCATGAGAACTTCAGTGTGTAACACATTTTACAAGCCCTATAAGGACAATTACAATGATGAACTGAGTAGCCTGGCAAGTGGAAAAGAGCTATTGCAGATATGGTATTTTGGGGTCACCAACTAAAACTATCAAAGAAGGGAAGTAGTCACGGAGGAATGGTATGTAACCAGAGGCCTTTGGATGTATTTTAGTAATATCTTGTTCTACTTCTCCGGAGCAGTTGACCTGTGAACAGCAAGTGGTATTAGCAATAGCACAGACTCCTCTTGGTTGAGGGAGGAGGACGTCAAAGACACTTATACAACCGAAAACAATTTTAGCAAAGGATTCTAAGGACTCCATTCAATCAGCAACAGTATCTGGGCCACAGTGGCACTCAGATTGTGAATAGATTTTTCTAACGGTAATTCCAAAGAAAGAACCAGCTTTGCCCAGCCTTATCAATGATGGAATTATCTGAGCGGTCAAGTTCCCTTTTCTGTAGAGATATTAATTCTAAGTAACTGTCCAAGAGTAAGCCGTCATAGTATGAGTGTGTGTATCGTCATGAGTATTCCAAGGGGACCTAGGGGACCTTGGCCCCACCTATTGTCACCAACGAGGCCTCATTGTAGGGTGAACCATTGGACTTTTCTCTTAAGAAAGTTGGTCCTTCCCACTAAAATACAGCCAGATGGGGCTCATAGCATAGCTCAGTACTTAAGATATGGAATGGACTAGTAGCTCTCTAGGAGCCCTGGTGGTGTAGTAGGCTGCACATTGACCTATTAAACAATAAGGTCAGCAGTTCGAACCCACCAGCTGCTCCATGGGCGAAAGATGAGGGTGTTTACTCCCATAAAGATTTAAAGTCTTAGAAACCTAAAGGGACAGTTCTACCCTGTCTTACACGGCCACTCCGAGTTGGAATTGACTACAGGGTAGTGAGTGTGGTTTGTTTTAAGTAACTGTTTTGAGCTAGTCTGTAGGCAACGAATTGTCACAAATGGAAAATTCTACATAACTCTGGAGACAGGTCCAAACTGGGGAATTTTGATGATTCAACGTATGACTACTACTTCTTAAAGAGCAATAATATCAAGCTCTGCTAACAGAAAGAACACACTGTGTGAGAGGAATAGAACATCCATCGGGACCTACCCAAGCATGAGTAAGACTGCAACAGGGAGCTGATGGACAGATAGAAGGTTCTGGAGGCAAACACATTTTCACATGAGTGCCTGTTTTTCAAGATCAATGGTGACGTTAGGTAGGAACTTAAGATCTAAAACTGGCACAGTGAGAGATCAATATGGTCTTGTGTGGTGGAGGGGAAAAATGATATATCTGGGATTCAATCAAATTCCTAGTGCTGGCTACTGATTGATTTAATTTGCTAAAAGCACTTTTCATTCCAAGCATCAGCGATAAGCATCAAAAGAATAAAAGGCTTAACGTATTGGATTAGAGGGAAAGGCTCTCCACAACGATCAAATTACTAAGAAACAACCCCACATGTGTGTAAAGACGGTTCAAGCTTTAAATACCAGCAGTTAGAAAAACAGTGCAAGCATTCCGGCAGCTGGCCCGTCATCTTGTTCCATGTTCCTTGGGAACAGCTGCTTGCTCTTGAAGTCATCTGCTTCGGACCGTTAGAACATTCCAGCCTTAGCTCCAGCTGGCTGACCAGCCCAGAGAGGTGCCTTAGCTTTCTTTAGCGGTGACAAATGAATCTGAGGATTAATTCCTTCTGGCTTTGCGGAGCAAGGGCTAGTTCAGAGCACTGGATAAGATCCTTGAGCAGGCCTCTGAAGAACATTTTAGTTGATGCAGTTTCTGGGAAGCATCGTCTCCTGTGGCGAGCTTAAGTGAAGGAGGAGAAGCAGGGCTTTGTGACACAAGGGTCTCATCTGTGAAGACCATTCCTCTTAGGATGACACCAGAGATGACAATGTTTCCGTAGTTGCGGTGGCACTCAGCATCTGTAAGGGCCATGTCGGAAAGGATGATAGGTCTTCGAGAAAATGTTTCCTAAGGATTACGTTTATGAGGTCCAGAAGGAGTGCTTCTTAGAATCCAAAGAGACTCAAGGGAGAATTGTAGTCCAAGTTAAACTTAAGAACTCAGCAAATTTAGCAAGTTGGGGTTTTAAAAGGCCACTTATTCTTTCTACAAGCCCAGAGGACCGAGGATGATGAGGGCACTGCCATCTCTGGTAGACGGGGAAGGTTTGGCATCATTCTGGAACAGTCTATCCAAGCAAAGGAGTTCGCTGATCACTGCAACGAATTTCTGGCCTTCCTCAAGGTAGCTCTTAAGAAGGCCATCCGTTGTTACAAAAGAACCAATATCACATGGCCAGGAAGATGTCCCTCCGATGTGAAAACCTGAAAATCCTTACTAAGATGTGTATCGACCACTGACATTGCGGTTAGCAGCCCGGGACATAACCCACCACACCACAGCCCTCCTGGGAGTTCTTATTAGAGGGACACACAAAAGTTTAGGAAGAACTATTTTAGCACCGGACCCTAACCACAGTTTAGCATTAAGGTCTTGGTAACTACCTTTTTCTCATATCTCCATCCATCTGAGCTAAGTTAGGGGTTTGCTTGCGCAGCATATATAACCAAATACTTCATGTGGCAGTTACCATCGGCACCATCATCGCTATTATCACGATCATTTTTTGTGGGCTATGAAAGGACTTTCCCCCAGCTTTTCTCCCCCAAATATATGTTAGACCTAGGACACTGCTTGCAACTAATGGTAAATGATTGTCAAGTTATCTACCTGAAGGCACCAGCCATCCAGAGCAAGCAGACCCTATTGTGTGTCCAGCAATAGGTGGGGCTCACACCCTGCTGTTAAGGACAGTGAATTGCCTCCCCTGAAAATTTAGAGTAAATCGTGTCTCCAGCTCAAGGACAATCAAAGTTAGGCTGCCATATTGCGTCTAGAGTCCACCCATCTTGTCACACGTGTACCCCTAATCCCTCCCCTTCCTATTGTGTGTACACCCCTAGATCATCCCCCTCCTATTGCTTGTATTATTGCCTATGGCACACCACTTCCTCTTGTGTATGTGGTCATCTGTAATCAGGGGGCCTTGCTCATCCCCTTAAGATATATAAGCCTTGGTTAGAAATAAATCACTCTCCCTCCTCCTGTCCTTTCCTCCTCCCAAATCCCCACATGGACCACCAAGAAGGGCTGAGGTGAGCATGCTACCATGAAGTGTGTCTGACTCTTTTATTTTACTCTCTCTCCTATCTCTCTTATTCTCTATGAATTTACTATAATCTTTATATATTATAACCGTATAATTTTGCCTACCAAACCCATGATAGTCTTAGGGGCTGGTTTCCCCTCACAGTTTTTATCAGGCTAAAAGGAATGAGCAAAACCCAGAATACTGCTAATTTTGCATCTCTAAGGTGGCCTCTGGTTATAATCATCTATCAGAGCTGAAAAGATCTTGACCGTTGAGGTCCGATGCTGATTCTACAGAGGGGAAACCTGAGGCCCAGAGCTCAGTTTGGGCTAGTGCTTTGGTAGCTTCTTCCCTAACCTGGTGCTCCCATGACTTGTTGAACCATCTCAGTGGCCAATAAGGAGCAGGAGAAGAAATCCTCTCCCCACTGGAGCCAGGAAGTATTTAGACAGTTTGGTTCCCCCTTAATGTTTTATGAACTATTTCTGTGTGTCCTAGCAGGGTGCCCCGTCACACAGTAGAGGAATGAAAGTTATTAATGACCAAATCTGGAGACATGGTCCTCAGCCGGCACCTCCCTAGCAGTGCCAGGGGCTCCTGGTGGGCAGAAATCGATTGCTTCCAAGGGCAGCCAACATTTCCTTGCCTTATCTCATGACCGCTCCTGTGTTTCCCTGGGAATTTGGATGGAAATATCCACCAGGTTTTAGTCAGAAGGGCATGGTGACTCACTTGCTTTGAAAGTGTAATACTATCTCTAGTTTAAAATAATACAGAAAGTAGTGGGGGGAGTCCCAATAAGACCTGGCAGCTCAATTGGTACCCATCCCATTTTCTCCCCCATTGTGTTCAGGTATGGAGTGACAGGGTATTCCATGGGCGGGGTGCTCGAGGCAGGGGTCAAGAGGGTGGATGACCTTATGCCCAGCTCTTTTCTTTGGTTTAGGGCCTGGCATGTGACCCAGTTGTGGCCAATGAGACCTGAGGGAGGTCTACTGAGGATTTTTGAGAAAGAGATGCTTTAGATGAGAGAATCACCCCACAGTCACCCCGTTGGTGTACATTGGCTGTGGGAGCTCAGCCAACCCCTGATCTGCATTTGAGGGTGCTGGCTTCTTAACTTCGAGAGAGAGTGTGTGCGTTTTGTGTGTTCATTTTAGGGTCAACAAAATATTGCCTTGAGCCAAACCTGATTTTGCATGGCCCATGAACAAAGCACTTTGTTTACATTTAACTAAGAAGAACTCAAGGAGCCCTGGTGACATTGTGGTTACTCATTGGGTCACTAACTGCAAGGTTAGCAGTTTGAAACCACCAGCTGATCTGTGAGAGAAAGAGGAAGCTTCCTACTCCTGTAAACAGTTGAACTCTCAGAAACCGATGGGGGACATTCTTCTGTCCTATAGGGTCGCTATGACATGGTTTCAACCCAGTGACCACGAGAAGAATGGCTCACATTTAAGAACTTCTGTTGTAGCCTTAATTTTACCTCTTGGCCTGCAAGGCTTAAATTGCTCTTTGCCCCTTTACAGAAAGCCTTGGGGGTAGCTGGATGCCGGTGAACAGAGCTGACCATGCCCAGGTTTGGGCTGCTCTGCGGACCGCTGCCTTTCTGGCCACCCCACCCGGTGACCAGCTGCCCTCCAGGCGTCCCTGCGTCCCCACGCTCAGACAGAGCCCCTGAGCCCTGAGCCCCTAGTGCTGGGCCACTGCTGGAGGCGGCCGCTCCCGCTGAGAGCAGGTGCGCGCGCCACCCGAGCGGCATCTTGACGATAAAAGCCAATGAGCTGAGTTTAACAGCAACACGGCCCTGCCAGGTGGCTTCCTTCAGGGCTGCCCATCTGCAGGCCTGGGCCCTCTGGATTGTCCAATCAGGAGCGAGCCACGCTCCCCCAGCCAGCTCCCGCGCACCGGCCAGCCAATCTCCGGTTTCCGCCAGCGCCAACTCTTGGCCGCCCTCCAGGCTTCCAAGGCCACCGCCAGATGGTAGCTAACGGAGGGTGAAAACGCTCCTGGGAAGGTGGCCGGCGGAGCAGGAGCCCTCCAGGTGTGGCTGCCCGAGCGTGGGCCTGACTTCCACGCCTGACTCCATGCCAGCCGCCCATCCCTGCCCCCAGGGGTGGACAGCTGGCCCTTTGTACATGACAAAGGGTATCGAGCCAGGGGCTTGCGCAGTGGAGACCTGTGCCAGGGTGGTGGTGGTGGCCGCGGGTGGGGTAGGGGGGTGGGGGGTGTTGTGGGCATCCTGCTCAGCAAGATATCCAGGCAGACTGGAAGTCGGGCTGGTTCAGCCTTTGCCCTTTACCTGGAGTGAAGGGCCAAGAAGGCCACATATCTGGGAACGTTTTGCCCCGCCTTACAGTCCCTGAACGGCAGACCCGGCTCTTTCCTCCGGTGGGACAGCTTGACTTCTCTGCTCAGGGGTGGCTGTACCTGCTACTCTCATTGTCCTGGGTGGGCTCAGGAGCCGTGCTAGGGTGGGATGGGGGTAGGGGTGCCAAGTTCACAAGCAACCCAGTCCCCATGGGCCAGGCCATCATTGGTCACCAGATCCCCTCCCAGCCCCTACTGGCTACAGGAGCAGGTGTCTGAGGGCAGAGCCAGCTCTGCAGAATGGAAAAATGTTGTTCTAAAAGATTCTTTTTTTAATTTTAGGAAAAAGATTCTCTCTGCCAGCAAGTCAATGCCGACTCAGTGAGCCCCTGTGGGTGTCTGAGACTGTAACTGTTTAAGGAGTAGAAAGCCTAGTCTTTCTCCCGAGGAGCTGCTGGCGGTTTTGAACTGCCGACCATGAGGATCACAGGTCGATTTGTAACCACTACACCACCAGGGCTCCCCCAAGTAAAAAGACCAGTGGCTTTCTGAAAAGAATTGAAACGACCAATGCTGTGTTATCTACATTTCATCTATATTTAAAAATTCAGCAGTTGCCAGGTGGATGGGGGAGGGGGAGAGGATGACTAAGTGGAGCACAGGCCATTTTTAGGGCAGTTGAACTATTTATAACAGTAACTGTGAGGACCTGGTGGCTAGTGGTTATGAGGCTGGCTGCTAACCACAAAGTCAACAGTTTGAAGCCACCAGCCTTCCGTGGGAGAAAGATGGGGCTGTCTGTTCCTGTAAAGAGTTGGTTTCAGAACCTCGCTGAGGATCATTCTACCCTGCCCTATACACTCGCTATGATCCGGGATCGACTCGACGGCAGTGAGCTTGGTGAGGACCAGGCAGCATTCTGTTCTACTGTAAGTGGTTGGGGTCGCTATGGGCTGGAACCACCCTGATGGCACCTAAAAATATAACTGTTCTGTATGATACTGTGATGGTGGGCATTAGGCATTTGCTAGTGGCAAATGTAAACTAAGGAACTAAGACCTTTAGTTAATAATCATTGCTTCATTGTACTGCCCTGTGTGGTTCTGAGACTGGACGTCTTTATGGGAGTAGAAAGTCTTGTCTTTTTCTTGAAGAGTGGCTGGTGTCTTTGAACTACTGACCTTGTGGTTAGCAGCCCAACTTTCAATCACCAGGGCTCCAGTATGAACTGCAACTCAATGTAGAGAAAACCCAAATCCTCAAAACTGGACCAGTAAGTAACATCATGATGAGCGGAGACTAGTTGGATGTTGTCAAGGATTTCATCTTACTTGGATCTACAGTTAATGCTCATGGAAGGAGCAGTCAAGAGCTCAAATGACACAGTACACCGGGTATATCTGCTGCACAAGACCATTTTAAAGTGTCTAAAAGCAAGGATGTTACTTTGAGGACTAAGGTGCACCTGGCTCCAGCTATGGTATTTTCCATTGCCTCATCTGCACGCGACTTGTAACCACTACACTGGTCATTGAATAAGGAAAACAAGAGAAGAATCAATGCATTTGAATTACGGTGCTGGAGAGGAATATTAGAAGTATGTACCATGGACTGTCAGAGGAACAAACAAATCTGTTCTGGAATAAGTACAGCCACAATGCTCCTTAGAGGCAAGGGAGGCAAGACTTGGTCTCGTGTACTTCGGACATGTTGTCAGGAGAGAAGAGTCCCTGGATAGGGCATCATCATGCTTGTTGAGTAGAGGGGCAGCGAGAAAGCGGAAGGCCCTCGATGACACGGATAGACATGGTAGCTGCAACAATAGGCTCAACAGGACCAGGCAGCGTTCCCTTCCGTTGTACCTAATGTCACTGTGAATGACTCAGTGGCACCTGACAACAGCAACCACAACAACAAAAGCAGGCTCATCAGCTGTAACATGGGTTGTATGTTAGACAGGGTTCACTAGAGAAACAAAACCAGGACACTTATGATTATATATGTATATATATATATATAACATAAGAAAACAGCTAATTATAGAGCAGTACAAATGGCTCAATGCAACTCACTTGTGTGAGACAGCTAATACACTGGCAGTACTTCAAGTCTTTTTTTTTTTTTTTTCCACTATAAAGTACTTCAAGTCTTGAGGGCCGCCGGGTGCAAGTCAAGGAAGCAGACAACTGAGTCCTCTTTAGAGCAATTCAGGCAATCCGGCCACAGGCAGCAAACAGCAAGGCAGGTCACCAACAGTCAGCCAGATGACAGGGTCTGACAGTCCCCAGCTCAAGTGATGTATACCCCAGTAGCAGGGTGAAGCAGATCTTGAAGGAACCTCAAACTATGGCAACACAGTCCACAGGTTAGTTGTCCCACACATAATGTAGCTTGCAAATTGAGGCAGAGAACAAACTAAGGCAGCCACACACTGGTCTGATCATCAAAGAGCAAGAAACAAGAAAGGCGAGACTCGCTGAGCCATTTATCTCTCCACCCTTCAATTAATCCCACTTGTGTTCATTGGCCAGGTTGGCACAATAAACCTACCTATCACAGGTTGGCTGCCTGCCATCCACAGGGAGCTTGTGGTTAGAAGGACATGTGTCTCGGTGTTGGGAGGGGAAGGCTACCACAAAGAGTGGTGGATTGCAGGGACTCAAGGTGATGAACATGCAGAAGGGTTTTCTGAGTTGATAGGCAGTCGAGCTGGGAAGGTCAAGGAGTTGATATAGTCAAGTGTGTGTATGGGGAGGGTGATGTATGTAAGTCTCAGGGGCAGTAACAAAAGAGAGGCTGAGGAGGGTGAATGAGCTGGCATTCAGGTGGGTTCTTCTTCAGAGTGGGCACGTCCAAGACTTAATTTTAAACTCCTTCCCTGGCTCCAGCTACCCTTGGTGCTTCCCCACCCCCACCCCCCACTGCAATCCAGTGCAGTGTGCTGCCCACTCCAGGCCAGGGTGGGTTGGGCAGTACCTTGGGCTCGGGTGGGTACCACAGAACCAGCCACAGAATGGACTTAGGCGGAAGCAGGGATCAGTTGGGTGGCTACAGTAACGAAGCCTGGCCTATTATGAGAAAGGCCTAGTGGGTTACACAGTGGGCTGTAAAATGGAAGGTCGGTAGTTTGGACCCACTAGCTGATCTGAGGAAGAAAGAGGAGGCAGTCTGCTCCCATAAGGATGGCCTTTGAAACCCCACAGGGCCCTTCTCCTCCTTCTTGTACGGGGTTGAAGCTATGGATGGAATTGGGTGTCCCTTCCCAACAATGTACTCGCTGTAAATCTTAAACCTGTGATTGTCACACCCTTTGGGAATGGGGCTTATTTGTTATGCTAATGAGACAGTACTCGTACGGGCTGTGTTTTCAGTCAGTCCCTCTGGGGCAGTTCGACTGTGTCACCTGGAGTCATGAGTGGAAAGAGACTTGACAGCAGACAACAAGAGTTGCTTCCTTAGGGTGTTGACATAGACAATGGGGTGGGGGCATGATGGAGAGGGAGGCCAGCAGATGGGGACACATCCCTTCCTCTCCTCTCTGTGTCCACTCTGACTCCTGGAGGAAGATCAGCAGAGACGGGAGGAGGCCATTGAGAAGGGGATGCTCTGATGTGCCTTCCAGGAGAAGCCCTGCTCGCTTCCAAGGAGGGGCACAGGTTTGGGAAGTCCCAGATGGAGAGCAGGTGGTTTCCTCGGGAGACAGCTCAGAGGCTCTGCACTGCCTGTTGCCAGGGTAAACAGCCATCACAGAGAGCCACGCCAATCTTTTCCAAAGCGCCGTCTCACTGGAGACCCAGCACGGAACTGGCTGTGTCCGGATGAAGCCAAGTCTCTAACTAGGGTCAGAGCACCATGCCTGGCCCCACCTCCGATGGGCATGCACCTTGAAACACCGTATTTATAGACTTCTGAATGTGTGCCAACGCCTTTCCTCCAGACGGACCAGGCTCATTCTTGTGGGGATTCTCGCCTTGGGTCATCACTGAATGCCAACATAGAGCCTGAACTATCCCCTTAGCCCTGGTGGAGTGCCTTTCTTTGGAATGAGTTGGTTGGCCAGACAAGCTATCTTCCAAATTCCTTTGTATAGAGGATGAGTGCTTCCAGTACAGCATTGTGTACTGAAATATCACAATCGGTATTCCATGCATTCCTGGAGCTCTGTGTTTCCCCACGGCCATCAGTGCATCCGGGACTTCTTCCTTCATGACAACTGATTCTTGATCAGTTCCTCCGGAAATGGTTGATCATTTGGCCCATTCTTTCAGGAGCAGTGACTCTGTATATTCCGTCCCTCTTCTTTGGATATGCCCTGCATTGTTCAATTTCTGGTCCATCCTCAAAAACTCACTGGAGTGGATTCCGACTCATAGTGAACCTATAGGACAGAGTAGAATTGCCCCTGTGGATTTGTGAGGCTGTAAAACCTCTCCTTTCTTGCTTGGAGAGGCTGGTGGGTTTGTACTGCTGACCTTGCTGATTAGCAGTATAATGTGTGCCTCACTACATGACCCAAACTCCCCCTACCCCCCAAAACTCATAAACTCATAGCCATCGAGTCAGTTCTGACTCATAGAAACCCTATTCGACAGGGTGGACCTGCCCCTTTGGGTTCTGAGGACTAACTCTGTAGAGGTGTTTTAAGAAAGCCTCATCGTTCTCCTGAAGAGTGCTGGTTGTTTCAGGTGTTGGCCTTGTGTTAGATGCCCAACACAGAACCCACTACTACCAGGGCTCCTTCTTCTGCCCATAGAATCATTCAAAATTGCAACTCAAAGCATGCATTTTTTTCTTTCAGGTTTTTCAGCGTGGAAATGTTGAGAATGTTCTTCACTTTGGGTTTCCTAACTCCAAGTCTTTGCAAATTTGATTATGACACGTTACTTTGCCTTCTTGGGCTGCCCTTTGGAATTTTCTGTTCAGTTCTTATTTCCAATAAATAGGTTATTGGTCTGGCAAAAGTCTAACATGCGATCTCCATGTCATTTCTAATACCAAAGCCATATTTTCCAAGTACCGATCCTTCTTTGTGTTTAATTTTTGCATTATAATCACCAGTAATTCTCAATACATCTTGATTGTATGTTTGAACGATGACCAACTGTAGAAGATAGTGAGACTCTTCCATTTCTTTATCTTTGGCATTAGAGGTTGGTGCATACATTGGAATGATAATGATATTAACAGGTCTTCCTTGCAGGAATATGGATCTTATCCTGATATCGACCATAGTGTATGTCAGGATAGATCTAAAAATGTCCTTTTGACAATGACAGCAATGCATGTCCCATTTCTGACTGTTCCAGCCACAGTGGTCAATGCCAGTTAATTTCAGCTCATGAATGCTTGGGATTAGTGTTTTCTGTAATTTTGGACAACTTTCAGTTTTCCTTGATTCATACTTCATATGTTTTATGTTCCATTTATTAATGGATGTTTTCAGTTGTTTCTTCTCCTTTTGAGTTGTGCTGCAGCAGCAAATGAAGATCCCCGTAACCTTATTCCATCTGTGTCTTAAGATCGACTCGAATTTGACAAGACAGCTCTTCCTCAGTCATATGGTGAGCTCCTTCCAACATGAGAGGTTCATCTTCAGGCACTATGTCAGAGAATGTTCCATGGTGACTAGAGAAACAAACCTAGGGAGATTCTCAGATGTGTATAAAAAAGAGCTTTATATGAAAGAGCAATTGTATATTGAGAAAACACCCCAGGCTAGTCCAGATCAAGTAAGTAAGCCCAATATTAGCCCATATGCTCTATACTAGTCCATAAATTCTTCTTTAGACTCACACAACACCTGCAACGATGCCAAATGCAGCCAGTGGGTGGAATGTCTTGTGGATCCAGTGGTGGTGGAAGCATCTCAGCACTGGCGTGGGTCTCCTTGTGGCTCCTCCAGCTCCAGGGCTCTGGCTGAATCAGCATAGCTCCATCTGGCTTGTCATCAGAAATGTCTCACAGGGAGACAAGCAGAGAGAGTGTGTGTGGCCTCCAGTGAGCTATTTATCTCCGTTTCACCTCCAAATGAGGTCATCAAGCTGTAACCTGATTGACAGGCTAGACTCCACCCCTTCCTCAAGTTGACAGGAGATTATGTAACTGCCATGCGTGGCTATCCATAAGGTTTTTAATAGTCTTCTCTCCACTCCCCTGCCCTTACCCCCCACCTCAGGGTTAGATTGCTAGGTTCTTCTTCCTGGTCTGTTTCAGTCAGGAAGCTCCATGGAAACCTATCCACCACGGGACCTTCCTTTGCTCATGAGGCATAGCTCAGGATGAAAAGCAGCATTGTAAACATCTATTCGTAATCTGGATATAGAAATACCGGCAGCACAGCTTCTAGCATCCCAACAATGCACTTGCCATGACAGTATGACAAAGTGACAGAAAGTGGTCCATAAAGACTGCAGCCAAGAAAGTCCTATGGGTCAGTTCCCCTCTGTAAGAACATGTGGTCACTGTGGGTTGGACTTGACAGCAAATATCAGTTAACAACCGTCTGGCTCCAGAGCCGGGGCATTTAGCCAACAGGAATACCGTGGTGCATTTCATGAGCTGCAATTTGCCTGTCCTTCTTCCTGCTCTTGTCCTCTCAGCAGCATCCTGTTTGCACAGGCAACCAGGCTGCTTCTGCCCACTTTCACCTCCTTCCTTCCTCTAGAGGGCAGGGCCACGTGGTCTAGCCCACCAAGAGGATGGGAAAGCAAAAGGAAGGAAGGGGACAAGGCCAGTGTGGAACCTACAGGGGTCATAGTGATACTGGCTATCAAGACCAGTCTGAGCAGGGTCTAAGAGGCATGACTCCTAAGTGGTGAGGCTGAGAGAGGGTTCAGGCAGAGAAAGGGAGCAAGCGGCAGAGGTCTTCTCCACAGGTGTATTGGAGACCACCTGTTCTCGGGTTTTTGCGACCTTGGTTTGTCTCCACGAGTGCTCATCCCCATTGGCGTGGCCTGGTGTGCGGTCACGCACTGTGACACCCCCACCCCCAAGACCAAGAGGTGACCACAGAAGAAGGCCGGCCATTTGCGCTCTCAGTGGCTGTGAGTCATTGGCTCCTGCGTGTGATGGTCGTTATTCCCAGACTCACCAGTGCTGGGTGCCTGTCACGATAGCTACACTGGACTCGGCCCAAAGCTGTGGTGTCCCTCTTGGGTCCACCAGGTTCATTCTGCCCAGTGGACGCCGGCGGTCTGCACAGGGAGACGGGTGGCTGCGGTCACTAGGCAAGTGTGTGATATGGAATCCCAACTTGAGCAACCAGTGCAAAACGGGGTGGTGGCAGAGAGGTAAGGACCACTTTGGGGACCCCTGGAGAGGAGGGGCCTTCTAGTCCAGGCCAGTGGGAACACCTGTCCCTCTAAATGACAGAGACTGTTACTGCATGTCCAGCCTGGAGGGGATTGGTTGCTGGCTTCACCTCAGAACACAGCCATCTCTGTGACCTGGAATGGCTCCTGGTGGGGCTGTGGAATCCTCAGCATCTTCCTGAGCTCCCGGCCAGCTGGGTCACATGACCCATACGTGGTAGAGCTGGGGCAGTGTGGGCGGGGTGCGGCAGGAAACACAGGAGGCATTCAGTAAGTACCTAGGGAATGAGTATCTGAATTGGCACAGGGCCTGCTCTCAGGAGACTCATGCCAGGCTTGCCTATTTGCAGACAGCTCGTCACTCATTAATATCCACAATGCTCTGGAGGTTGGGAAAAGGAGAGGAGAACGTTGGCTCGCATCAGCTGCTGAGAAATCGGATATGGTTTGCGCAGACCGGGTAGAAGGCTGTTTTCCAGCAGGGCACAAGGCTGTAGTGTCCTAAGTGAGAGAGGAGCCAGCATTGAGTCTGAAGGATTTGAGAAGTTAGAGAAACATTCTTTTCTGGAATTCCAACAGAATTTCTGATTCTATAGAACAGGGGTCCTCAAACTACAGCCCACAGGCCACATGTGGCCCACTGAGGACATTTATCCGGCCCGCCGGGTGTTTTTGCCCCTTTTTGTTTTTTACTTCAAAATAAGATATGTGCAGTGTGCATAGGAATTTGTTCATAGTTTTTTAAAAA
>NW_022103968.1:10933756-10953258 GCF_000313985.2 Echinops telfairi
TTTAAGACCCCAGATGTTATATCTTTTGATTGCTGGGCACCATCAGCTTTCTTCACCACATTTGCTTATGCACCCAATTTGTCTTCAGTGATCATGTTGGGAGGGTGAGCATCCCAGAATGCTGGGTTATTAGATCAAAGTGTTCTTGGTTTGAGGGTGTACTTGAGTAGAGGCCCAATGTCCATCTGCTACCTTAATACTTAACATATAAATATATGTGCATAGATCTATTTCTCTATAGTTATATATAAAAATATTTACATATGCATATACCTGTATTTAGACCTCTATAAATGCGCTTTGTCTTCTAGTTCTTTCCTTGATTTCCGTTAACTTTCCTCTTGTCCCACTATCATATTTAACCTTCATTCGGGTTTCAGTAATTTCTCTCGTGTACATTGCCCTTGATCTAGCTCCACCAGGCATCCCATACCCTCCTTGCCATTGATTTCAGATCACTTGTTGTTCCCTTGTCCCTGGGTTGGTTGACACCCCCCTTCCTTTCCACCACCTCCCCTCTCGTGTGTTCCCCCGGAACCATCAGTCCCGTTATTTTCTTCTCCGGATTGTTTATTCCGCCTATCTTATCTAGATAGACATGCAGAGACAATAATAAGCACAAAAACAAGACAAAGCAAAACAAAGCAACAAAAGAAAACAAACCAATGACAAAAAAAGAAAAAAGCCTATAAATAGTTCCAGGTCTGTTTGCTGACCTTTAGGAGTGTTTTCTGGTCGAGTCTGATGGGATGCCTCTCACTGGCCCACAGTCTAGTTTGGTATTCCCTGAGGGCTTCATTGCTTTGCTCCCCTTGCTGTTCTGTTGCATATCCTTAGTGTTTCGCCCCAGTGTAGTGGGGCCAGATCTGACACAATTCCCACACTGTGTCTCCAGTGTTGCCCCTGTAGTGCTATGGGTCAGTGAAGGACATCGTGTCTTGTGGTGGGGCCGGCCCTATGGTCCTCTCTGTGCATTGGCTGCTCTAAGCAGGAACATTGTCCTCAGGCCTTGGTGGGCCAGGGTGTGCTCCACTCTCTCTCCATCCCTCTTTGTTTGTTCCTGTGTGCTCTGATCAGATGCGCCCCTCTTGCTGAGCTGTCCTCAATTGGATGGTCAGATAAGCATTTCATGTACACTGACACTAATCTGCCTTTCTCTACCCAATGTGGACTATCCTATGAGAGGAAAGTTCATGGGAAAACATTATTTTTCATTGTTTGTCCATGAACTCACTCTTTCAAATGCATCCCAATTACTTAACAAATGACTTGAGCTGCCCCAAGATGGCGCTGCCCTGCCGGTCAACAGTTCCTGTGGTTAGCTGTAGACTCACTTGTCAACACTTGCTCTTTGTTGAACACACTGCAACTGTTTCCGCTTGGATTGCATTTGCCCATATTGTTTTACAGACAGAGGTGGGGAGTGGGAAGAAAAGTGAGAGAGAAGGTCTTAACACCAGAGAGAAGCAGCATCAATCTTTTAAACTCACGTCATTTGCATTAAAGATGGAAACATTTTTTGCGGCTAAACTTTGGTCTCAGTTGGATGCTCATTGGACTTATATGGGTCTACTATTGACTCAATGATAAAGGAAAATCACAACATAAAAGGAAATTCTATGAATGCTTGAGTGGAATAAAATCATTTTAAAATAAATTTAAATTTAAGATAAAATACGTTTAAAAGTCATTCTCATAATGAGAGCTACTACTAGACTATCTGGCACCGTGCGCACATTTAGAATAAAAGTCACCCCTCCTTCCTGAGAACCCGCTGGGTAAATAACGAAACCCGTGCTCCTATTTATTCCCTTGGCCGGGTGCCTCTGTTGAGGCCACGCAGCGCAGTTTGAGATGGAACACCCATTTATGATATGGAAGTCTGTCGCGCCCCTTCCCTAGTTGGAGACCCGTTGGTGCGGTTCTGCGCTGTCCTATGACACTCATAGCTCCTGAGTCAGTACAGGCTCCATGGCCGTGGGTTTGGTTAAATCATCACAGGAGCAGGTGGTCAGGTTTTTTCTCAAACCATCAGTTGGTGAACAGCCAAGTGCTTAACTGCTGAGCCACCTCAGCCCCAACCCCTTGCCGTTGCGCTGAGGCTGGTTCACCGTGACCCTGAGACACAGAGTTGAATGGCCCTCCGGCTTTCCTAGGCTGCAAATCTTCATGGAAACAGATCGCTAGGCCTTTCCTCCCTTGGAGTGGCTAGTGGGTTCAAGTCTACCTTTTTTTTTTAGCAGTTTAGCAATCAAATGCGCAACCACCGTGCTATCAAGGCTCTTACTGTGTTTCTTTGCTTCCAAGAAATAGCACAGAGACCTGTGGGAGTTTGCTGGCACATGGAAAGATTTCCTGGAACAATCGTTAGGTTGTTGCTGTTTCTGGTTAGGTGCCATCCAGTCAGTTTTGACCCATTACAACCCCGTCTCCCTGGGACTTAACTCTGCCTGGGCCTGCGGCACCCTCACAATTGTTCCTGTGCTCCAGTCCGTTGTTGCAACACTGTGTCAGTCCATCTCCTTGAGGGCCTTCCTCTTGTTTGCCGCCCCTCTGCTTCACCAAGCATGATGTCCTTCTCCAGGGACTGGTCTGGGCTGACACCATGTCTAAAGTATGTGACATGAAGCCTCACCATCCTTGCCTCTAAGGAGCATTTTGGCTGTACTTCTTCCAAGACAGATCTGTCCGTTGTGTGGGCAGTCTATGGTACTGTCTTTACAACACCTCAATTCAAGTGCGCCAACGCTCCTTCAGTCTTCTTATTCAATGTCCAACTTTCACCGCACATGAAACAATTAAATATACCATGGCTTGGGTCAGGCCCACCTTACACCTCTACATCACATCCTTGCTTTTCTTATTGTTTAGTGCTGTCCAATTGGTTTCAACTCATATATTTGAACCGGTTGATGCAACCACTGTGTTAGTCCATCCCATTGAGGGTCTTTCTCTTTGTTTTGATGGCCCCCCACATTAGTAAGCATCATGTTCTTTGCTAGGGACTGATCTCTCTGACAACACAGCCGAAGCATGTGAGACAAAATATCACCACTCTCAACTCCAAGGGACTTTCTGGCTGTACTTCTTCCAAATCTTCCAGCTTGCTCTTCTGGGATTTCACAATACTTTGAATAGTGTCCTTCTTATAGTTCAGCTTCTCAGATTATTTGCTGAGCACACAAATTGAATAAGTATGGTGAAAGGATACAACCCTGACATCCACCTTTCTGGGTTACCAACCCCACTGTATTCCCTTGTTCTATTTAAAGGACTGCCTCCTGGTCTATATATAGGTTACATACGAACCCAGTGAAGTGTTCTGTAATTCCCATTCTTCTTAAGGTTACCCATAGTTGTTATGATCCATACAGTCCAATGCCTTTGCATAGTCAATAAAACACAAGGAAGCATTTTTCTAGGATTCTCAGCTTTCAGCCGAGATCCATCTGATGTCAGCAATGATATCCCTCATTTCATATCCTCTTCTGAATCTGGCTTGAATTTCTGGCAGCTCCCTGTAGAGACACTACTACAACCGTTTTTGAGTAATTGTTATAATGCAGAAGGACTGATATATGTTCCCGGGGGTTTGCACCTTCAGACTCCCACGGCTTTTGGAGTGGAAGTGACACCTGGCAGACCTTTGTGCTTCCACTAATTCCCCCTTCAGATACTTATGGGAAACCACTGTGGGCCATGGAAGTTTCTTAAGTTCCAGACACTGATTAGGATGGAGCCATGTCTTCTCTACAGAATTATTTTCAGGGATCTGTGGACTCCTAACAGTTTTCTGTGTGTTTTCTTTAGGATCCCTGATGGTGCAGGGGCTATGTGCTTGGGTAGGGTGGGAAATTCCACTCCACCAGCTGCTCTGATGGGAGAAAGATGAGGCAGTCTATTCCCATAAAGATGTACAGCTTCAGAAACCCTATGGTAAGTTATACCCACCCCCTAGGCTCCCCATGAGTCAGGATTGACTTTTCTCCTTTCTAGCAGTGCCTAGGAGCATGGGCGGAGCTTCAGGATGAGCCCAGTGGGAGGACGGAGCAGGTGCAAAAAAGAGGAAATGGAGCCCCCTGAGATGGTGGATGGCACAGACATATGGGCAGTGCCACAGCTGGGGGACTGTGGAAGATACAGCCTCTTGGTTACAGAATGCTGGCTGCAGTTGGTCACACAATGCAGCCCTCTAGCCAGGATGGGTCCCCAAAGAGGAGTGCGTTGTGCCTACTTCTCTAAAGTTGGAAACAGGCTCATAGTCTCTTGTTGGAAAAGCAATTCCTATTCCTGTCACCTTCCTCAATTTCCTGAAAACCTTGATTTACCCCCTCTGGATATTAAAGCTCACAACTGCTCCTTCCAAGGTCTGAGCCAGGGCACTTCCTCTTCTCCCCCAATGAAAGTAACACTCATTTGAGCTTAGTGCTTTTAGCTTAGTGTCTGTTCTCCCTCCCCTTCACCCCTTCTCTCCCTTCTCAGAGGTGGGACTAAAGCTCAGAGTGCTCAGGAAATGGGGTGGGGTAAGGGTACCCACCCACTGTCTCCAACTTGACTGTAGTGACCCTATAGGACAAAGTAGAACTGCCAAAGCCCCATCAGCAACTGGTGGATTTGAACCGCTGGCCTGTGGTTAACAGACTGACCCACTATGTTGCCAGAACTCCTTTTATGAGGGGAAGGGGAAGGACTGGATTCTGGATGAACAGGTGTTTCTGGGTCTCCTTGGGCAGGAACATAGCATTTCTTGGGCTGCCACCTCATCTCCAGGCAAACAAGTAGGGGCTTGAGTACGACCAGCTGCCCCGGGCAACGCCCTGGATCTTGTTAGAAATGCAAAATCCCAGGTGCTGCCCCAAAGCTACCGTATCCGAAGCCAGGCGGGCATGGATGGCTCCCCAAAGCAAGGAGGCTCGGGCTTTGCTGTGATTTACCAATCGTGGTGAATAGTGTCCCCTGGGCTTCTCCATGCGGGGGACACGTTGTTCACGAGGGATTAGTAAATAAAAACACAGTGAAGTTCACTGTACCCAGTGCTCCCGTCTGCCCCTGTCCCTGGTTGATGGGCTTGGACACTGAAGTTCGGGAAGAGGGGTTCTGACATCCCTTCTGGCTAAAAGGCTTTCGAATGTGCTGGGAAGCTGTCCAAGAGCTGCGGGCAAAATGCAGGACTCTGTGCCAGGGCCTCTGATGTGCGTGCACGCTCAGCCCAAGTCCCAGGCATGGCAATGGGCTGAGTTTTCTGGGACAGGAAGCAGCCGTGGGGCTCAGAACATTGGGGCTCCTGTGGTGAGGTCAGCGACTATGGAGGGTGAGATTTGAGGCTGCAGGGCCAGCTTTGGAGGGGAGTTGACATCTAAATCTGGCATGGCTAGGATATCAGGGAGCTTGTCAGGCAGGAAGTGGCCGAGAGGTCCCAGGAGTAGAACCTGCCATGAGGAGGTTTCTCAAGTCTGGAAGGGGGTGGGAAGTTTGGTTGTGAAAAACTTCATGATCCCCTGGCATCAGCTGGTGGGAGTCACCTGCTTATCAGCAAGTTTAATGAAGCCTAATGATTTTTCTCTTTGTGGTATATATAAACTTATATAAAACTAAATATTTGTCCATTTGACCATCTTAAGGAGTGGATGGAATTAAGTGGATTTAACTACATTCACCATGTTATGTAACCCCAAGGTTATTCATTTCCAAATGTTTTTCATCACCCCAAAGAGAAATTCAGTACTTTTAAAGTAATAAATCCCCACTTCTTTCCATCCCCAATTCCTCCCCTCTAAAAAAAATCCCTTGCCATCCGATAGGTCAGAGTAGAACTGCTTCCAAAGCTGTCATCTTGACGGAAGCAGACAGCCTCACCTTTCCTCCATAGAGCAGCTGGTGGGTTTGAACTGCCGACCTTTTGGTGAGCACGACACCACCAGGGCTCCTTTCCTTCTGTTCCAATCCCTCCCTGGTAATCAGAAGGAATTTCTGTCTGTATGTACTTGCTAATTTTAGATAGTTCATGTAAGTGGGATCATACAACATTTGTCTGTGTCGGACTTATTTCTGAAAGAGTAATGTTTGCCAAGATTAGCCTCGTGGTAGCCTGTATGAGAAATCCATTTCTGTGTGAGTGAATAATATTCCATTGGAGGTATGTACCTCATTTGTTCATTCACTTATCGATGGGCATTTGGGTTTGGTCCGCTGTGAATAGTGCACAGGTGTGCAGACTCGGTTACTGCCCTGTTTTCAATCCCATTCTCTTAGGTACATCTATAGGGGTAGGATTACTGGGTCATCCCTGAGAGCAGCGGTTCTCAACGTGTGGGTCGTGACCCCTTTGGGGGTCGAACAACCCTTTCACGGGGGTCGCCCGATTCAGAACAGTAGCACAATTATAGTTATGAAGTAGTAACAAAAATAATGTTATGGTTGGGGGGTCCCCACAACATGAGGACCTGTATGAAAGGGTCTCGGCGTTAGGAAGCTGGAGAACCGCTGCTCTAGAGAGAGGAGCGCTGGTAGTGCAGTGGTTATGTGTTGGGCTGCAGGCTGAAAGGTCTGCAATTCAAAACCATCAGCTGCTTCTTGGGAGACAGAGAGGGCTTTTCACTCCTGCAAAGAGTAACAGTTTTGGAAACTCACAGGGGCACTTCTACCCTGTCCTACAGGGTCGCTGTGAGTCGGCCTCGGCTCAATGGCAGTGACCCTCTGGAGCAATTCTACTCTGCCCTATGGGGTCGCTTTGAGATGGCAGTGGGTTTGGGGGATGGTGATCTTGTTGCCCAGTGATGTCACCGTTTTAATCCCACCCGCAGGGGATAGGGGTTTCCATGCTTCCACATCCTGGACACCACTTGTTCTTTTTCGTTTTCCTGTTAATAGCCATCCTCGTGAGCGGGAGGTGGTATCATAGGATGGTTTTGATTCACCTCTTAAAGATCTAATGGCCTTTCTACAGCTGCCATCTTTGAGGTCAACTGTGAGGGTCATATTGAGGATGGTTCATTTTTACTGGAGAAAGATTATCCTTGCAGTTTAAACTAGCCTTTATAATTCAACGGTTCACTATGTGAAAAGGACCAACGCTACATGTAGGACTAGGAGACCTCGGGAGGGGCTCTCACCAAGAGCCTCTGCTTGGCCGAAATCCTTCCTGCACTTCTAGAGAAAGTGTGAAGTCCAAAGGTCTGCTGACATTATTTTCAAAGCATCCCAGAGTCCCACCAAGCAGCCAGAAGTCATGCCACTAACTAGCAGTGCCCTGGAGCCTCCAAACTCAGAATCAAAGCCAGGAGGCACCCGGTTGAAGCAACACACCAACAAACATTTTAAGTCCACGTCTTTAGTTTTTGCCTGAGGCTCTGCTCCCAGAGATGAGTCACTTGGGTAGAAACCCCAGGAAGTAACAAAATGCAATCTCTCTTTCTAACTTGGACTTTCCTCTTCTAGGAAGTATGGAATCTGCCAAGAGGATTGGAGTCTGAAGGAACACAGACTGCCAGGAAAGGCGGTCTAGCCAATGAGACCTGTAACCAGTAGTTCCAGGAAAGGGCAGCTCCAGGCCTGCCTCACCAGACCACTCTTCAATGCCATCTTGGATCTCGATGCGTCCCACCCGGTCTTTATGAGCTGTCCTCAGGATCTCAAAGAAGCAATCATGCGTTCCTCATTTTTCAGGGTTCAGCTTGGCACCAGTCATTTCACTCAGTAGGTGCGCTGATTCCCACAGCACAGGTGGGCCGCCTCCTCCGGAGTACCCGTCTTGGTGTGTCTATGCACTGCAGTAAGTGGCTGTATGAGTGACATGATCTTCCTGTGACTAAACTCACTCACTGCCACTGAATCAGTTCTCACTCATATCAACTCTACATTGCAGGGTAGAACTGCCCCCTGTGAGTTTCCAAGATGGACTCTTCACCACACCCCCCAGCTTTATTTTTTTTCTTTCAAATCATTTGATTAGGACCTAATCCAGACATCACACTATTCCACAGTTCAATCCTATCAAACACGTTTTGTACAATCGCTACCACAATCAGTTTCAAGACATTTTCTGTCTTCTAGTACTCCTTGGTATCAGCTCCACATTCCCCTCCCACCTCCCCTGCTGTACTCCCCAGGGACCCTCCTTCTAGCTGCTGTCTTGATAGTCATCCATCCTGGATGACGGTTAACTCTTTACTGGAGTAGAAAGACATCCTTCTCCCAAGGAGTGACTGGTGGTTTTGAACTGCTGACCTTGTGGTTAGCAGCCCAGTGCGTAACACACTACACTAAATGGATTTAATAGATGGCTTTAGACAGCCGGTGGGTTGGGGATAATACTAACAGTGCCAGTCATAGTAAACAACCGGAGAGCAGCGGGGCTGACACCATGGGACAGACACTCTCAGCCCACAATGAGATTGAACCAGAGGGCAGACACCCTCCCTGCCAAGTTCAAAGCATCCTCACAGTTCCTAGAAAGATGGATTGACATCCACCTGCGTCAACAATAGGAGCCATGGGGTGCCATGGGTTAAGGATTAGGCTGCTAAAAGAAAGGCCTGCCATTCAAGCCCATCAGCCCCTCTGGGAAAAACAGATGGCAGCTACCTCCCCAACCCCCCCACTCCCATTGAGTTACAGCCTGGACATCCTATGACCCCGTGGGGTAGTCCCACTCTGTCCTATAGTTGTAAGCCACTCAATGGCAGTGGGTTTAGTTTGACCCAGCTTTGGTCATTAATGATGGCATTCACCCTTTATGTATATTATGCTTGGGAATACTATGTAATTACAGTAAAAACCCACCAAAATTAGCAAGACTTTGAGCCCTGGTGGTAGAGTGGTTACCCTCTGGGCTGCAATCTGCAAGGTCAGCAGTTTGAAACCGCGAGCCATATGGAGGGAGAAAGGTGGGGCTTTCCACTCCAGAAAAGAGTTTCAACTCTCAGAAACTCACAGGGACCTTTCTACCCTGTCCTAAAGGGTCGCTGTGGGTCAGCATTGAATGAGGGCCGTGAGTTTGGTTTGGCTTTCAAAATGATCTACTGTCAGCTTTATCTCATCTAGTTAACATTTCTATTTGAGGCAACATGTATATAATGTGATAGCCAGAACAATGGACTCCCATTGCCCGACCACCGGGAAGATGGCATGGGACCGGCAACCCTGTGCTCTTCGGAACTGCCGTGCGGTGGGGTGCAAGTCGGGTGGCCATGAACCGCCCAAACCACCTGGGCAATTATTTGTAAATATGCTTCCCTGAAGCTGCAGAATAGAAGTATTTGAGGGATGTTTTGATCAAAAGCATTTGGGGGACAGTGAAGCATCTAATGAGCAATCCTCATTGTTCCTTCTTGAATTCCCTGTCAGTTATTTTTTCCTGAGCTGATTGCTGTAGCCGTGGCTACAACATGGTTGTGCCTGCTGCCCAGGAGCCAGGCCCTTGAGTGGTCCCCTCTACGTGGACTGTAAGCTTGGGCCAGCGACTTGCTTTGGCCAAAGGAACAATAGCAAATGTGCTGCAAGTGGAGGCTTGGACACCCCCGGAGAGCAGGAATTTGCCTTCTCTCTTACTGGGGGGAACCTTCTGGACCAGCAAAGGGGCCCAAATAGTTTCCTGGAGGGTGAGAAACAATGGGGACAGAGACAACAGACATCCCAGCTGAGGCCCCGGACTCAGGAGGACGTCCTGGACCACCCAGCTCCGGCCATGCTGCTCAGAGCCCCCATAAAACAGCAAGAATTGAAAAATGGCCTTGGCTTAAAGCCATGACACTTGGGGGGTGGCGGGGGGCTGTTACAAAGGAAAAGCTAATTAATACAGTGGAGTAGGTAGACCATGAAGCCTTTTTGTCCAGCACAGGCAGGCATGCCTCAAACTTTCCAGCTCTGTTATTACCTTTGCATTTTCAGAACCTGTGCTGGGCCGAGCCCTGTCAGATGCTCAAGGGCGTTTTTGGAGTGAGTGAATGAAGATGGGTCACAGCCACCTGAACACGTTCAAGGACCCACTCATCTTCTCCCCCCAAAGCATGAGGTGGGTACTCGTATCATGCCTATTTTAAGATGTGGTTATGTTCTACACCCCCAGTGGTTCTGTGGGGAAAAGAGGAGGCTTTTTGCTCTTGTAAAACTGTACACATAAGGAAAAAGGTTTTCGCCACAGGGCAGTGCTACTCTGGCCTGTCGGGTTCCTATGAGTCGGAATGGAGTCAACAGCTGGGAGATAGAGCTGCTGAGATACTGGGCAATCTCACCAGTTCTGCACCGCCGAGCCTGTACACAGTGGAATTTGACAGCAAGCCAGGAGTCTCAGAGCTCCCTGTTGGGCCAGCTGTCCTTGGTGCACACACGCAGTCGTGGCTGAGGTCTGGCCACTTAGCCCTGAGAGGGAGGCTTCTCAGGAGAGTGGAACTGCTTAGAGTAAGATCACTCACTGGAGAAGTTAGGGCACAGAGCTCAGGAGCCAGATGCTTGCTCCATGGCACTCTCTGGGAGGTAAGCAGGTGTCCCTCTAGCTTGGACTGAGAAGGAATTAACTTGGACTCTCTGAAACCCAGGTGGTGCCCATTAGACAGAGGAACCCAGCCAGCCTGGGGCAGGGCCTGTGCCAGGCAGGGCCTCTGGGGCCAGGAGCTCTCTCTGCAGGCAGTCTGTGTGAAGCTCTCTGAGTGTGCCTTCTGCCCTCTGTCCGCGGATGGACAGAAAAGACTGGGGTTCCGTGACTGTGCTTGGGGCTGTGGAGGAGCAGCAGGGGGCCTGCTCTCTCAATGGTGCCCGGGCCAGAGCGCTGGTGTTGGCCAGATGTGGCACACCGAGATTTACAGGAAGCCACTGCTTCAGCCCTCGTTGGTATTGGTGTTGGTGCTGTTAGGTGCCTCCAGGCCCTTTCCCAGCCGTAGGGACCCTGTGGCTATCTGAATGAAACCGTTCTCGGTCCTCACAGTTGTTTACGTGCGAGTCCCCTGTTGCAGCCCCGGGGTGAATTGAGGTCTTCCTCTTTTCTGACGACCCTCGACTTTACCAAGCCCTGTGTCCTCTTTCCGGGGCCCTGTCTCTCCTGATAACTTATTCAAAGTAGGTAAGACGGATGAAGCCTCGTCACCCTCATTTCAGCCTTTCCCCAAACCCAAACCAAACTCACTGGCGCTGAGTCGGTTCCGACTCCTAGGCGGGACCCTACGGACAGGGCTGACCTGCCCCTGGGGGTTGCTGAGCTGGCAACATTCTACCGGAGCAGGAAGCCTCCTCTATCTCTCAAGGAGGGGCTGGTGGATTCGAATGACGGACTTGTAGTTGGCCATTCAACGCATAATTGACTATACCTGCAGGGCTCACTTCGGCCCTCCAAAGAGATGACCCGGGAACGCCGCTGACCAGAGTCCCGGGATTTGGCACGTTTGCTGGCCTGTGCTCGGGGCCCCGTTGAGCTTGAAGGCCTGTGTAGGTTGAGGCCGGCCCGTCTTGTCTTCGTCTCGCTGGTCTCTCCCGTGCACTGTTGTGCAGGCAGTAGACAGACAATACAAGTGTGTTCAGTGCACACTGCAAAGCAGGCGTGACTGTTTTTACATTAAAACCAAAAACAAAGCTAAGAGAGGTGGGGTAAGTTGCCCAAGGTTTCACAGCAGGTGCATTTGATGGACCAAGTTCTCACCTGGGTTCAATGGACTTTTCCACTGACTTTGTAACCTGGGTGCACTTTCTGAAAAGCCCGAGTAAAATCCTCTCTACGGTGGGTGAAAGGATTTCAGTAGTGCACAGGCAGGCACAGAGAATGCAGATGGAATCTTTTCTTTGCATTATGATGCATTGCCTTTATTACCTTTCCAATCACCTCAATCCTGATTTACTGCAAGGAAGTCATTTAAATGAAGAAAGACCAGGATCCAAGCTCAGAGCCCGATGATGATGAGGGTGCGGTTTGGCTGTGAGAGGCAGAACATTGGGGGAGTATGGTAGGACAAGGCACGATATTCCTGAAGCAGAGGCAGGGAGCCGGCGGCCTTCCCAGGGAACCCAGGTCCCTCCTTTTCTATTGCTCTGCCACCCTTTCTTGGGAGGACTAGTTCCTGGAAGTCATGCATAGTCAGTTCAACGGATATTCCTTTGGCCACTAGGAGACTCCAAGCAGGAAGAGGAGAGAGGAGAAGCCATCCTTTTATTCCTAGCACTGTGGTAGGAGGCTGGTTTTCACATGGTCTCTGGGCTCATTGTACTCGCTAGAGCCTTAAGCCAGGAGTCCTCAAACTTTTTAAACAGGGGCCAGTTCATTGTCCCTCAGGCCCGTTGGAGGGCCGGACTATAGTTTTAAAAAAAACTATGAACAAATTCCTGTGCACACTGCACATATCTTATTTTGAAGTAAATAAACAAATGGGGCAAAAACACCTGGCAGGCCAGATAGTTTGAGGAACCCCCTGCTTTAAGGCGACCAGGCTTGATGAGAAGCATGGGACTGGTCCATGAGTACAAGAGCCACCATGTCTCCAGTTTTACATGCCGACTCTCTAACTCACTGTCATGGAGTTGATGCCTATAGGCAGCAACCCTATAGGACAGGGTAGCATGGCTCCTGTGAGACTGGAACTGCTTATGGGAGCAGAAAGCCCCGTCTTTCTCCCTCAGAGCAGCTGGTGGTGCCAAACCAACAGTCCAACATGTGAGGGCAATTTCCTTTCCTCCCCAAGGACGGGGTGGGAGGGGGTGGGAAGTTGTTCTTGTGTGTGTTCTCCATCCCTGCCAGGAAAGTGGGGGTGAGGGAGGTGAGCTGGTGGGCTGAGAAAAGAGTCTCTCCCAGGGACAGGAGTGGTTGTGGGAGGAGGCGCCTGGCACTCTATCTCCCATCAGAGAGTGCTAGGGCTGTGGACAAGCAGGGGAGAAGAGGGCGGGAGAGAAATCTCCGGCTGGGAGCACAGCTGCAGGGACCTGACCAGCAGTGTTTAACGTAACACACCCACATGTGCGGGAGTCTCAGGTGACACAGTAGGAGATGGCTGCCTTGGGGCAAAAGGACCCAGCAGCGAGAGGCTATGGGTGTGTATACAAATAGTGAGGGAGTGAGGTGGTTGTGGTAACAGAGGGCTCCCATCAGGAGACTGGCAAGACAGACCACACTTGGCGCCTAGCAGAAGCCTGTGCCCAATAAAGCTCAGCAGACAAGCAGTGCCCATCACCTCAGAGAGGACTGCAAAGTGGCCCCACTGCACAGGAGCCTTCTGTCTGTGTCCCTGTTTCTGAACCCCAATCCCAAGACCTGAGAAGCTGGAATAGGAAGTGAGGGTTGGGTTGGGACAGACCAAGGCCCCCCTCTCAGGAGGTCCCAGATGAGGAGGAAAGCAGGCTGCCTATCTCCATGGAAAACCCCCAAACCGAATAGCGATGGGGCAGGGGTGCCTTGGAACCATGAGTCCCTGGATGGTGCAAGTGGTTAACCACTGTTGGGGGTTCGAACCCACCCAGAGATCTCTCGAAGGAAGGCCTGGTTATCTCCCCAAAGGTGACAGGCATGAAAAGTCTATGGTTCTGCTCTTCTCTGCGCACGTGGGGCATCTGGGAGTTGGAATCAACCCATGACAATTCACAATGGCAGCCTTGGGCTCCGCTAGAGAGGGCAGTGGCGAACCAGGCTAGATGGAGCAAGGGAAGGAATCTGAAAGCTTTGAATCCACCCAAGGCCATGTTAAGGGGTTAGGGTTGGAGTCGACTGATTCCTTCCTTTACCACCAAGGCACATACCACCTACTAGGTGCTTGCCATTTCCCACGGGGAAATGTCAGGACCTGGGAGAGAGGGAGAGCAGGAGTGAGTGCTCTGGGTATCTGGGGTGGGGCTTTCTTTTGGGGTGACGAAATGGTTTGGAGCTGGATTGGAGGTGGTTGCCGAGTACCGAACGCCACTGACTTGTGGACTCCAACACGGTTCCTTTTTTTTTTTTTCCAGGTTCATAATTTATTGTACAAACTGAGTTATCACATGATGAGTTGACATTCACTTCTCCAGGCATGAGAATTTAGCAGCCGAGAATCCATTTATGATGCTTTCACAGCTGGAGTTTTTTTAGGTCTTAACTTGAAGTATAGGACCAGCAGAGCAATGCCCCCATATGTGGCCAGCACACAATTCATTCTACCTGTGAGAGTGTAAGAATTGAAATATTTTTTAATACCAGTGAACTGGAATTGAGAATCGGCTTCTGGACCTGCCATGATTTCGATCTTGCCAAAGCTACAAACTCCACGGGCAGTGTCCTTCAACGTCTGCAGCCACCGCTCGGCTCAGCCGGAGGAAGTCGCCTGGGCCGCGCACCGTTCCACCGGCCACGGTTCCTTTTATATTATGCGAATAGATTAAAATTACATCAACAGAAGTATATTATGTAAATATCATCTCCGTTATTAAAGTAAGAAAGAAAGGGTCTGGGAAATGTAGTTCTTGGCTGGGCAGCCACTTCAAGTGACCATTCTACCCTCCAGAAAGGGGTCCCGTGTCCAGCTGACTCTCTGTCCACCTCTCTTTGCCCACTTCCTCCCAAGGGACTAACCCAATAGCCTCTGCGGTCATGGTGGCCAGCTCCCAGCAGGGGATTTCCAGGAGGATGTGCAGGCCTCTCTCTCAAGTTTGGAGGGGGCTTCTTTTGCTTTGGTGACTTGTAAACTAAACATGGAAGTGTCCTGCATCTTCCCTTCACCTCCCCAATCCCCCAAAATTACAAAGGTGGAGCGGAAGCAGCAGGCCTGCCAGGCAGATGGCATTCAGACAAGGAAAGCATGGAGCATTTAGAGCAGCCACAGGTTCCTGGTGACTGTGAGCTCCTGCTTTGAGCCTGTGGGCTGGTGTGACCCCAGTGGGGAGAAGGCCTGCCACAAGACCCCACTCTGGTTTCTGGGAGGAGCTCCAGAGCCCATTGCTTTTTAGGATCCTGACTGTGCGCGCGCCAGGAGCTTCTTCCTTGATCATTATCACCCAGGCCACAACTAAAGTGGGTGTTGGGGAGTGTGCCCTACTTAGAGGCTCTATAGCTTGCACACGCCAGCTTCCTGCCTATGCAATCTTGGGGGCCCAAGGGCTGTTTTACCCATGTGAACAGTCAGCAGTGTTGTCAGTTTGGACTTGTCATTTCTTTGGCACTGAAATGCCCCCCAAAAAACAAACCAGTTGTAGCTGACTTCTTAGCAGACACAAAACAGCACAGAGGGTCTGATTTCATCCCTCTGCTGTTCAATAAAGGGAAAAATTGATCAAATGATGACACTTCAGGTAACTCCAACTCCTTTCCCCCAAATCACCCCGTGGTAGGAATCGTTCAGAGAAAACAGAGCATCACTCAGAGGCGCCACCTCCAGTCCCCTGGGCTGACTGAGCAGAGGTGGGACTAGAACTCAGGGCTCCTGGCAACAGAAATGACAGCCCAGGGAGTTTGCTTTTGCATTGGCTCTCATGGGAGTGAGGGAACACAGCAGTTACCAAATGCAGTCTTTTTCTTTTAGTGCTTTCAGTTTAGTATATATGAAATACACTGCCAATTTAATTTAATTATGATTAGGTAATCTGGAGGCTGAGTATGTTGTACATTTCGATGAAAGAGCTGTTGTTGTCAATTAGGTTGGATTGAAAGTGCTCTGACACTTTTCCTAGCCTTGTGGGAAGTCCAGCTGATATGGTCCCAGTTCAGGCGGCACTGCATTTTGCCCACAGGCTGGGGAAGCAGTAACTGGATTAGATAAATTCTCTAGAGTGCCCGAGGCTGCCTTGAATCTGGTGGATGTGCCCAAGGTAGCCAGGGCCACCAGCTGCGGCTGGGCTGTTGACTCAGGTGCGCATTCAGCTGCATATATTGGAGGCCCCAACGGGAAGTGGCTAAAATCTCAAGTGTGACTTAAAAATCTCACCCAGCAGGAGGTTTACAGGTACGACAGTTCCAGAGTTGCTTAACTTGCTTTCACAAATGTCTTTGAGGACTCAGGCCCATGCCAGCTTCCGGCTCTGCCAACCTCAGGCATGTTGGCTCTCGTCCTCAGGCCAGGCTCTCGCGGCTGTCCAATGACTGCTGCAGTCTGAAGCTTGCACTTCCTCCTGGAAGAGGGTGGTCCTTCCTACGGGTCCTGCCAGCACTGAGTGCGAGGCCACCCTCATCAGTCACTGGAATAACCTCGATGGCTTAGGCAACTCTAGACTTCACCTGTAAGGCTTTCCTTGAAAGGCATCCTGTCTGATGCCTGCTGCCAAGTTAGTAGAGGCGTGGGTGGGGAGGAAGTGGCTTTTGGCTAAGCTACCAAGATTAATTGCCTGGAATCAGAGTGGTTGAACCCTAAGCCAGCAATAGGTGGGGATCCGGCTGCCAAAGGAGACTACTAAGCTCTTCATCAGAGCTCTCTCTGTTCCTATGGGCTGAGTGTGAGCATTACACACAGGCGTTGCTGGAAGTACCAGCAAGCACTTCAAAAAGTTGGTGGGAACATTCCATTCATTTTTCATTTGATTCGTCCTTGGAAAGGCAGGGGAACGGGGTGGGCAAGCAAGTGGGAGGTGAGGACCCTTTGGAAGGTGAGGCAGGAGGGGAGCTGGTGGAAGGAAGTACAGCTGGCTGTGGGAGTGGCTGGGTGCCTCATGGGCCCCATGGAGAGAACTGGTCTGGAAGGACCAGATGGGAGGGAATGGGGCTGGCCCGCAGCACCTCAGGTGATACCCTTGCAATTCTCAGAGGTGGGTAGTATTTGCTGGGTCTCCAAGCCCTGCCCTTCAGCCACCGCAGGCAGGCCCCCAAAGAGGCTGGTGAGGCTATTTTCCTGTGCTGCCCTGTGCGGCCCTCTCTGGGCGCGATGGCTCTGTGGTCAGACCCTGGAATCAGCCTTCCTATGTTTACCTCCTGGCTCCTCTCACTTCTGAGAGGTGGGGGGATTTCCTTAAAGGGACTCAGCCTCTGCTTCCCCTTCTGTGAAAAGTCCAGAATCCTTAGGAAAGGTTTCATGCTGTGCCCAACAGGTAGTTAGCAGGTAACAACAATTCTCAGTCTGACTATTACAACTACGATTTGTCACCCCATCTCCCATGGTATCATCATTATCCTGGCTTCTTGGGGCCACCTGGAGAAGCTGATAATGCTCCGGTCATTACAGCCCATAGGCTGCTCCTGGGCATTGTCTCCAGGGTGGTTCGGAGGGCAGAGAGTAGGCAGCCTGGCTAGGCAAGAGAAACCTTGGCTGGACCTGGCATGGGAGGGGAACATATAATGGGATATTTGTCAAGGGAGCAGGAAAGGGCGCATTTTGCTTAACCATTTGTTAGCTGAATAGGTAACGTTGCAATAGTTGGATGCCAGGATACAAGAGCGGAGCTTAAAGGGTCACCTCCGAGACACTGTGCCTCAGGAAAGAGATTTCCCTTCTGAGTCCCTTAAGAGCCCTGGCGGCACCATGGGTTCAGCGTTGGGCTGATAACGGAAAGGCTGGCGGTTTGAGACCCCTAGGACGCTCAAAGGGAGAAAGACGAGGCCGTCTGCTTCGGTAGAAATTTCCAGCGACTGCAAGAGCAGACTCTGCTTCCTTACAAAACACACCCCTCCAAGTGTGTGGGGACAAAGCGATGAGTGAAGGCCCAATAGTGGATCCGCACGGCCATAGAAGGGGGTTCTACTTGCAGGAAATGAAAACGTGATGAGAGGCACGGTTACAACCGTCTTTGTAGGCACTCTTGGACAACATTTCTCGCCTTTTGAACCTAGTGTCGTCCTTTCACATTATACCTTAAACACCTGAATGGCTGGCTGCATACCGGACTAGCCAGTAGAGACCAGAGTCCTTGCTCCTGGCACCTCTAGTGGTTTCTGTGTCTCACCTGGATTCACTTTACAGATCTCAAACTTTTTTTTTTTCCTCACTGGAACAAATTCACTCTCAAGTTTTGAACTCCTACTCATTCTGTAAAACAATAAGGGAAAAGCTTGCCATTTTCATAAACATACGCTGTTGACCAGATGAAGGTAGAGATGCCATCCAAACGGACCTGTCGGCTGGCAAGAGGCCCACCCAGCCAAAGCTTGGAATGTTCAAATTTTGGGTGAGAAAGGCAATTAAGGGTATTGATGTATGAAACGGTTGATTGTAGGTGAGACAAATGCCACTTGAGACTCATTTGCCTCTTCCCTTTCTTAAATACGACAAGGTAGATACCTGCTTCTACCAAATGATCAGAATAGCCTTTCAAAGGCCCTCTGGCCTCCACCCAGACTAATCCACTGTTGGCCTCCATACCACAGAACACCTCAGGCAACCACAGGGAAGCCAATGAGATTGGCCTGGATTAACTGTCCATGAAGAACCAGGTGTTCTGTGCTCCCTGCTTCCAGCCACTGAAATGCCCACGGCACCTGCCAATACCCGCCTCAAGGCTGATAGCCCGGCCCACACTTCGCTCCCCCAGCAGAGCCTCCTGTCCAGGCCACAGTTGAACTGAGTTTGACCCAGGTGACTCCCTTCTCTCAGACTCTCAGCAGCTTGTGTTGTGCCACACCTTGCAACACAGTTTCATCACCCAAAATGCAAGCAGTGACATAATTTCCGAATTCTCACCTGCAAACTTCTCTGTAATCCTCTCCCCTGGTACAGTCTTTCACCCTTCTACCCTACAACCCCATTTCCCTGTGCTTTCTAGAATTCCTGCTCCACAATCAACACATTGTTCTTTTTTTCAACATTTTATCAGGAGCGCTTACAGATATGATTACAATCCATAGTTCCATTAGATCAAGCATAATTGTACCATTGCTGTCCTCATCATTTTCAATACTTTTTCTTCTTGAACTCCTTGATATCAGCTCCCCTTTATCCTTTCCCTCCCCCCCACCCCCTTATCCCACAGTATATTATATATTAATATTATTATTTGCTACTTACACCATCCCATGTATCCATTCTCCTTAAATTCTGACATTCGCTCCCTTCGAGCGGGGTTATACAGTCATCATAGCTATCTGTCCCCCCTGCCCCCCTCTTTCTTCCCCTATCCTCAGGAAGTCAATATTCCTTTTACTGCTTCTGAGGGGACATGCTATCTGGAATTTCATGACCCGAAAGAGCTTGGTTGTACCCATGAGCATGCACAGGACTAGCAAGATTAGTGAGTTAAAACTATGACCATAATAGTGGGGAGAAGAAATTTTAAAGAACTAGAGGATAGGTGTGTTTCTTTTTTTTTTTTTTTTTAACATTTTATTAAGGGCTCTTGCAGCTCTTGTAACAATCCATACATTAATTGTATCAAGCACATTTGTACATATGTTGCCATCAGTTTTTTAGACATTTCTTTTTTCCCCCCTCTGTTCTGTTATTTATTTATTTTTTAAAATAGTTTTATTAGGGGCTCATACAACTCTTATCACAATCAATACATACATCAATTGTGTAAAGCACATTTGAACATTCATTGACCTTATCATTCTCAAAACATTTCCTCTCCACTTAAACCTCAGGTCCTCAATTTTCCCCCTCCCTCCCCACTCCCCACTCCCTCATGAACCCCTGATAATTTAT
>NW_022103968.1:10954297-10964863 GCF_000313985.2 Echinops telfairi
TCATGATAGTGGGAGCGGGGAGGAAACATTTAGGAACTAGAGGAAAGTTGTATTTTTCATCGTTGTTACATCGCACCCTGACACTGTTTCTTTTGATAGCGGGGCACCATCAGTTTTCTTCAGCACATTTGTTTATGCACCTGCTTTGTCTTCAGTGATTGTGTCAGGAAGATGAGTATCTTACATTATTAGAACAAACTTTTCTTGTACTGAGTTATGATTTAAGTAGAGGCCCAAAGTCCATCTGTTTCCCTATTAAACTTACTTATATATACACACCTAGATAAAACACCTATCTTTATATATCTTTACATATATATTTATACATATATATACACACACAATTTTTACTCCCTAGTTGTTTCCTGTGTTTCTTTTTTCTTTCCTCCTGTCTCACTATCATGCTTACCCCTCGTTTACCTCTCAGTAATTCCTCTTAGATACATTACAATTGATCAAACATCCTCAGAGACACTACACCCTTCTCACTGTTGATTTTAGATATCTTGCTATTCCCGTCCCTGATGTAATTGGCTCACTGCTCTCTTCCCTCCATCTCATCTCCCACATGCCCCTCTCCATCCCCACCCCACTGAAACGTCGGTCGGTCCGTTGCTGTCTCCTTGGGATTGCTTAACCTGTCCATCTTATGTAGAGACATCAAAAAATAAATTTTTTAAAACTCATATAAATAATTCCAGGTCTAACTTTGTGAATATCCTACGACCAGTCCAGATGAGGTGCCTAGTGCTGCCCCCCCCCACCCCACCCCGTCAGAAGTCTACTTTCAGGGGTTCCTCGGGTGCTTCATGGATTTGTTCCCATTGTTGTTCTGTCGGAATCCTCTCACCTAGTACAGTCCTTCACCCTTCTCCCCATTTCACTGTGCTTTCTAGAATTCTTGCTCCACGATCAACACACTGCTCTTATGTAGTTGTGAGATTTTGTTTTGTGCCAACTTGGCTGGGCCAGGATGCTCAGTGGTTTGGCAGTTAAGGCCTAGCAATTCCCCATCATGTCACCTAACACAATGGAATCAGCTCCATAATGGGATCTGCTGTGAGTAGCAGATCCGTTGTAAGAAGATTAGGGTGGAATGCAGCCCCTTTACTTAGTCACAGTCCTGATGCAATTGAGAGCAAGTGTCCAGTGGCCTACTTCCTACCTAAGGACTGTGGGAAAACAGAGAAGCCCTGGTGGTCTAATGGGCTGCATGTAGGGCTGCTAACTGAAAGGTCAACAGTTCTAAATCACCAGCTGTCCACGGGAGAAAGATGAGACTTTCTACTCCTGTAAAGATTTACAGTCTTGGAAACCCATAAGGGCATTCTGCTCTGTCCCAAAGGGTCGCTATGAGTCCAAATTGACTTGATGGTGGTGAGTTTGGTAGCGAAGCATGCTTTTTACTGAGTCTGGCTGTTGCATCTGGTCTGTTGACCTCTGGGTCTTTGAACTTGAGCCCCTGGCCTGCCATATTGCCTGATGGTCCTGGGAGCCATCAGTGGCCTGCCATCTGACCTCCCGACCTTGGATTTGTTCATTTCTCCAGTCACAAGCCTGACTTGCTGACTGTAGATTCATCTGCAGCCACCAGCCCATGAGGACTCAGACAGGACTGGCATGTTCTACATCCATTTGAGCCGTTTTCTAGATATAAAATTCTCTAAGTCATTATTGCCCTTTTATCGTAGACGATAACACATTCAAATGAAACCATACTAGGTGCAGTTGTCCAGCCCTTCACAACAGAACAGCAACAGTATGTATCCCAGTGACACCACCCTCTCATGTGTATGGTTCTTTTCCCACCTACCCCCTTTCCTTCTCTCCCTCCTTATCCCTCCTCTTCCCTCTCCCCCAAACCCCAACCTTGTTTTCAGTCTCTTCTTTTAGTGTGAAAACCAGTTCTTTTCCCCTCCCATTTATGATGTCATGAAATGTTTATCTTTATGGATTGACTTGGCTGAGCACAATGTCCTTCAATTTTGTCCCTGTCAGCAGGTGTTTGACAGATTTGCCATTGTATTTTAAGGATGTATAATATTCCACTGTGTGTATGTACTGGGGCTTGTTCATCTACTCCTCCACAGGGGTTTAGAACTGTTTCCATCTTTTTGTTATTAGAGAAATTGTTACAACAAACATGGTGTGCATATATCTGTTTCTGTTTTGTTTTTTATTTTTTTAGGGACTATACCAAGTAGAGAAATTGCAGGATTATAAGATATTTCTTTTTGCATCTGTTTAAGGAAGTGCCATACTGTTTTCCATAGTGACTTTATAATTCTGCAATCCCACCAGTAATGTATGAGCATTTTAATCCCTCCATCTCCTCTCTGTGTTTGTTTTTTTTAATTGCTAAGCGTGTCGGTGTCAGATGACATCTCATTGTTGTTTTAATTTGTATTTCTGTTTGGATAATGAATGTGAACATTTTTTCATATGATTATTGGTTGCCAAGATGTCATCTTTAGTAAATTGTCTATTCATGTCTTGTACCCACTTTTATTGAATTATTTATGTGGTTCTTTGGGTGTTACAGTTTTCATAGGCCTTTGAAATTAGCCCTGTATGCCATTGATGAATAGTTTTCCAAATCTGTGGGTTCTCTTTTTAGTCTTCTGATGAATGATGTCATATTTTTAGAAGGTCCCAGTCCTTTGTCTTGTGTAGTGTGGGTATATTTCACTATGGATGGTAGTGTATTTATACCTTGTATTAGGGCCCTTAAGTTTGTCTTTTTTCATTGATTATCCTTTTGGTCCTAGGGCTTATATTTAGGTCTTTAACCCCTCATGAGTTCTTTAGGTCTTTAACCCATCTTGATGTGAGGTATGTCTTATTTCATTCTTTTGCAGGTAGAGATCCAATGTTTTCCAGCATCATTTATTGAAAAGGCTATAACTTCCCCACTTAATATGTCTTAGTGCTTTATCAAAAATCAGGTGTCTTGGTGGCATTCTGGATTCTCTGTTCTAGTCCATTGGTTTACATATCTATTATACCAATACAAAGTTGTTTTGATTACGGTGGCTGTATAATAGGGTTTGAAATCTGAGCCTGAAAGGCCTCCTACTTTTTGTTTTTTAATTGTGATTTGTTATCCTGGGTTTCTTTCCTTTCCATATGAAGTTAGTGAGTAGTTTTCCCATTTCTTTGGAAATGGAAAGCAAGAATTGTGCTGGGACTTGGATGGGAATTGCATTGAATTTATAGAGAGCTTTTGGTAACATTGACATTTTCACCGTATCATGTCTTCCTACCCATGAGTGCGGAGTGTTCTTCCATTTATGGTTTCTTACAGAAGTGTTTTACAGTTTTCTTTGTAGAAGTCCGTTATTTCTCTAGATTGATTCCTAGGTTTTTCATCTTTTGGGTTGTTATTGAAAATGGTGTTATTCTTTTAATTTCCTTTTTGGAATCATCTAATATACAAGAATCCAACTGACTTTTGTACATGGATCTTAGAGCCTGCTGCATTGCCAAATTTTTCAGTCAGTTGCAGCAATGTTTTAATTGAATCTTTGGGGTTTTCTATATACAGGATTATGTCATCTGCAGATAAAGAGAGTTTTGTTTCTTCTTTGCCAATTTGGATGCCTTTAATATCTTTTTGGATGTCTTATAACTCCAGCTCAGACTTCTAGCACTAGATTAAGCAAGAGTGGTGACAAATGACAAGTCTGTCTGGCTCTCATTTAGATGGGGAATGGTTTCAATATCTCCCCATTAAGTGAGATGCTAGCTTTTGGTTTTGCATATATGGTCTTTATTATATTGATGAGTTTCCCTTCTATTTCTATTTTATGGAGTGTGCTTTATCAAGACTGGATGTTGAATTTATCAAATGCCTTTTCTACATTGATTGATACAATCATATGGTTCTTTTCCTTTGTTTATGTGGTAGATTTTATATTATATATGTATATTTAGAGACAGACATTACTTGTTTTGCTTCTCCAGTGAGCTCCTTGACTGATCTCAAATGTAGCTGTTCCTGAACACTGATTGCCCTATGACCTCGGGGGAACCTTTTTTCGGATAATCTAATGTTTCTCATAGTAGGCAAGTGGTGTGTGTGTCTTCTTTGTTTCCAAAGCCGCTCCCAATCCATCCTTCCCTTTCCTTCTGTGAGTTCCCCAGCACATAGGGACCATCTCATAATCATTACCACCATCCCTTCCATTTCTGGTGTATCTTTCTCTCCATCTTGCTTCTGTCCTCCCTCTCAGAAGGAGAGATTCCCACCCCCATGCATGCGCCTTCCTGTCTCCAGGCCTCTTACATGCAGGGCTCCTCATTTAACACTGGTAGGAGGAGTGTAAACAGAGATCTAGCTATATATACAAATATTCAAATGTTATATAGTCAGCTAACAAACTCTTGAATGAAAAATATAGACTAAAGTGATGGTAAAAGATCCAAGATGACAGGGTTTAACTTATTGTGTATGTTTGGGTGCTCTTTCAATGGGCTGGCAATATTTAGATAAGTTTTTTAAAAGTCATACATAATTCATAAATTACATTTATTCCATCAATGCTAATTCTCATGCCTTCATTTAAGTAAATTACTAATTATGCTAGCAATTACTAATATTTTCACATAATTTTTGTTCTGTTGAGGGCAATGACAAATTAGACAACATTTCTACTTTTTTTAAACAAGATCAATTTTAAATGGATCAAAATTTATTTTCTCTTGTAAATTAGGAGGGGTTACATTTTCATTCAGCAACTAAAACAGCTTTTATTGAGACACTGTAGTTCATAGATTGTTTATCATTAATTTCAAAATTGAGAAAATATGTTCTGCTGAGGTAATAACTAGAATTATCAATTAAATTCTTTAAAAAAAATCATTTTATTGGGGGCTTGTACAACTCATCACAATCCATCCATACATACATTGTGGCAAGCACATTTGTACATTTGTTGCCATCATCATTCTCAAAACATTTGCTTTCTACTTGAGCCCTTGGTATCAGCTCATTTTTGCCCCATTTCACCTCCCCACCCCACCTCCCGCATGAACCCTTGATAATTTATAAATTATCATTATTTTGTCATGTCTTACACTGCCCGACATTTCCCCGCACCCACTTTTTTGTTGTCCGTCCCCAGGGAGGGGGTGATATGTAGATCCTTGTGATTGGTTTCCCCCTTCCACCCCACCTTCCCCTTCCCCTCCCAGTATCGCCACTCTCATCACTGGTCCTGGAGGGATCATCTGTTCTGGATTCCGTGTTTCCAGTTTCTGTCTGTACCAGTGTACATCCTCTGATCTAGCCTGATTTGTAAGGTAGAATTGGGATCATGATAGTGGGGGGTGGGGAGGAAGCATTTAAGAACTAGAGGAAAGTTGTATGTTTCATCGTTGCTACCCTGCACCCTGACTGGCTCGTCTCCTCTCCGCGGCCCTTCTGTAAGGTGATGTCCAGTTGCCTACAGACAGGTTGTGGGTCCCCACTCCCCCTCATTTACAATGATATGATTTTTTTTGTTCTTTGATGTCTGAAACCTGATTCCTTCGACACCTCGTGATCACACAGGCTGGTGTGCTTCTTCCATGTGGGCTATGTTGCTTCTGAGCTAGATGGTCACTTGTTTATCTTCAAGCTTTTAAGACCCCAGACCACTATATCTTTTGACAGCGGGCTCCATCAGCATTCTTCACCACATTTGCTTGTGCAGGGGTAGTTTGTTATGCAGGAGTCTGTGGCATTAATGTGAGATGGAAAGGATTTGAGGTTTGTCTTCTCTTGTTGGTGCTTGTGCTGATCCTCCCTACCCTCGGCAGCACTAGCTGTCTCTCTTTTTTCGATGATGGGCAGCACCCACCAAGCTTCATGGCATGCAGATGTGGCCACTTTTTACTCTGAGCATGTAAAGAAACCCTTAGCTGGCAGATGAATGTTGTTAGCCAGGAAAGTGAACGTTCAGGATTATGGCTGTGTTGAAATTTGGAGGTCCAATCCCACCCAGAGGTGCCTCAGAAGAAAGGCTGGGCAATTTATGCCTGAAAGATTGGTCACAGGAAACACTATAAAGTACAGTATTACTCTTGCATATATAGGGTCACTGTGAATCTGAATACACACACACACAGCTCTGAACATTGACTTTCCATTAGGAGAGGCGCCCATATGACTTTTGATAAATTGTGTGTGTACGTGTGCACATCTTTGTTTGTATGCATGTGAGATGCAGGGGCCTCTGCAGTGGGTAGAATGGCCTCTTTTGAGGTGAAGTCTCCCTATCTCTAAGGACTTTCATTCTCTCTCCATCCTGGTGAACTACTCATAGAGACTCACTGTTCTGGTCTATACTGTTGATTGCAAACAACATACACTAAGCGTGAATTCACTAAAGGGGAAGAGGAATTTATTGGAAGGACACTGAGTAGCCCACAGAATCAACAAGAAGGTTGGGAAACCTGGCCTGGAATGCTGGCCAAACCAAATGCAGCTGGGTAGCTGAGAACAGAGTGAGCTTACACCCTAGGACAATGTGGTTAACATACTGCTCCGAGCATTGCCATCCCTATGAGACTTGGACAGTTGGACACAGACGTCACGAACCAGAAATTCCCTTGACATTGTGGCACTACTTTCAGATTCAAATCCTTTGGCAGAAGGGGATGGCTAATGCTTCATTATGGATTCTTGTTTTGTGTGGGAGAGAGAACACCTGGCACCTGTACAGCAGCAGTAGGTTGGTTTGCCTCACCGGGGGATGTGTTCAGATAGGACGGAAATCTGGATGCTTGGCAGCTAAGCAGAAACAAACCGAAAAAAAAGCAGGTGTTCACCATAGCCACTGCATAGGTTTTGTTATTAGCAAGTGCACCACGTTTAAAGTCAAGCCTTCCATTTTCTGATTAGGATCTATCCTACTAGCTCACTTGCTTAAGGACATTCTTTTTTTTTAAAATTGTTTTCTTCCTTCTTTATTTATTTTATAAACAGTTTTATTGGGACATAATCCAAATATCATACAATTCAATAGTTCAATCATACTCACAAGAGTTATACAATCATTACCACAATCATATTTAGAACATTTTTTCTTTCTTGTACTACTCCTTTTAAAAGAAATTTTTAATCCTTTTTTCCAAATAGTTTTATTGGCACATAATTTACATATAATACAATTGAGCAGTTTAATTGTTCAATCATTTCGTGGGGAATTCACCACCATATCTACCTTAGAGCTTTCTCCCACATATTCACTACTGACTTTTGTACAAGATGACTGATGAACATTTCTCCTTCCTAAGTCCTTCTCCTTTGATTCATAGAACACAATTATTTCTTCTTTAAAAATTTTAAAAATTAGATACTCCTAAATCTCCACTCTGAGTTCCTTTACTCATGCTTAAGCCTCGTCGCCTTTTCCATGGCTGTACAGTTCTTCTCTTCTCAGACTCCTGCCTTTAACACAAAGGTTATCTCCTGTCAAAGCTTCTTCTTGACTTTTAAAGTGACTACACATTTTTAGCCTTTGAATATGTAGTAAAAGTCAGTGTAGCGATGAACTTTCCTCTTTGTCTTAATTCTGTTCTTCTGTTTGCATGCTCTCTTTTGATGAATGGCACATCTCTTATCCAGCCTTTCAACGAATTCCCAGAGAGCTTCACTAGACCCCACTCACCTGTTTCAGCCACTGAACCCTGGGCATTTACTTCCTAAACATCTCTTGTCCTGCCTACATGCATTACCACTCTTGTCAATAAAATCTGCATAACCTCTCACCTAGATTTCCACATTAGCTTCTTCAAGACCACTCTTGCCTCATGTGCTTCCTTTGTTTCACAGAGTGATCTTTCTACAATGGTCATCTGATCTACGAGGTAGGATATAGTCGTTTATTTTTCAGGATAAGCTTCAAAACTCGTACACATGTTCTATCTATATTTGTCCCCTTTTCAAGCCTCATTGATGCCTACTTCCTTTTCTTTATACTTTGAAACAGCAGGGCTTCCAGCGGGAGGGATTAGAATTGTTTTGTAACCTTGTCTGAACAGAAGAATCTCCTGGAGCATTATTAAACATGCAACTCTTGGCCTGGTCCTAAGTGTATTGAATTGGAAATCCAGGGCAGCGTTTGTAAGTCCATTTACTGAATAAACATCCTTAATCGGTCCTTATAACAGGGTCAGCTTGTGAAATACTGCCTTACTGTATCTAGCTAGTACTTTTGCTAAAGTTGTTTCTTCATTGTGCAATGCCTTCCCCCCTGTTCCTCCACAACTTCAGTGAGTGCCACCTCCTGGGGGACCCTCATTCTGACTCAGAGGCTCTGTCTTCTCTGCGCTCTAGTTTGCTCTCCTGTCAGAGCCCCCAGGTCCCAGAAAAGCTGCACTTGACTGATTTGCTTACCTTTCAGTTCACCTACGAACTCATTGTTCCGCTTTCTTTCTCCAGTACATAATCGGCAAGCAGCAGAAGATATTTGTAAACAATTGCTTTGATAGGTAAAAATGAATAAACAACTCATTATACTTTTCCTCACTTTACAACTGAAGACAAATGTATGGTAAAAACTGTACAGTCCCTTTAAAACACCTTTATTATTATGATTTCATGAAAATCAATGTAGAAGAGTATTCTTTTTAAATGTGCAAATATGAACAACATTGCTAGGGGGAAAGGACAAATGCAATGTATTCAAACAATGATTTTTAAATGAAGCAAAAGATCAGAAAGATACATACGATGACATTTTATTACTGGCTATCTTTGAATCATGAAATAATAAATGATTTTTATTTGCTTTTCATCACAAGGATGTGTGTTTCATATTAAGATTATGTTATGATAGAAAGCAAGTACAGATCACCGTTTTCAAGATATTTTGAAGGCCGTGTGCACAATGACACACGGGCATGACACAGGAAATGAAGAAATTAGTTTCCTGCAAGATCTAATATCCTGGAACCAAAATCCAAACTCACTGCCATGAATTCACTGTAACTCATAAAAACCAAAACCCAAAACTAGTGGACGTAATGGATAAGGACTGCTCAGGAAGGGACGGTTAAAGATAATCTACTACTAATTAGAAAAAAGTACTAGTCTGTGTGGAAACTTGCTATCGAGCACACCCCTCGGGTTTCTTACTGCACAGAACAGGATCAGAGCAAAGTCAGGATCAGAGAGAAGCTCTCTGAGGCATACGATGTTTTCCGCAAGGCAAATACTGGGTGGAGACTTGAAGGTAGTGATGATGATAGACCAGTTAAAGACTGGATTTTCTTGCTTAGGGCAATTTAGGCAACAGTGCAATTAACACTATCGGCTGCTGAAGAAAGCAATCTCTGGGAAGTACATTAAGGTAGAGAGAAAAACTCAAACCAGACTTGCTGCCACCAGTGATTCCCACTCCTGGTGAGCTGTGGGGTAGAGTGCAATTGTGTCCTTTGAGTTCATGAGGTTGTAAACCTTTACTGGTGCACAACGCCTCATCTTTGGGGGTTCCAGTACATCCTACACCAGAGTTCCTCACAGTAGAAGAAAGGAAGAGTATTAAAAAGGGTCAAATTGAATGAAGTCCATTATATGCCTCAAAACTGGTGATCTTTGAAAACTTTACCCGATTTTCTGTTTCTTAAAATTGTGCTTTTTATTTATTAATTTTCTTTAAATGTAACTGCAAATGTTAGTAATCACAATTTACTCTGAGAAAAATACAGGGATTTCGTAGAAAAGAAATAATTGAACAATCTGAGTAATCTGCAAAGTGCTTCTTCTCTTAATTTTGGTCATATCTCAAATGGACAGCTTTCACTGGGGAATCCACCCCCAACCCACTGCCACGCAGTTAATTCCTACTTACAGCAAACTTACAGAACAGAATAGAATTGCTCCTTAGGATTGTCTCGCTTGGAGATCGTAATGGAGGGAGTCCTCGTGGCATCATGGTAATATGCTGGGAAGCTAACCCCAGGTCAAAACCACCAGCCCCTCCTCAGGTGAAAGAAGAGGCTTTCTCCTCCTGTAAAGAGTTACTGTCTTAGAAACCTACAGGAGGAATGCTACCCTGTCCTATTGGGCTGGTGTAAGTCAGAAGTGACTTCATGGCAGTGAGTGTTGTTTTGAAAATCTTTACGCAAACATCCTCATCTTTCTGAGTAGCTTCCATTTTTCTTTGCCAAAGTTATGGCTAATGGACAAGTAGGGCTCATGCATTGGGAGAGCAACCTAGGTAGTGGTAATTTTGCTTGGAAGCTAAATATCAACCTTCCTTCAGCTGCCCTTGCCAACCCTAACTTTGCAATTGTTGTAGACTAAATGAAATGATTGCTCTCCTGTCAATTGGATCATGAAATATGAAAAATTTAAATGTCAATTTTTCAGTTGGATTACTGACTTTCAAAAGTACTGTGCTATCTCATTTAGAAATTTCAAATGCATGGAAATAAATGAAGGGACAAGTTAATATTTAAAAGTACATGAAATTGAGGGAAATTATTATTATTATTATTTTTTTACATTTTTTAAAAACATTTTATTAGGGGCTCATACAACTCTTATCACAATCCATAAACACATCAATTGTGTAAAGC
>NW_022103968.1:10964963-10976070 GCF_000313985.2 Echinops telfairi
TCATCTCCTCCCCGAGACCCCTCTGCAAGGGGATCTCCAGTGGCCTACTGCTTAAGGACATTCTTATAGTAGCTCTTCAGCATCATAAAAAATCTTCCTTTCTCTAGCCACTGAGCCTTATCTTTCTTTTTTTAAAATTTTTTTGTTATTGTTGAGAATATACCCAGAAAGGCATTACCCGATCCAAAAGTTTCCTGCATGTACAGTTCAGGGACATTGATTACCTTGTCTGAATTATGCAACCATTCTACTCCTCGTCGGAGTTGATCCTCCCACATTAAAACAGACTCACTGGTCACTAAGGTTCCTATCTCATCTTTCACATTGCACTTGCTGATTTGATCCCATAGAGATAGTTCTTAAAAGAGCATAATGCTCAAAGCAGACAAAAAATTATACTATTTAAGCTAAGCTATATACTTTTAAGTAGACTTCAGGGCATATTTGTGGTTTAAGGTTAAAGATGATGTCAGCAATGGTTTTAGGGGTTCATTTACTCTCCATGACTTCAGAAAGTCTAGCATTGATGAGTATTTGGAATTCTGCTCTACATCTACCCCCTCCCCCCTTTGGATCAAGGATTCTTTGGTCAAAATGTTCAGTCATGGTAGCAGGAACCATCTACTGTAGGTCTTTTGTAGATTCCCGGTCTCCTATTCCAGGTTCTCCTTCTTCTGTTGCTCCAGAGGAACAGAGCTCATTTGTTGTATCTTGGATGGCCACTTGCAAGTTTTTAAGATGCCTGCACTATGAGATGAACTAGGAGATCAAACAGCAGCACTGAACACATTATGAGGCCAACCAGCTGGGCTGTCCTGTGAAAGTATGCACTGCTTTCTTTGTCTTCTTGTCCACCACAGAGTCCATGGCTAGTTCACATTTCTCCTCCCACTGCCCACAGCTGAACATGATCAGCTAGTCATGTCTGCACCAGAGTGGACATGCCACCCTCCGTTCTGTTCTCCTCACCCTTCATATTTAGTCCATCCCCAGTCCTGTCAAGCCTAACTACAAAATGTATCTCTGCTCTACCATTTTTTAAAACAATTTATTGGGGCTCATACCATTCATCACAATACATAGATCAATTGTGTAAAGCACATCTATACATTTGTTGCCCTCATTATTCCCAAAATTCGCTTTCCTCTTGGGTTCCCAGAATCAGTTCATTTTCCTTTTTTCCCCTCCCACTCCCTTCCTCCTCCCCTCTCCCCCATGCACCCTTGATAATTTATAAATTATTATTGTATCTTATATTACACTGCCTGTCTCCCTTCACCCACCCCTCTGCTGCCCATCCCCAAGAGAGGAGGTTATATGTAGCTCCCTGTGATCAATTCCCCCTTTCTACACCCCACTTCCCTCCTGGTATCGCCCCTGTCACCCCTGGTCCTGAGAGGTTCATCTGTCCTACATTCCCTGCGTTTCCAATTCCCATCTGTACCACTGTGCATCATCTGGTCTAACCAGGTCTGCAAGGCAGAATTAGGGTCCTGGCAGTTGGGGGGAGGAAGCGTTTCAGAACTAGAGGAAGGTTGTGGGTTTCATTGTTGCTATACCCTAAGTGACTCATCTCCCCACTACCCCTCTGCAAGGTATGTCCAGTTGTCTAGAGATGGGCATTGGGTCTCCATCATGCGCCACCCTCATCGACAAGGATATGATTCCCCCCCCCTCCCCCGCCTTTGGTGTTTGAAGCCTGGTCCCTTTGGCCCTTCATGATCACACATGTTGGTGTGCTGCTTCCATGTGGGCTTTGTTGCTTCAGGGCTAGATGGCCGCTTGTTTACTTTCAAGCCTTTAAGTCCCCAGAAGCTATAGGTCTCGATAGCCGGGCACCATCAGCCTTCTTCACCACACTTACTTATGCACACATTTGTCTTCAGCGTTTATGTGTGGAAGGTGGTCACACAATGATGGTTTTTGTTCTTTGGTGTCTGCTGCCTGTTCCCTTCAACACCTCGTGTTCGTACAGGCTTGTGTGCTTCTTCTCTGTGGACTTTGTTGTTTCCGAGCTAGATGGCCGCTTGTTTGCCTACAAGCCTTTAAGACCCCAGACGCTGTATCTTTTGATAGCCGGGCACCATCAGCTTTCTTCACCACATTTTCTTATGCACACATCTGTCTTCAGCGATCATGTCGGGAAGGTAGATATCATGAAATGACCGTTTAGCTGAGCAAGGTGCTCTTGTATTAAGGGAGTGCGCATGAGGAGGCCCAATGTCCACCTGCCACCCTACTACCAAACCTATAATTATTTGCACCTAGGTCCATTCCCCCCTTAATCTTAAATATATTTTCATATGTACTCTACCATTTCTTTTTATGACCACTCTCACTAACCTGGTCCAAGCCACCACCATCACTTGTCTGAAATATTGGCATAACTTCTGAATTGCCTTTCTAGCTTTTCTTCCCTACAAGCTGTTCCTTATAATGCAGTCTGATGGCCTGATAAAATGTGAGTCATATTATACATCGATTTGCTACTCAAGATGCAATGCAGAACCCTCACCAGCACTTGCACAACTGTGCATCCTTGGGCCCTTCCTTCCCTTTCCCTCTCCTTCGCAACACTCGCTGCCTTTCTTGCCATTCATAGAAATCTCACACTCCTCTCATGCAGTTTCTTCTGCGTGGGACGTTCTCTTCCTAATGTCTTGTCCAGCTAAGTTGAGTATCCCTGATCTCCCCCCACCACACCCCAAAGTAAAATGTGCCTCTCCAATGCTCTCCCATCCAAAAATCCACTGTCTTTGAGTCGATTCAGACTCACCGCAAGTCTCGAGGATAGAGCAGAATTGCCATCACAGGGTCTTCAAGGGACTGGCATCCTTATGGAAGCAGACTGCCATACCTTTCTCCCATGGAGTAGCTAGTGGGTTTGAACTATCAACTTTTTGATGTATGCTTAACCCCTGCACCACCAGGTGCTTTGCACTCTTCTAGCACCTAGTCTTTTCCTTCACGGTGTTTCCCATGCCTTGGCCCATGCGCCTCATTGTTTCCTGTCAACAAGGCAAGGGAATGGGCACTCCATGAGGACAGGCTGTTGCCCTCTTTGCTCATGTAGCTCCAGCACAGAGCTTGAACAGAGGCACGCTTGCGAAGGACTTTGATGAAAGGGACAGACTTGCCACAGGTTGACTGGGAGGAAGACCTTTTCTTTGGAAGCCCTCAGTCTAAATTCATTTCCTTCTGTTCCTAAATTCATCAGGTCTCCCAAAGAACCTGCAGCCTGGCCTCTGTTCCCCTGCTAGGCTGGGATTTAGAATTTAAATGCCAACGTGCCAAAGGAGGGAGAAAATCCAGCATAGAAAGAAACCATAATAGAGACTCCCTGAGTGGCTACGCATCTTCGAGGTATGCAGTCATCTCGGTGTGTAATGACTGAGGTTGGACTTATTTATGTCTCTGATCCCCTTGCCTTCCCATTGAGATCATGCCAGCGGCATCCCATTCACACCTCCGACGGCATCGTGCCGTCAGCAGCCATGGCTTTGTGAAAGCTGCTGCGGTACAATGTGATCTCTGAGGGATGAGGGGAGAGCATGGGTTCTTCATCCCAACATCACTCATCTTTCTCTCTGCCTACACGGCATCTTAAAGTTGCCACTCGAATGCCTTTGCAGGATTAATAGTACAAGGGGGCTTCCCAAAGTTTGTGGAAAAAATTACGTGATCTTTCAATTCCATTTTCCCCATGACTTTTGGGCCACCCCCTCATACATTCAAAACGAACTAGCAGTTAAAACAAGTCATCAGGATGCTTGATGTTGTCCATTACTATCTTCTCCAAGTCACCCAACTCGACTGCTTAGGAGAGGAATGTGTGATTTGTGGGTTTGCTAGTATTTTTGTTTTTCTCCTCTTCTACTTTTTGAATGGCTCACTCCAGGCAACCCTGCCCCTTGTCATAATGCCAGTATTGGGTGGGTAGGTGAGATGAAAAGATGCTGTGTGTTAGACAGGGTAAATGTGTTAGACAGGGTTCTCTAGAGAGATCAAAACAGATTGCTAATAATGATATATATATATATATTTTTTTTTTATAGACAGATATATAACACAAGAAATAAACAGTTAAATTATAAAGCAGTTATACAGATAGGTAGATATATAACACAAGAAATAAACAGTTAAATTACAAAGCAGTACAAATGGCTCAGTGTAACTCGCTCCCATGAGAGAGTTGTGAGACACTGGCAGTCCTTCAAGTCTTGAGGGCCGCCAGGTAGTCCTCTGTAGAGAGATTCAGGCTATCCCGGCACTGGCAGCAAACAGCAAGGCAGGTTCACAAACAGTCAGTTAGGTCACCAACAGTCTGTCCCCAGCTCGAGATGTAAATTCCAATTGTGTGGCGAAGCAGTTCTTGAAGGAACCTCAAATTACAGCGACACAGTCTACAGGTTAGGTGTCCCACAGGTAGTGTAGCTTGCAAACTGAGCCACAGAACAAGCAAGGCAGCCGTACACCGGTCCAATGATCAAAGAGCGAGAGACAAGAAAGGCGAGGCTCTCCGAGTCATTTATCTCTCGGCCCTTCAATTAATCCCACGTGTGTTTATCGGCCAGGCTGGCACAATAAACTAACTACCTCACGCTGTGTTAGGCCGGGTTGACTAGAGAAACAAATCCAGTGACACTCCAGAGCTTTATATCAAAGAGCAATTGTATATTAAGAAAACATCACAGCCCAGTCTAGATCAAGTCCCTAAGTCTGATATTAGCTTACAAGTCTGATACTAGTCCATACATCCCTCTCCAGACTCCCACAGACACAGGCTATGATGCACAATGCAGGAAGATCACAGCTGGTGGGTGCAGTGGGTCTCCACATAGCTCCTTCGGCTCTCAGAGTATGGCTCTTCAACAGGAAGATGAAGGCGGGGTGGGGGTGGGGGTGGGGATGTTGTTTCCCAGGAAACTTCTTATGAGGTCACACCCATAAGGAAGTACCATTCAGGCTGTGACCTGATTGACAGGCTAGACTCCACCCCTACACTTTCAAATCTTCAAGTTGACAAAAAAATTATATAACTATCATAGATGTAAAAATGGCAACAGTGAACTTGGTTTACTCTTAGGGAAAAAGTATCTCATAGTATGAGTCATGTTTTAAGAGCTAATTAAATAGAAAAAAGATTGATGGGAAATAAGATTTCCATGCATCATGAAGGAATTCAATAAAAAATATCAAACAACTACAAAACATGCTGGGGAAACTGACATGAAGGCATCTAAAGCCACAGAAAGACCACATTCTTAGTGACAAAGTGTGTCTACCCTTTCACTCCCAAATTGTAACTAGTTTAGACAAGAAGTCACATATTCATCTTGTAATCAGGCAAACACGAGTCATGCACTTCTCGATTCAGACCAGTGCACAGACAATGGCGCATCAACACATGGGTAAGAGTAGTGTTTACGGTGGGGAGGCAATGGCGAGACTGGAGTGAGGTGAGGGAAGGCTTGGGCTCGTGAGCTGCTGATGTAAGCTCACCCACCTCCTGGTAGGCCCGTGGACAACGGAGGGGACTGCTGCCCGCTGTTTCCCTCCCCCATGATGGGTGATGGACTGTGGTGGCTCCTAGTTGTCATTGACTGGGCTTCAAAAGTAGAGAGCCAGGCCTTTTCTTCCAGGTGTCTGAATTTGAATGCTTCACAGAAACCCGTCCGGCATCATCCCACCCACTGCCATTGAGTTGATTCTGACTAGGTGACAATCCTACAGGAAAAAAAACCAACTTCTAAATTCTAAAAAAAAACTTTATAAAAAAAGTCTTGGAGACTTGAAAAATACAAAACTTCATGGGAGCAGACAGCCTTGATCTCTCTCCTCTGGTGGCGCTGTTGAGGAAGCATTGGACTGGTAGCTACAAGGTCCGCAGTTGAAACCCACCAGCCGTTTCCTCAGGAGAAAGCTGAGGTCTCTGAGCTGTGGCGATGGATCGCTTTGGAAACCGTACGCAGGGGCACTCTGCGTCCAAGTGATTCCACGGCGGTGGTTCAGCCTCACAGCAGTATGCAAACCTGCAGGACAGAAGGGTGGAGACTGCCCACGAGGTGCCCTGGTGGGTAGCTGGTTTCCAAATGGAAGGCGAAACTTCTACCCCTGCCCTTGGGCCCGTGGTACACAAAACCCAAACTGCACTCCCTGCTGTCTAGTGCATCCCAATTCACAGGGACCTTATAGGACAGAGCAGGAATGCCCCTTAAGGTTTCCAAGGCCGTAAATCCCTATGGAGGTAGACCGTCACATCCTTCCCTCGGGAGCAACTGGTGGGTTAGAACCATCAACTTTTCAGTTAGCAGCTGAGCACTTTGGCCACTCTGCCACCAGGGCCCCTGGCCTGCAGGATAGCACTCCTTTACGTCTCCCAACTTGATCCTCAGTCGTGTTCTTACATTCATCCCTTGCCTTCCCAGCCAAAGGACTTAGCGGAAGCAGACCGCATGCTGCATGCTAGGGGTGGGTCTATGTTCCAGAAATATGTCCCCATTCTTCCCAGTAAATGACTCGAACTCGGGCCCCACTGTCATGTCGCGTGGCTCAGGAATGTGCCACTGTCCAAACTGTCAAGCAGGCCATCTCAGACAGCCTGATGATGTCTCCGGGGGTGTTTGCCCTTCTCATAATGGAGAAACTGGGAACTGCCCTCTCTACCCCTCCCCTGTCTTGGTGCTGGGACGCTGCCTGCCTCTAGGCATGGCTCCATGTGGACTGCCCAACGCTGAGAGCTGTCCGCGCCCTGCCAGGTTTCGGTGGCCTTTGGATCCACCCAACTCTATGTTCCCGCTTCTGAGCTCCCTGCATCCCGCCTCACCTTTCTGCACCATCAGCCTGCAGCTAGGTGTGTCTTAAGAGGGCTCCGGCTAGCACTGGACCTATGGGCTTGAGTTGGACTGGGCTGAGCTGTACTTCTGGATATAAAGCTCTTTCTTATACATTAAAAAAAAAGGGGGCCCACTGAGGCATGAGAGGAGGTTTGTGGAAGGCTCCTGGGAAATAACATTCCTTGCTCAAAACGCAGAGCTGCCAGGGCGGTGGGCTTTTCCCCTCTTGGTGGTATGACACTCGGTGTGAGGCCTTCGGCTGTGACAGGCCCTTCACCAGTCCTGAGCACGGAGCCTGCGAAAGAGGAGAGTGAGCAAGGAGCACTGCCAAGCACTGGAGCAGTCCCGTCACCAGAGGGTTGGGGGAGGAGGAGTGTGGACCACACCGGTGGCACTGTCAAGGGGTGCTACCAAAATGACCAAAACTTTCACACGGCGTTTCAGCAGAAATCCAGTATGAGTTTTAAGCCCCTGTAACAAAGAAAGCACCACAAAAACCGTTTTCGTGAGCCCAGTTTACAAGCTTCAATATAACTACTGGGCTAAAACTCACTGTTAATTTGACCCTTAGCGCTGTCGTTACTCGGCAGCCACAATGACACATCGCGCGGCTTCGGAGGCGCCTACTACAAGCAGGCCTGTTGTTGTTGTTGCTGCTGGTATGTTTCTAGTCACTGATTTCTTCAAATCTTCTGTTTTAGCTGAAATTTTGTGGCAATTAGTATTTGGGAACCCATGTTAATAACTTTTTGAGAACAAAGTTGTAATTAAAGGAAAAGATGGAGAACTGTTGGGAAAGGCTTGGGCACAATTACTAATGACATTAATGACAATGTCGGAACTCAAGGCAGCAAGATTTAACAATTTGCCGCTGGTGTTCACATAATCTAAGAAATATGATACGTAGGCAATTTATAACTATGATATCATCCTAGGATTAAAATTGCTAACAAATAGTACTAAAGATTCTGTCCAGAGTGGTATGGGAGGAGGTCTGCCGTGGTGGGGGGGCAGGCTGTGAGTGAACGCACTGAGAGAAGCAGGCCATTGTGATGCCAGGGAAGCAGAGCCGAGGCCTTGGGGGTGGTGGTGGGGGTGGTGTTCCACATTCCACTTTCTTAGCTTCAGTCAGGGAGCCAAGGCACAGTCTTGGTCTTTAAACAACACTTACTTGGCGTTTCTGTTTCTGGCAGCTCAAACAAACCTAACCAATGGGATAACCATTCCATCCCTACTGTCAGCTATTCATCTGCCTTTAAGGTTTGGAGCTTTTTGGTTTTGGTGTATGTGATTATAAAAATAATACATGCTCTTTGTAGAGAACATGGAAAACACTGAAAGATACAATAAGAAAACTAAAAGCTGCCAGAGAGCCCATTATCTCTAGATAGCTACTAACATTTTGAAGTTGTCTTCACATATTAAACACACACACACACCACAAAACCATTGCCCCTGAGTTGACACTTAACTCTTGACAACCCCAAGTGTTACAGAGAAGTGCTCCAAAGGTGTGTTAGTCCGGGTAGACTAGAGAAACAAATCCAGGGAGACACTTATATATGTATTCTAAGAAAGAACTTTATCTACAAGAACAATTGAATATTGAGAAAACATCCTAGCCCAAATCAAGTCCCTAAGTCTGATATTAGCCCATATGTCCAAGGCCAATCTATAAAGTCCTCTTCAGACTCATTAAACACATGTATGATGCCAAATGCGGGAAGATCACAGGCCAGTGGGTGGGAAGTTTTGTGGATCCAGTGGTGGTATAAGAATCTCAGTGCTAGCAGGGGTCTCCACGTGGTGCCTCCAGCTCAGAGCATTAGTGTAGTTCCATGTGTCTTGCCAGTTGCAATGTCTCCCAGGGAATAAGCCAAGAGAGTTCCCAGAATCCTCAGAAGGCCATGCCCACACAGAGGCCTCATGGGCTATCACCTGATTGACAAGCTAAACTCCACCCCTTCACTCTGAATCCTCTCAAACTGACAATTATATAACTACCAGAGAAGAGTTTTCTTGGATCTAATCTTTACTGATGGAGATGGTCAGGCCTTTCTTCCTAGTGATGCTGGGTGGTTTCAACCTCCAACCTTCAGGCTAATAACCAAATGCAAACCATTTGTGCCTCCCAGGGATCTTCCCTCATGTATACAAGCTTACATCTCTATTTTAGAAACCTATTTATCTTGTGCTAGTGGGAAAATTTACTGTTGTCAAGTGTTGTCGAGTTGGTTCCAACTCAGTGACCTTATGCACAACAGAACAAAACATTGCCCAATCCCGCACTACCCTTGAAACCCTTGATAATGGTTGGGCCAGTTGCTGTAGCCACTGTGTCAGTCCTTCTCATTGAGGGTTACAACAGCATGTTCTCCGTCTCCAGGGACTCGCCTGTCCTCATGGCATGTTTCAAGCACATGAAACAAAGTCTTGCCATCCATACTTATAAGAAGCATTCTGGCTGTACATCCTTCAAGGCATTTTTGTTCAGCCCTGGTCACCCGGGTCTAGCTGGGAGATTTTTACTTTCTTTATGTTGAGGTATAATCAAGACTGAAAGCTGGGGTCTTGGACCATCAGTGAGTGCTAAAATATTGCTTCTTAAGGGGAAGGGTGTGATTCTGTCTTGAATATTTTGGGACCAGACCCTGGAGCCGGGCATCATGGTTGGTAAAGTAGATGTTCACCAAAAAAAGGGGTAGGCCCTCGAGAAGATGGACGGACACAGCGGCTGCAGCAATGGGCTGAAACTTGTAAGGACGGAGCACCACCAGGCAGGCTGTTTCTTTCGGTCGTCTGTGGAGTCGCTCTGAGTCGGAATCAATTCCAGGGCACCTGACGGCTTCTCTACAGGCCGAGGCTGCGAGGTGGCAAGCCCATAAAGATGGAGAATATAAGTTAAATACCCGCTGTTCCACTGTAGACGGAAGGACAGCGCGGCTCTCTCCGCTGAGGTCTTCAGGAGAGGGTCTGCACCCCAATCGTCCGAGTACCAGAGCTAGGCTCTAGAACGCGCGTGCGCAAGCCGAGCGCCTATCACGTGAGGCCTGCCGGGGGCGGGGCCGACGAATGGGGGGTGAGCCCTGTCTCCCCGCCCCTCTGTGGCATTAGGGCGGGGCGAGCCCTGCCCTATGGCGTGCTGGTGACTCACCGAGGCCTTCCCTGGGCGCTTTGCCTTCTCCGAGCACCACGTGCCCTCTTGGCCCCTCCCGCAGCGGCCTACCGCAACTGCCTGTTGGGAGCTGCTGGAAAATGTCGTGAACATCGCCGTCGCTTTACGGCTGCCTCTCCCCGCGAACCCGGGAGCGCCCACCGCTGCGCGAGTCGCGCCACGGGAGAGGGAGACCCAGCGCGCCCCTGGCCTCTCCGCCGCACCGCTCGGCCCCGGTGATGTGAGCGTGCGAGGCTGCAGTGCCCCCTGGCCCAGGGCTGAGCCGGGCGTCCGCTGTCTGCGAGGGGCCGGCAGGATGGAAGAGAGCATGGAAGAGGAAGAGGGGGGCAGCTACGAGGCGATGATGGACGACCAGAACCACAACAACTGGGAGGCCGCCGTGGACCGCTTCCGGCGGCCGCCGCCGCCGCCCCTGCCGCCGATCCCAGCCTCTACCCGGGAGCCCCCGGGAGGGCAGCTGCTGCCAGTGCCCACTTTGTCCGTGGACAGGAAAGGCCCCAAGGAGGGACTGTCCATGGGGCCACCGCCAGAGTCCAACGGGGTGATCATGATGTTGAAGAGCTGCGATGGGACTGCCACTGTGGCCAAGGCTGCCCCCGCCTCCACCCCCAGCTCCACCATCAACATCAACACCTCCACCTCCAAGTTCTGTGAGTCCTATCCCCACCCCCGCCCCCCAGCAGCCTGGCCTCCCCTCCTCCTCACCCCTCCGGAGTAGCCCCACCGCCTTTGTTCAGGCCTGGGTCTCTGCTCCCTCCACTCCCCTCTTCCTCCGGTGTCTGCCCGGACTTCTTGTGTCACCTGGCTGGGCTCGCACACACGGCGGAGTTCTACCTGCGCGAGCCTTATCTCAGCTGGCCATCTCTCAGCGTTACTTAGGAAGCTCTTGTCTCCTCCACCCGCCTTTAAAGTTTCACTCTCCGAGGTGAGAGGGAAGTAAGGCGGCCTGAGTTTCGATCGGGAGAGGCCTGCAACTTCATTCCTTTCCTGCCACTGGAGGGAGAAGAGGAAGCGGGCTGCTTGCCTTCCTCTCGTGCCTTCAACCAGTCTCTGTGGAACAAGTCAGTAGCTAGAAGAAAGTTGACTCGCATCCCGC
>NW_022103968.1:10976463-11011914 GCF_000313985.2 Echinops telfairi
GTGTGTGTGTGTGTGTGTGTGTGTGTGTGTGAGAGAGAGAGAGAGAGAGAGAGAGAGAGAACGGAATATGACCGGCATAGTCAGGCTTTTCTCCTATTATTAACTGCAGTTTATTGTGAACGACATCTGGTAAGGCAACTGGAGATTTCACTTCCACTTACTAATTTTATCAGGGCACCAGTGATTGCTCAATGAACTGTACATAGAAAATAGCTTTGTTCAGCTAGACATTCACTGCCTTCCAGATGACGGGTGTATACATGACACATCTGTCTTACTTGCCTTCAAGATGCCTCTCTAGTGAAGCCGTCCTGGACTGTGCAGGTACAGTGGGTTGAATTTGTATGTGACTTTGTCCCTTTATGCACAGTTTGGAATAACATTTTATATGGTAACATAGTTGCGGGATGAAGTCTATGTTGTGAAGTCAGACTTACCTAAATTGAAGGGGCTTGGCTTTTGTTTGTTCTCGAACAAACTTTCACTTGAAGAAAGTTTTTAAAAAAATCAAGGAAATGGAGAACAGAATGATTTGCCATGTCAAAAGATTGTTATTGGAAAAGGCAGCTAGTGCTCTGATAAACCTGATAAGAAAAACATGCAAATGAAATAACGAATGAGAAACAGGAAATAACTGCAAGCATAATAGTTGGTTTTTAAAAAAATGGATATTATGAACTGCTTATAGTTAATACATCAGAAAACTACAATGAAATACAGCAATTCTTAGGGAAATATAAACTTTGAAGACTGGGACAAGAACTAGAGAGCCCGAAGTGACTAAATGTTTAAGAAATGGGAGTGCAGGTATTCCTCATTGTTTCACTTTGCAGATACACTCATTTTTATAAGTTGCAGGTTGGTGGCAACCCTGCTGTGAGCACATCAGGCAGTGCTATTTTTCCAGCGGTGGGCGCCCATTTCATGTCTGTGCCTCGTTTTTGTCAGTCTCACAGCCCACCGTCATCAAGTTGGTCCTGAGAACCCCTTTGTAGGGTCACTGTGACTCAGAACCCACTTGCTGGCCATGGGGCAGGTGTTTGGGTAGCTACGTGGGAACAGCATTATGAAACACTTGGAAGTCTTGTGCGAGGTGAGAACAAGGTTGGAACAGACAGTCTCATCTTTTTCCTGAGGGAGAGGCTGGTGGGTTTAAACCTCTTGTTCTTAGCAAGCAACCCCTAACCCACAGTACCTCCTAATAGACCCGCCCCCCGCCCCCCCCATATACACTGCCATCCTGTTGATTTTGACTCATAGCAACCCTATAGGACAGAATAGAACTGCCGCTGTGAGTTTCTGAGACTGCAGCTCTTTGAGTAGAAAGCCTTGTCTATCTCCCGAGGAGCAGCTGGTGGTTTTGAATTGCTGCCCTTGTAGCAGACAAACGTGGTCAAACTACACTACCAACACTCCTTAATAGACACTGTAGAGTGTAAGAATAACTTTTGTATGCACTGGGAAACAGAACAATCATGTGACTCACTTTATTGTGATACTTGCTTTTTTGTGGTGGTCTGGAACTAAACCCATAATATCTTTTTTATATCTATGTATAGTGAGATGGAGGGAGAGAGAGAGAGATTGTTGTTAGGGGCTATGGAGCTGGTTCCAACTCTGACAACAGAATGAAACCCTGCCCAGCCCCGTGCCCTCCTCACCATGGTAGGTTTCCGTCCACTTGCAACCACTGTGTCCATCCATCTCTTTGCTGGTCATCCTCTTTTTTGCAGCCCCGCTACTTTTTCAGGGACTGGTGTCTCCCGATGTCTCCAGAGTCCAGGAGACAAAGTCTCCATCCTTGCTATTAAGGAGCATTCTGGCTGCACTTCTTCCAAGCCGGATTTGTTAGCATTATTTTAAAAGGGGAAATGGTTTTAGCATTCTTAGACACCCCCCCCCCCAAATAACCAAGACCACATAAATCCTAAAATAACACTAGCAGTGTTCCCAGAGAGTTCAGAGAGATGGCGGTTGGAAGCTGGACTGCCCCAGCGAACGTGGTTTCCAGGACTGACTGCAAAACACATGCCCAGCGCTCGTTTTTCACCCTTTTTCCTCCCGGACTCTTTGTGTTCCAGAAAACCAGTGCCAACAGAGCTCTCTTGTAAACGTGGCATAAAAGATTTGCAAAGCAGGGATGCCTGTAGGCATGGCATCCCTCAGAGATGTTGCAGGCTCGGTTCCAGGCCACCAGCAGTGAAGCAATAGAGCAAGTCAGCTTGCCCACTTGGGTTTCCCAGGAAAGAGGAAAGTTCAGTTTACACTGCCTCTTAGGGGCGCAGTGGCCTGAGGAGACGGCGAAACACTGTGAGAATGACCCTGTTGCTAGACAGAGGGCGCTGATTCACTGGCTTGAAGCAGGGCTGCCTTGGGCCTCCCTTTGTAAATAACCATAGGGTTGCGAGGCCTCAGGAAGCAATGGGAAGTGAAATGGGGGTGCCTGCAGTGAAAGCCCACTCCTAGTTTCACCAAACTTAAGCAACACATCATTTAGTGTGTTTTACCTGCTGTCTTGGGGAAAACATGCCAAGCTATTTTTATGACATGAAATATTGATTAAAAAACTAGAAAAGCCCCATTTAGGGAGAGCAAGTGATAGGTCTGTTTCGAGGATCAACAGAGATACGAAAGCGTTGCACAGACTCTTAGCTCCTCCCCTGCAGTGTGTTAAAAGAATCAAGATTCATAGTGCGTAAACATAGTTCAACACCCATTAATCTGTTAATGTAATTTATCTCATTAACAGATGAAAGGAGTGGTGTCAGCATTATTTTAATTGAGGTCATAGAATCATTTGGTGATTGCACCTCTTTGGGATAAAAGCTTCTCACAAACCAAGATTACAAGATAACTCCCCAACCAGACTTGCTGCCATTGAGTCAGTTCTGACTCGCAGTGTGATGCTATAGGTCAGGGTAGAACTGCCCTGTAAGTTTCTGAGGCTGTAAATCATTATAGGAGCAGAAGCCTCATCTCTATCTTAGAGAGCTGCCAGTGGGTTTGAACTATTAACCTTGTGATTAGCAGCCCAACTTGTAACCTACAATCCAGAGTTCCATTTCCCCACCACCACCATGACTTAAAATGTTAAGAAACGTCCCTACTCCTGGCAGCACAGTAGAGATGTTCAAGCTCTTGGTTGCTAACCAAAAAGGCAGTGATTTGAACCCCCAGCCTACTATGAGGGATAGAGGTGTGACAGTCTGCTTCAGTGAAAGAGTACAGTCTTGGAAACACTGTGGGACAGTTCTATTCTCTCAAGGCAGGGGGTGTAGCTTTTGATTTATGAGAAAAGTGCTAACTAACACTCCAAAAACCAAACTCACAGCGAACGAGTCAGTGCTGACTCTTGGAGACTCTCTGTGGGTTTCCAATATTGTAACTGTTTACGGCAGTAAAAAAGCTCTCGTCTTTCACCGAAGAACTGCTTAGGTTTCGAATTGCTTAGGGTTTCGAACTGCCGGTCATGAGGATCGCAGCCCAGCTCGTCGCAGGAACAGTATGACGCACAAGGGTAAAGCTAAAACTCATTCGTTACAGGTAAGAAGATCATCTACGTAGAAAAAACATTAGAATCTGGAGAGAAACAGAACTAAGATGAGCAGAGTCGCTGAATTTTCGAGTAGCCTCCAAACTCTGTAGCATTTACTGTTCTAGCAATACCTGACTAGTCATGATCCTCAGAAGTAAATGTTGTATGCAATAAGCAATAAAGCTGTAACATAACCTGGGAATGACCCAGAAATGCACAGAGCTTTAAGGTATAAGCACCAAAGCTTTAAAGAGGGAAGGAGAAGGGGATGCAGAAGCATCCCCTAGTGGGAAACCTCATGCTCTTGGACAAGCTTACTTCTCGTAAGGATCCCTTTCGCTAATGTCTAATTCAGTAGGATCACCTCAGTCTAACAGTGATGGGGTGGAATCAAATTTGTAGGAGGCTTGCCTTAGTAGTAGAAGTTAAGGTAATCGTTTAAGGCTCGTAATAACAACTGTGGTTTAAGTTCAAGAATAGGAGATAGACCAAAAGAGCTAATTCGGGAGCAGAGGCTGAGCTGTGTGGGTTTGGAAGCTTGGTTTAAGGTGGTGCCCTAAGTCACTAAGGGAAGAGTCACGTGGTTTAGTGGCTTCCTCGATGGAGAGAAAATAAACAGGATAGGGGGACGAACAACAAATGTGGGTGAAGGGAGGCAGCAGTGTAAGATAGGAAAATGATAATTTATCAAGGGGTCACGAGGGTTGGCGGGAGGAAACAAACGAGGAGCTGATGCCAAGGGCTCAAATAGAAAATAAATGTTTAGAAAATGATGATGGCAACATTGTACAAATATGCCTGATAAAATTGATGTATGGAATGTATAAGAGCTGTCAATAAAATAATTTAAAAATAGAGTAAACAGGATAGGCTGGATGGATTAAAGGCCTACGTGGGAAAGGACACACTACCGAGGAGTTGGGAGAGCGTGTGTAGAAGCTCCTCAATCCCTAGGGCCAGGGAAGGACTCCTTAGAGCCTCAGGAGCTTGCCGGGTGCTGTCTGCTGATTCTGCCCCAGGAACCCTACACAGCAGAGTATGTCTACCCCAGAGGGTTTCCTAGGCTGAGATCTTTCTGGAAGCAGATTAGGAGGCCCATTCTCTGAGGGGCTGGTGGGGTTGAACAGCTGACCTTTTCATTCGCAGCAGAGCACTTGTCCATTGTGCCACCGGGGCTTTTTCAGAAGCTTATGAGGTACAAAAAGTATTGACTTTGATGATATAAAAAATCAGGATGTTAATGCAGCAAAAGTCAGCTGAGAGAGTGAAAGATTTTTTTCAGTGCCTAAAATTGACAATATTTGGCATATATGAGAGGGCTTCAGAAATTCGTGGAAACAGACTGTTAGTTTAGTGTTTATTTCAATAGCGACCTAGTCTTCAACAACATTGTAATTCAAATGCATTAATTCTTTTAAATTTATTGGGTTCTCTTAAATCTCATCACAATCCATACATTCATTCATTGTGTCAAGCACATTTGCACATATGCCGCCATCATCATTTTCAAAGCATTCTCTTCTCACTTGAGCCCCTGACATCAGCTCCCCATTTCTTCCTCCTCACCCTCCCTCCCTTCCTCCTTCACGAACCTTGGTAAGTTATAGATTATTATTTTCACACATTAATTCTTTAGCCTTTCCTTATTCATTGCTTACACGTGCCTACGACGGTTGCACATGAAACACTGTGACCTAGAGCAAGCGCACAGTAGCCTTAAATATGCTTTCTTTGCTTCTTAATACTGCCGGGGGTGGGGGGTGGGGGGGGCTGGTCTTTTGTAACAGATTTGCCTGATGCAGCGCTGTCTCACTTCTTGGCTGCTGGGTCCACACAGGTTGTCTGGGAATCCAAGTAAAGTGAAATCCATGATGTCAAGTTTATCCCGTCGTCTCTTGGGGAGGACTTTTGTTTTCTCTGCATTGAGGTGTCATCCACGCCGAAGGCTGTAGCCCTTGGTCTTCATTATTCCTTCCTTCTGGTCCTCACTTTCAGTAAGCAGGGTTGTGCTGTCTGCCTATCATAGGTGGTTAGTGCGTCTTCCTCAGACTCTGAGGCTGTGTTCTTCACCCAGCCCAGCTTGTCATTACTGGCTCAGCATACAAGGTGAAAAAGTATGAAAGGCTACAACCCTGATGCGCACGCCTTTTCTGAATTTAAACCATGCACTATCCTTTTCTGTTGCGTTCGAAAGACTGCCTCTTGGTCTTTGTACAGGTTCTGCATGAATACAGTTAAGTGGTCTGGAATCCCCGTTCTTTGGAATGTGATATCCATTGTTTGTTGTGATCCATATAGTTGAATGCCTTTTCAAAGTCCATAAAACACAAATAACCATCTTTCTGGTAACCTCTGCTTTCAGTCAAGCTATGTGACATCAACAATGGTAGACCTCGGTTCACATTCTCTTTACAAACTGGCTTGGATTTCTGGCAGTTTTCTCTTGATGTATTGCTACAACAACAAAAATTGGGTGTGTGAAATTTTGCTTGTGTGTGATACTATTTAATAATTTCTGTGTTCCATTGAGTCACCTTCTACTGAGCTCTTCTAGTTGGTTGACCGGGTAGCTGTCTTTCAAAGCCCTTGGCAAAAACCAGCGAATGTTTCCAGGATTGCAGTGCCCTGGAAACCTTTGCTGGTTTATGCCAAGGGCTTTGAAAGAAATGCCTTCAGTGCAGCTTGGACGTCTTCCTTCAGCATCATCAGGACTTTCGACCTGTTATCTGTTAAACCCGTTGCTGTTGAGTTGATTCTGACTCACAGTGACTTTATAGTTTGGAACCGAGCTGTCCCCATGGGGTTTTGATTTATCCCTGTAGAGAGACCCTATCTGGAACAGCAACTATGCTTGCAGTCACCATTTGATTCGTTTGACTGTGATCCATGGTTTCAAGACTCCTGTCTCGTGCTCTGGCCAGTTAGCTAATGAAATCAGATGGTCGTAAGAAACACCATCTCTGTGTCTTTCCAGTGTGATGAAGGTGGTCCCCATGAGGTATGAAGTGGATGCCAGGCAACAGGTGTAGTGTTGCTTTTTGTGAAACGTTGTTGAAGTCCAGACATGGTATTGGTTCCTCTTGGTAACTGGTGGGCCAGTGTCAACTTTTGACCTTGGCCATGCTCTGATGGGTCTCCAGAGCGAGAACGGGGATGGACTGCCTTGTCTCCTGAGTTTACCAGGGGTTTTCACTGAGCTTAACTGACGAGTGCCCCCGAGATCCAGTCTGAACTCACTTTAGCGAAAAAGAGGTCTTTATTGTTCGATTGTGCAAAATTGGGTGCTTAAACCCAGAGGCAAATTGGGCCGAGGGGAGTGTGCTTCACAGCCCTTGGCAAGCATTTTGTCCCCTAGTTCCCAGGCCTGGCCCACCCCCCACCCCTCCGGTTCCTTATCGGCTGAGCACTGTGGGTTAGCAGACTTTCCCCGCTGTTGCCCAAGATGTTTCTGCCTCCAGAGCAGATTCCCTTCCCCTTCCTTAATTTTCCCGGGTCCCTCATGCCTTACCCTACGTGCTAGTGTCCTGGCGGCTAAGTAACTCCCTGACTCTTTGTTCTCTGATTGCTGAAGATGGGTCAGCCTGGTGATTTACCCCATATTTTGGGTCATCGAGTCCAGTGTCTGTTGGTGAGCAAGATAGTAGAGCTATGCCCAGCTTCTTAGATTGTAAGAATGGATGAGTAATAGTGATTACTCATTGGGCGGCTAACTGCAAGATCACCCGTTTGAAACCACCAGCTGCTCCATGGGAGAAGGATGAGGCTTTCTCCTCCCATATAGAGTGTGACAGCCTCAAACCCACAGGGGTAGTTGGACGCTGTCCTGTCCTGTCATTGGGAGTCAGAATCGACTTGATGGCAGTGCGAGAGAGGACTCTTGGAAGGAAGCTAGCCTCGTCTGAAATTGTATGCTCCCTCCTCATTTGCCACCTCGGAATCCATTCCCACATTTATCCCCGGATTTCTGCCACGATACGGCAGTGAAGTCTTGCAGGGCTTGGGGACCACCAGGGGTGGGTGGCTCATTTAGACAGCCCCCGGACCATCTGATGAAATGGAATCTAGAGCTCCTTCGAGGGTAAAGTGTGAGGACAATACACATTTCCTTCCCAAGTGTCAGGGGAGGTCATTGCAGGGTCTCCGCCCAAGTCTGGCCTTGGCTTCAGACACAAATACTGTGTCAGTCACGGTTAAGTGTAAGAAGCAGAAACGGCTCTGGGTGGCCAGAGCGAGAAATCTGGTGCTGTCTGAATTGGTGGGAAGGTCTGGAAGCTAGTGAGGCTGCTCCAGAGAAGCAGCCGCCACCGCTGCCCAGCTACCATTGTCACAACTGTCCCTCTGTCTGTGAGGATGGCAACCAGCTGTTACAGCGTGGAGTTCGCCACAGGCGGGCAAAGCTCCCGCCTTACAGGCCAGCAGCAGCGACTGGTCTTCCAGATCTCTCCCGTGAATCATTGGTGGAGCTTTCTTATCAAGTGTAACTATTACAACTGCACTTCCATTCGACTTTCATCAGTTTTCTGGGGTAACCCTCTCGGTCTCAGGAGGTGTCCCGTTACATGTTGGTTAGTGGCTGGGAGTCAGCAGGACCTGTGCTGTCTGTGCCTCTTACCCTGCAGCCCAGGCTGAAGAGCAGTGCTTTCGGGCCACGTCATTCTTGGCCGAGGGAGAGAAGAGAGTGACTGAAACAGTGGCATTTAGAGCTTCTGCCCCAACGTAGCATGATGCCATCTGCTCATGTTGCAGTGGTGAAGGGCAATCACGTGGCCAAGTCTGGATGTCCGTAGAGTGTTGAAGGGAGGCCCTGCAGGCTACTCAGTAGACAGGTACAGTGGAGGGTGGGAACTGGGTGGGAACGGTTGCTGAGTGCCAGTAGAGTAGTACTGTGGCCTCCGTGTACATGACAAACAAACAGAATAGAAAGGCTCATTGTGTTGGGAGTAGCTGGCCTGTGAATATGAAGGGTGAGGATAAAAGACTATGTATACATATGTTAGAGATGCTTCAAAAAGTTTGTGGGAGAATGGAGTTAAAAGCTAATGGAACTTTTCTATGGACTTTAAAAACTCTTGTGTATGTATAGTTAGTCTCCAGTTTGCAGTGGATTGGAGTTGCCATGAACTCCTCTTAAAGCCATCATTTTGGGAGGGCAGGGGGACATCTTGGAAGGAAATTTCAGGAAAAGCATGCATGAGAAATGAAAAAAAAAGATGTGCTGGGCATCTTGTGATTTAGTGACAAGTATTACACACAGTGGCTTTGATGAAACTTAGAGAATGCCATGGGGCGCTTAGAGAAGGCCCAGTCTCAAGTCCCTAAAGAAAATAAATGCTCTTTGCCTTCTCATAGACCAGATGCAGCCACGCTGTAAACTCAGAAGCACTGTATAAAAAGTTATTGTTGCTATCTGTTTGTAATATGTCTTGGCAGGATAAACTGGCCTATTTTTCTTTGTACTCTTATGACCGCTGGGCTATTTGGTCTTTGGACTGAGTTGTAGAGATCTATAATTTGTAGATATAGGTGTGCTGCCGGGACATCTCATGGCCTTTTACTCTGCAAATATTTATTTAGTGTGTTAGCATGCCAATGCGGTATTTTAGCCTCTGGTGAGGAATGAGGCACAGTTGAGTGTGGGAGATGATAATTCCGATGTTATGATTAAGTGCTATAGGAAAGCCATATCACATACATGAATGAGAGCTTTGAGGGAAGCAGGATGGATTCTGTCATTACAGGGCCCGAGGTGCCCGAGTGGTGGCAGCGTCACCTTGAGAGAGGGTGCCCTGAAAGAGAGGGCTACTTGAGCTAGAGCCAGGAGTCTCTGTTAAGTTCCACCCACAGACATGTTGTTTCTGTGCTCTCAGTTATTTTAAGAAGTGCCTGATAAATGTTAGGTGTTTGGTAATTATCTGATGAGTAGAACAAAACAGAGAATCTTTGTAAAACTCAATCAGAGATTTGCAAGGAGTATGGGGAAGGGGAGGGGTGTGGAGAGGTTTCCTTGCAGAGTGAGCTGCATGGCCCTGAAGACCCTGAGTTGAAACGAACGCTCCGAAGGTGGGATGTGCGGAGGGAGTGGTACCTGTTAAACTTGGAGAGAGAGACACGTGGCTCCATTGTTAAAGGGGTGAAGTTTTCTGCTGCAGAAATGGGAGCCACTGAAGGCTTAAATAAGCTAATCAGCCTAGGGTGTGATTAAAGCACTCGGTTACCAACTGGTAGGTTAGTGGTTCAAACCTACCAGTCGCACCAAAAGAGAAAGACAGGGTTATCGGTTTGACAATCTTGGAGGCCATTTGGTGGTGGTGGGGGGTGCGGGGAGGGGTAGTGAGGATGCTTCTATGAGTTGGAATCCACTGGATGGCAGTGGGTTTGCTCTTTTAGTTAGAGAGGTGAGAGATGGAGGTTGGAGATTAGGTGCTTAGACTCCACCAGAGATGATGGCCTGGACAGATTCAGCACTGAAAAAGAAGAGAGAGAAAAAAGAAAAAGAAGAGATGCAGATTTTGGAGATAGTTGGACCATTGTTGGTTGCCATTGGGTCATTTCCAACTAGGGCGGCCCCGTGCATGCAGAGTGGAACCCTTCCATAGGAGTGTTTCTGCTTTTCAATCTCACTTCCGTTGGGTTTTCCAGCAGGTGGCTAGGCCTGTCCTTCAAGGCACTTCTCGTCTAATGCTTTAACAGTGTACACACCCCGCACTAGAGGCCACACGAGTTGGGGGTGAGGGAGGGGAGAAGGAATCGAGATGACTGGGTGGATGACTGGGTGGATGGACTGCTTTTGACCCAGATATGGAAGGAGTGGAGGTGTCTCGCTCTCATGCAAAAGAACAAGAGTTAAAAGTGCCCCTAATGTTTCCACTATAATGCCATGAGCTGAAAGTCAGTGGGACAATCCATTCAAATTTCCAAGGAAAATTTATTTTAGTTAAGAATTCTGTATCTTTGGTGTGGACCAAGTATGAATGAATAATGTCTGTTACTAAACCCTTGCTTTTAGCTACCCTTCTGTGGCATCACTGGGTGGGTTCGAACCTCCAGCTTTGAGGTTAGTAGTTGAGTGCAAATGGTTGCACTGCCAGGGACCTTTGATGTTTCGCAAACCACACCAACTGCCATTGCACCCATTTTGACTCACAGCAACCCTGTGAAGGGAGCAGACAGCCTCAACTCTCTCCCCGGGAGTGGTTGGTTAGTTTGAACTGCTGACTTTGCAGTTAGCAACCAACAGTAGGGACTAGCTAGTTTCAGTTTGTGTAAAATCAATTCTAAAACAGCTAAGTAGTGTATCTTGGACTCCTTTCCATTTCTCTTTGCCTCCCTCTCAGGCTCTGCTGTCTCGCATAGCTTGCTATGAATTCAGGTCGAGTCCACGACAGTGGTTTTGTGTAATTCATTTATGCTCCCCGCTAGGTCTTACAGGCACTTGAGTTTTAATAACCTTTTAAAAACATTTTAAAAAACAGTACATTATATTCAAGCTGGACAAATCTAACCAGGGCAAAATTTAGCAATTGAACGAATAAAGTTTTCTGTGTAGGTTCTGCTTTAGTGTGATCCTTATTCTCTGCTGGTACTGCACAGTCCATTCGGAAGAGGCAGTACGTTAATGATTTAAAAGGCGGGGCGCCCTCGGGCTGCAGTGGTTAAGCGCTTGGCTGCTGAGAGGTTGCTGGTTAAAAACCTGTTTGTGGTCCTGTGACTTACGGCACCATCACTGCCCAAAAGGTGAAATGTAAGGAATTCTTAGCTCACAGGAGATTTGTCTGTTCTGATCAACCACTTGTCTGGGCACATTGAGAAAGCCAGGGGTGGGGGCGGGGGGAGTGGGGCGAGGGGCTGTATGTAGGCCAGTGGGTTGTGAAACTATGAGTTTATTTATTTTTCCCTTTTATTATGTTAGCTAGCAAGTCAAATCAGCAGAAATGATTTCCTTTTTCTTTTCTAAGTTAACCGAAGGTGAGGACATACATGTGTTACATGTATGTACAAGTTGTGAAACTATATAATAGGAATAGACCTAGTGTTTTTGGATGAGCAAATAGACCTTATGATTCTCCACCATGACTTACTCATGCCTTTCTCATTTTGGTTTTAAAGACTTCAACGATATTTAAAACCAGAGCATTAAACTGAATAAGTAAATAAACATAAGTTAAAAAAAAAAAAGTACCTAAAGCCACATGCTTGCAGTGCTATGTGAAAGGCATCGGGCTTCCTGCTTTAGCATCCTTTCCACCCCCCACCCCCCACTTGCTGATTGCTAAACTGGGAAGCCAGTGCTTGAGAAATGGTCTCCCCTCCCCCCTTCCCTCCTCTAGTTGAGTCCCGGTGTGATCTGACTGTGTAAGGAGAACAGGTTTTGGAGTCCGTGTGTCCCACTCGTCACCACCTCTCAGTCTCCCTTCTTGGGAGGCCTGCTTCAGGCTCATGGCTGTCAGCAGAAAGCAGGGCCTCACACCCACTCACTGCATCGAGCCAATGCCTATTCTAGAGCTCCCAAAGACAGGGTGGACCTGCCCTGCGGGCTTCTGAGACTGTAACTCTATGGGAGCGGAAAGCCTCCTCTTCCTGCCTCGCTACAAGTTAATAGTATCGTGTATATATATTTGATACCCCAAATCCACTGCTGTCGAGTTGATTCCATCTCACAGCAGCCCTATATAGGCCAGCGTAGAATAGTCCCACACGTTTCTAAAATGGTAAATCTTTACGATGCAGATCGCAGCCTCCTCTTTTTCTTGTCAAGTGGCTAGTGAGTTCAAACTGCCAACCATTTGGTTCACAACTGGGTGCTTTTTACCATTATGCCATCATGGCTCCCGAAATTACTCTTTATCCTTCAGGACGAGTAGTTTGTACAGGAGCGTGAGTCCAGGAAGCATCTGGAGGGGATTAAGAAGTGAGACAGGGAGCTTAAGGAAGTCAGTAAAACAAGCCAGGGCTGTGGGCAGTGTAATGCCAGTGGGAAATTTTGGGAGCCAGTGTTGATCGTGTGCTTCAGTTCCCTTCCCTGAGAGTAAAGGGTCTGGGCGCCGAGCCCTCAGTAGTCTGGGGTAGTGATCCTGATGTCTCTGCAGCCTGCTGCGCTGCAGGCACAGCACATGGTAGCAGGTGTTGACAGTTGGGAACCAGGCTGCCTTTGTGGGCAGGTTAGGTGGGTAGGGCTTGCTATACCCCTAGCGAGGTCCCTCTTGTGGTCCTCTTCATCTTAGTAAGCAGCTTTTTGGAGGCACAGGCCCCAAACCCTAGAGTCACCCTTGACCCCCCTCATGTGCAGTCCACCAGCAAATCTTGTCGATTCTCCCTGTAAGTAAATATTCAGAATCTGGGCTCTTCCTTTTTACCCTCACGGCCACCACTGTCCAGCCCCTTGAAGCCTCCCGGGGTAGCTGATTTCCCATCGTTTACTTGCAGCGCGGCAGCTGGAGTGGCCCTTGTGAAGCTGCCAGATTGCTCTGCTGAGCCCTCCAGTGGTCCCTCCTCCCTCTGAGGGAAAGCCAAGCTTACCAGTGGCCTCCACGGCCTCATGATCTGGCCTCCTCCGTTTCTGCCTGCTACTGAATTGTTGGTGCTTGTACACGTCTTTGGTTCTTAACGGAAGCGTCTTGTCAGTCTTTAGCTTTCTAACGAGTTAAAGTACTCCTCTATTTCCTATCCCCTTTGATGTGGGTTATGTGCTTCATTTGTAAGTTAGGGTCATCTGTCTAGTTTGCATTTCATCTTTCCCCTTACTTCCCGGGTGACTTAAAACCTTCACATGTAAGAATTTATCTTACGTGGTGTGCAACTCCAGCAGTTTTGGCCAGTGCGTGGGGTGATTGTATCCAATACCACAGCTCCTTACAGAACAGTTTTATCGCCTCCCCTTTTCACTGTCCTTGCGCAGTCTGTACGCTGAGCAAGTCATCTGAGGAGCTGGGCTGTGTGAAGGGGAAGGTGACAGCAGGACTGGAAGGAGGCCCATTGGCTCGGGATCTGCAGAAGACACAACCTTGCTTGCTGACAGTGAAGAGAACCCAAAGCACTCACTGAAGATCAAAGACTCAAGCTTTGAGGATTGATTACAGCTCACTATAAAACAAAAAACCTCACACTCGGATCAATACGGCGGCGGCATGGTAACCAAAAGATTGAAGCTGTCAAAGATTTCATTTTGGATTCACAATCAGTGGCGCATGGAACAACAGGCAAGAACTTAAACAATATGTGTTGCATTGGGCAAATGACCTCTCAAGTGTGACAGAGCAAAGATGTCACTTTGAGGGCCAACCCCAAGTACCTCCTAGGCCTGTGAAAGCTCAACAGTGGCTAAGGGAGACCAAAGAAGAATGGATACCTTTGAGCGATGGTCTTGACAAAGAATATGCCCTCTGCCACAGACTGCCGGGAGAATGAACTGCTCTGTCCCGAAAGAAGTTCAGCCCGAGTGCCTGGAAAGCCAGGAGGGCAGGACTCAGTGGGCTGCCTTCGGACGTGCTGCCAGGAGGGCTGGGCCTGGAGAAGGTCATCGTGGCCGAAAGGGAGAGGGCCAGCAGACAGGAGGAAGACCCTCCGTGAGATGGAAGCACGACGACAGTGGGCTCAAACAGGATTCTGGGGGGCCGTCGCTCCCGGCCCTGTTTGGTTCTGTTGGGCAGGGGGTTACTGTGAGTCAGAACCAAGTGAACGGGACCGATCAGCAACAACTCACCTTCCAGCCCTTGGAAACCGCCAGTCTGTTACTTTCCACTCTCATTTCTGTAGTGGTCGTTTCAACAGGATCTCAGGTCGTTTCCCGTCAGGTGTTTCAACAGGATCTCACCATATGTAGCCTTTGGGGTGTGGCCTCTTTCACTCTGCAAAATGTGCTTAAGATTCTTCATGCTGTGTGAATTTGTAGTTCATTCCTCGACTGTCCTTTAAAACAAATTCATTTAAGTAGAAATATTACTTCTAGCCGAGTGTAGGTGGTATCCAGATAGAACAGTCTTGAAAGTTACCTGAATGGCCCAGGTTAGGACTTGGTGGTGACGTGATAGAAAATGCCAAGTGACGGTTTTCATGTACTACTTGGCTGACACCTCTCAGCAATTAGCCATGATTCTTGAGGAAGTCACTTAACCTCTCTGACCCCCAGGTTCTGGTGAAGGAAACACTAAAACACCTGATCTGGTAGTCAGGGGCTCCTGTCACCCAAGGGAGCCTGTGGTTCCTAAGACACAGGGTATTGTAGGACCTAAGGGTAGCTTTTAACCTCAGTATCTCATTGGTGTGAAGCAGATCACCTCTGGATTTCACATTTTGGACAGATGATCGAAAGGCTTTAAAAGACCTACAGATAAGGAAAAACAGCCAGGCAGGTGGGCATAAGGGAAGCCTTCTTTGTAAGGCTTCTGTTTATTCCTCCCACCCCCACCCCCACTCCCACTCCCTTTTACCCCTCTCTGGTGAGCTTGTAAGAAGAGCCTAACTCTAAGCGCTGTAGGCGTGTTGAGAAGGTACGGGAGCACCCTGCATTCCACCAAGTTTACTAGCATCCTCTTGGTTACTGAGTTTAGAATTTAGACGTTAATATCCTTAGGTAGGTTTCCACAGGGGGATTGTTGGGGTTCATAGTGCCCTAGAACTTAATGGTGGTTCAGCAGACAGTCGTATAATATTAAATATTAAATTGTCTCATCAATGGCATCCAGCATTGGGAGACGTGCACATTTAGAATATGCCCCCAAGAACGGAAGCACAGGGAGTGAGGGAAAGGAAGCCCACCACACTTGCTGGTTTCGTTCTTATTTTCCAAGATGCACAGATTCATAGTGATTCCTTTTGAGATGTCTAGTGACTGCTTAAATTCAGGTAGCTTTTAAAATTGAAATGCAGTGGGTTGTGTTTAGAAGCCAACGTGTCCATCTAAAACCAGAGAGCTCAGAATTGCTATGCTTTATGCCTGGTTTATTCCCTGTGCGGCACGTGGTGACACGCTTTTACTTTTTACTTCTAGTAATGAATGTTATAACTATTGAAGATTATAAGAGCACATACTGGCCAAAATTGGATGGTGCCATAGACCAACTTTTAACCCAGAGTCCTGGTGACTATATCCCCATATCTTATGAACAGATATACAGGTAAGTCAAGTTAATTTACCTGGGTCTGAGAGGGGATGTTAAGGTTTTGGCAGCTTGGATTATGACAGTTTGTATGTGTGTAATGTGATCCATAAGGTATGTGCCACACTTGTGGATAGGCGAGTTGGTGTATATGTTTTGCTTTACAAGTGATTCATCAAGAGAGCATAAACGCTGCTTGTTTAGACGTAGACTTCCTGCCACCTCAGCCTCTCACCCTCCCCGTACTTCCTGAGACGCCATGGAGGTAAGTGATAAGGGCAAGACTGGTACGCAAACTGCTACCTTCCACTCATCTCCCCGGGACCCCAGCTCACTTGACACATCATTCTAATGGGCTCGAAGGTTTTGTCTCTTAGTTCCTGGGAAACGGAAGCAGTACCTTCGTGAGGATCTGGGGAGGGAGGGATAGGAGATTAGTGCAGTCACAGAAGGGCCAATGACAACGGTGTGTTCCAAATAATGGATGCACCAGGCGGTTGTATCGCAGGCATGTTTGCAGATTAGAAACGTGTCCTGTGCCACTCTGCCCTCAGCGAGGGAGCAAGGGAGGACCTGGATTCCCAGTAGCTGCCACCTTCAAACCCTGAGATTATCACCTGGTCCTGGAATTTGTTTGGGCTGATCGCATGTTTGAGATGCCTCAATGGGTGATTTGCAGCTGGGGGTAATAGCGCTTCCTCCTGGAAATGGTTTGGGGGAGGGCAGGGTTATATTTTTACACGGTGTGGTGGCCACTTTTTGGGCCTGCGTTTTCGTAGGCCGTTGAGGTGAAGTGTGCCCAGTAGCCTGAGATGAAGCGGCGCATGGTTAACTTCGTGTTTGTTTCTTCACAGTTGCGTGTATAAGTGTGTGTGCCAGCAGCACTCGGAGCAGATGTACAGTGATCTGATTAAAAAGATAACCAATCACTTAGAGAGAGTCTCAAAGGAGCTGCAGGTAAAGAGCTGACTATACGGGTTTCTTGTTTTTTTGCTTTCTTGGGTTTTTCTGACAGAACCACATGTGGAAGTTTGTTGATTTGAGGGTGTTATTAACTCATGGATATTTCCTAGATGCATGCTGACCAAATCTTGTGCTTGCTTAATATTTGGTATCGATCATTAACTTGAATGCTTGCCATAAATTGTAACACTTCTTAAATGGAGTGCGTTTTGGGGTACATTTGGCCTTTTGGGGATCCATCATCTCCCTCTCACTGCCTCTGGAGCAGTCAGGTTCTGGGCCCTATGGTCAGAGGCTGACCTTGTGGCTGGCCTGGTCACATGTGCATTCTCGAGAAGTTGCTCAGCAGTAGGTGGCCAGGGCTGACACCACAGTTGGGAAGGGCCCCAGCGCTTCTGAAGTAGCCACAGTTACTACTAGCAAGTGACAAGGAGCGTTCTGAGCATGGACGTGAACCCACACTAAACTGGTAGTCTGAGGCTTGACAGCTCTTTTCTTTTAAAACTTCTCTCCAGAGTGATGTTTTATCATAGCCCAACAATATATGTTTTCCTTGTATAGTATACTTTTCATCATAGACAACAGATATTTCATGGCACAGTGGTTACACACTGGGCTGCGATTTGCAAGCCAGCAGTTCGCAACTACCAACCACTCAGGAGAAAGACTGGTCTCTCTACTTTTGTAAAGAGAACTCACAGGGGCAGTTCTACTCTATTCTATAAGGGTGCTGTGAGTCGGCAACCACTTGAGTCGTTGAGACATTGTGTGTGAATTTAAAGGAATCTATAGCTTTGAATAACTTGCTTTGTGATTCTTGACTCCACATTTGTCTCACTATTCTCAAATCTAATTTATTTCCAAATCCTACTGTTAATCACTTCCTGAGATACTTAACTGCCACTTCCAAAATCCAGGGGCCGATATCTCTCAAGTCTTGTAATGAAACGCTCATCTCAAGAGACGGCACCGGCTGTCTTTCTCACGGCCATTGAGCCAATTCCCACTCAGCAACCTGATTGGTGAGGGTAGAACAGCCCCTGTGGATTTCTAAGACTCTTTATGGGACTAAAAAGCTTCATCTTCTGAGAACAGGCTGGTGGTTTCAAACTGCTGATCTTGCAATTAGTAGCCCAACTCATAACCACTACACCACCAGGGCTCCAAGGCTATAGCCATTAGTAAATAGCAGGGTGGAATGATCAAAGCCAGACTGAACAGTTTTGTGAGCTCTGGGCTCTGCTCTTGGTTAGATATGATAATGACATCTTGTAAATTTTCTGCACATCAAAATGAAGTGGAATTGCAAAAATGTGTGTGATTCCTTTAAGCTGAGTTCTGTGGGTTTTTAAAAAATCTTTCTGCTTGTCAATTCTGCCTTCATTCTGCTGAGACTCAAACTCGGTTGTGTCCACCTGTGTCACGTGTGAGCCTTTCTGAAGCCCCTGCCCCCACAATAGAACGGACGACTGTGTGCCTGCGGCATCTTGCTTCCTGGCACGCACATCTCAGTTTGAACCCTGGTTGTGTTGGATCGTTTCTGCTTCGGAGTCTGGCTGCTCACAGACCCTCCCCTGTCTCGATGGGATTGGGGTCCTCGGTGTCCGGCACAGTTAGAGTCCAGCAGGTGTTTGTTGAGTGACTGCTCGGCAACCCCATGTGGCCTGTAGACATAAGAGTAGCATCATCTGCAGGAAGACCACAAATCTTTGTCTTTGAGAAGCTTAAAGACCGAACCCAGTTGAAGTTGAGTTGATTCTGGTTCATGGTGGTTCTGTGTGGGTCAGAGTAGAACTGCGCCAAAGGGTTTTCGTGGACTGATTTTTCAGAACTAAATTGCCAGTCCTTTCTTCCGAGGTGCCTCTAGGTGGTCATAAACCTTCAACTCTACCATTGCAGCCTATCAGTTTCACCATTTGCACCACCCAGGGGCTACTGGGGGCAATAGGCAATTTATTTATTTACTCAATGCTAGAAGAATGTGGCCTGGTCCCATCCCTACTGTAGTGAGACTTTCAGGCTATTTTGGGGAGGACAGGAAACAAGAATGCCCTCTTTTTTATTTTCGCCTTAGAAATCTCCTCTGCCTTATAGGGCCGCTGTGAGTTAGAATGAATTCAGTGCCAGTGAGTTTCAGTTGGTTTGCTTTATAAAAAGATTGAGGTTCAACCATTTACAATGCTCTTTCCAGTTTTCTGAAAACAGTATACTCTAGCTTTTCAAGCAATAAAACAAAGCTAACTGGAACTCCTGCTCCTCCTTTCACCTCCTCTTGGTCTCCCAGCAGGGTGTCCCTGGGACATGTCAGTGATGAAGCTGGTAGCTGTTTTCCGTTCCCCCGGCAAAGGCCGATGCCCTGGAGCCCAGCTCAGTGATTCATCGAGTCCAGCAGGAAGCTTCCCACCCACCACGCAGCACACACACTTCATCACCCACTGGGTTAGGCTCATAATAACAGTCGACTGCAAGCAGAATCCTCCACCTAAACAAGCCCCTCCTCAAGAGAATGATGGGTAGGTTTGAACTGCTGACCTTGTGGTTAATAGGCCAACTCGTAAGCCACCTTGCTACTAGGGTTTCCTAAGTCTTTTTATAGGATCGCATACTTTAACTTGCATCTTCACCCAAGTCACTTTCGCCTAACGACTTAAGATTTCCCACGACTCCTTCGCGGGTGAGAAGCAAGGTCAGTGGACTATAAAATGCCGCTGCTTCTGTTCCCTGCTGCCCTATTGCTGTCGCCCTTTCCATGTTATTGCTGGCTCTTGCCTGGGCTCGGTCAGTTGCGATGAATTGAACTCTTTTGCAAGGCTTTGGGCCTCATTCTCTCGGAAAATGGGTAGAGAGACTTTGCTCCTAAGCCCTGTGTACACCTTTGTCTGAGTTTTCCACCCCAGAGGCTTTGCCTCTGTGGTTCTGACTGATTGGCATTGCCTGGGTAAGCTGTAGAAAAACTTGTGAGTTGATGATTTTTGTCTGACCCTGGCCTGGGCTGCTGCAGCCTGCCCTGTATTAATCTGTTTTACAAATCTTACAGGGATTGGTCAATATACAAATGAAGCGACTGCAGCCTAACATTACAAATGAAGTGATATTGATGGAGAGTCCAGGATTGAAATTGATAAGGCGTTTGCTTATATACACAGCAACCCCCCTGGATAGACAGGAGAGGGAGAGAGAAGCAGAGAGCGCGGAGACAGGGAACCTCCTTAAGGAAACACAACACAGGTCAAGGGCTGTAACACGGAGGACAGGGAGGGAGGGGCCTGGAAGGTGCCCTCCTGCAGAGGTGGTGGTGATGGGCGGGAGGCTGAAGGCAGGGGCTGTCCTCAGGGGCGCTGACAGGAGGCCTCCACGCCTGAGATGGGCATCCTGGCTTGCTTGCATGGCTGGGAGGAGCTGAGAAGTCTGTGCTCACTGAGGAAGGGAAGGATGAGCTCTCCCTGGGGGGAGCCTTCCAGACTGCTTGCTTGCTGACCCTGGTCCTGAGCCTCAGCTTGCTGCCTCCGTAGTAAACGACCTAACAGTAAGGAATGTCTGTGAGTTCTTGGTGGCCATTGCAGTGGATAACTGAACCCAGAAGAGAAGTAGGGAGTTGGGGGGCAGCGGCAGAGCTGTTGTCAGGATTGGTGAAAAGATTGGATAGTGGAATTTGGCTGATCTTGATTCTCATCATCCTCCTTGAAGCTTGAAAAATCCTGATGCTACCCTTTTACAGGAGTTTTGTCCTAACTGGTTTGCCTTCTATAATCTCTTCTCTTTTATTCAATTAATCTTATAAAAACCCTAATTTGATGGGCATCATCTTTGCTCAAAACCCTATAAAAGACTTCCTGTTGCTTTTCTCCATCAATCACAGATGATTTTTGACCAGGATAAAAACCCAAGTTGGTTGGTTAGTTGCTGGAATTCCTAAAAGGAAGCCTGATAAAGCTGGCACTTTCCTATCCAAAAAGGAGCTCAGTGACATTGTTGGGTAAGCATCGGACTGCTAACTGCAAGATTAGTGGTTCAAATCCACCCGCTGCTCCTTGGGAGAAGTTGAGGCTCCTGTAAAGATGACACTCTTGGAAACCCTATATAGGGTCTCTCTGAGTTGGAATTGACTCAGTGACAATCCACATATGCAAAGTTCTCTACTTGGTGTAGTAGTGAATGTGTGATTGATAAGAGTAGATGGTTTGAATAAAAAGTTAGACCAGCGAGCTGGGGGGGAAAATGAAGGTGAAAGGGCCAAGATGTAAAAAAAGAAACCCATTTGAGCTGCTTATCTCCCCGGGGCATAAATGACTTTGCACATGTGGGATGCTTGTGGCCCACCATGGGGATTGGAGAGCTTGCTAATAATGTAAATCAGGTGCATAGCTCCCTGTGGTGGCGAGACCATGCATATAAGGTGTATGGAACCCCTTAGATGGCGATTGGTCAGTTTGGGGTCTCATTTCCATCAAGAAAAAAAGAGTTGGTAGTAGAGCATGTCATTTGGATCCTGAGTTGAACCTCCTTCATCCAGGAAACAGGAGAGCTGTAACAGACAAAGCAAGAGAGGGCAAGAAGCAGCAGAAAAACAGGCAGTCGACTCAGGAAAGTGGCAGAAACCGCCTAGTTGGCTTCCTGGCTCGTGGAGTAAGAAAGTTGAGTACTTTGGGGCAGGAGCTCTGTCTGTTGGTAGATGGTATACCTTTAGGCACTAATTGTGTGAGCTAGGCTTACTGACCCTGCCCTTGGGCTGGAGGATTGCTGGTGGGGTGCCCAGTGAACTTATTGGCAGAGCTGAAAAAGAGTTTGGAAACACTTGCCTGAGGAGGTTGGGGGGGGGGGGGGGGAGGCAGGCCACAGGCCCAAACCTAGAAAGAGGCATGCTTGTGGACGCAATTCAGAGAAGACTGAATTGATCAAAGAACTGTATCTTGAATGTTTCTGATTCTGAATTGTAACCTGTTACTTCCTTAATAAATCCCATAATCATAAGTATTGTGAATTCTGTGTGGCCATTGCAGTTCATTTTCCAACCCAGTAGAGAGGCAGAGAAGTGCCAGGGGAGGGATCGCTGGTATGCTGGTTGGCAAAAAGTCGGGGGAGCGGAGGCATGTCTGACTTCCGCCTCGCAGGGCTCAGCCTTGGGCAGCGGATGCTGTTGCTTTTGCTTCTTCTTCCCTCTGTGAAACTGGAGGATGTCAGACAGCACCTCCACCCTATTTACTGAGCTTGATAGTTCTCGAAGAGGACGCTAATAGACTGAGAAAATGCAGAAAGCTTTGGTAGACTTAGGGGCCAGAGGGATAAAAATTTAGGACTTCTGAGTGTGTTTAAGGCCCACTAAAGACTGTGTGCTTCCTAAGGAACTGTGGCTAGCTTAAGAAGAATGGGAATTCCAGAACACATCACTGGGCTCATGCAGAACCTGGACACGAATCAAGAAGCCGTTGTTCGAAAAGAACAAGGTAACCCTGCATGGTCTAAAATCAGGAAAGGTCTGCATCAGGGCTGTATCCTTGCAACATACGTTCTCAATCTGTATGCTGAGCAGAGGATGAGAGAAGCTGGATTACATGGAGAATGCGGCACTGGGATTGGAGGAAGGCTTGGTTGTTAACCTGCAGGATGCTGACTGCACAACCTTGTCTGCCGAGAGTGAGGAGGAATTGAAGCACTTGCTGATCAAGTTCAAGCATTACAACCTTAGGACAGATTACAATGTAATGTAAAGAAAGCGAAAATCCTCACAACGGGACCAGTAGGTGATACATGGAGAGAAGTTGTCAAGGATTTCATCTTGCTTAGGACACACAATCTGTGTTCATGGAAGCAGCAGTGAAGAGATTGAAGGGTGCATTGCATTGGGTAAATCTGGTACACAAGACAACTTTTAGCTGTCAAAATCAAGGGTGTTACTTAGGGACTAAGGTGTGCCTAACCCAAGCTGTGGTTACTTTCAGTTGCTTCAGATTCATGTGGAACTTGGACATTGACGAAGGAAGGCCAAAGGAGAGTTGATGCGCTTGAATTACGTTGCTGGCAAAGAATATTCCAAGTACCGTTGACTGCCAAACGAATAAACAAATCTGTCTTCCAAGAAGTACACTCGCCAGAGTCCTCCTTAGACATGTTGTCAGGAAAGACCGGTCCCTGGGAAAAGGGCATCCTGCTTGGTAAAATAGAAGGGCAGCGAAAAAAAGAGGAAGATCATCAAAAAGGACTGACACAGTGGCTGCAGCGATGGGCGCTTCATTCTGCCGTGCGTGGGTCGCCGTGCGTGGAACCAACCCGACGGCACCTAGCAACAAGAACAGAGAGGGGAGACGGTTGACTCTTCTGGCTGGGATCTTGTATCACCCGGGCACAGTGTTTATATGGACTTTCTTAATAGCTGAAGCCCAAGTTCTGACTGGGTTAAAGATGATCTTGGTTTAGTTGAGTCTCTAGCTCCTTGCTAGAAGGGAAAGTAGATTCTTTCTGGGGAAACATTATCTGAGCCTTCAGTTGTTTGCATCATTACAGTACCCGGTACTAAATCAGAAGTATCTAGCCACACTATGTGGTGAGGTAGTCACAAAACTAAGACAAATGATGAAATGCAGTTGTAGACAGGAACTCGGAATTCATCACAAATGTCTCACTTTAGAGAGACAGTGAGCCATGTTCTGCACTTAGAAGAAAAATGATATGCAGGTAGGAATGAAAGACAAAAGAATAGGTTTAGAATAATGTTGATGCCATGGTTGTAAAAATATGTATAATCAAAATATGTAGCACTAGCATGTAATTACGGTGGAAAGGATAACTGGGTTTAAAATGTTCTAAGAGCCTTACTATGTCCAGGATGCAGTGAACAAATCCCCCCGTGATTGCCTACTGCCTCCCTGGTGTTGATCATCGTTGGCATTTGCCTGCATGTGGCTCTCAGACTTGCACCTTCCTTGTGCTGCATGTTGTTTCGGACTTAGGTGGCCCCTTACCTCTCCAGTGCCCAACGAGCGTTCCTTCACAGGACTGGCAAGGCTCTCCAGTCTGAACTCAGCAAGTAGTGTGACAGTATGCTTTTTAAAAATCATTTTATCGGGGCCTCTTATAGCTCTTATCACAATCCATACATAGACCTGTTGTGTCAAGCACATTTGTACATTTGTTGCCATCATCATTTTCAAAACATTTTCTTTCTATTTGAGCCCTTGGTATCAGCTCCTCGTTTTCCCTCCCTCCCTCACTCTTGATAATTTATAAATTATTATTTTTTCATGTCTTACACTGACCATTGTCTTCCTTCACCCACTTTTCTGTTGTCCTGGGATTATATGTAGATCATTGTGATCAATTCTCCCTCGCCCCCCCCCCCCCCACCTTTCCCTTACCCTCCTGGTATCAGTACTCTCATTATTGGTTCTGAGGGGTTTATCTGTCCTGGATTCCCTGTATTTCCAGCTCTTATGTGTACCAGTGTACATGTTCTGGTGTAGTCAGATTTGTAAGGTAGAATTGAGATCATGATAGTGCGGGGAGGAAGCATTAAAGGCTAGAGGAAAGTTGTATGTTTTGTCGGTGCTATACTGCACCCTGGTTGGCTCATCTTTTCCTTGTGACCCTTCTGTGAGTGGATGTCCAAGTGTCCACAGATGTGCTTTGGGTCTCCACTCTGAACTCCCCCTCATTCACATTGATAGGATTTTTTGTTCTGGGTCTTTGATGCTTGATACCCGATCCCACTGACACCTCATGATCACACACAGGCTGGTGTGCTTCTTCCATATAGGCTTTGTTGCTTCTGAGCTAGATAGCTGCTTGTTTATCTCTAAGCCTTTAAGACCCCAGACACTATATCTTTTGATAGACGGGCACAATCAGCTTTCTTCACCACATTTGCTTATGCACCCATTTTGTCTTCAGTGATCATGTTGGGAAGGTGAGCATCCCAGAATGCTTGGTTATTAGAACAAAGTGTTCGTGAGTTGAGGTAGTACTTGAGTAAAGGCCCAATGTCTGTCTGCTACCTTAATACTTGTAGACATATGTACATAGATCTATTTCCCTATCATTATATATAAATATTTTTACATGTACATACCTGTATTTAGACCTCTATAAATGTTCTTTGCCTCCTAGTTCTTTCCTCCATTTCCTTTTGCTTTCCTCTGTCCCACTGTCATGTTTGGCCTTCATTCGGGTTTCAGTGATCCCTCTCACATCTTGTCAGAAGCCTCAAGATCTGCTGTGTGGTTTTCCAGGCTTCCCTCTGCCCTGTGCTGCTCCCGATGGCTCCTTGGGGAAAGCAGGCCGCGGAGCACAGCCCCGAGTGACACCAGGAGGGAGAAGGAAAAGCTTTGTCAGTTCATTTCCTAAAGTTTAATCCATTACATTTTTTAATTGAGATGTAATTCACATGCCTTAGCATTTGTTTCTTTAAGTGTACAGTGCATATACGCATTGTCTAATTCCAGAACATCTTCATCCTCTTGTATTGATTAGCAGTCACTCTGCAGCCCCTCCTTGTCCCAGCTTTGGGGACCGCTCGTCCACTCCTGTCTCTCTGGGTTTGCCTCTTGGAGACACAGCACATCAGCAGAATCACACAAGCATGGCCCTTTGTGTCTGACTTCTTTCACTCAGCAGATGTGTTTTCAAGGCTTGCCCATGTTGTACCCTGAATCAGTGATTTCTTCATTCCTTTTTAGGGCTGAATATTATTAACGGGTAGTACCACATTTTGTTTGTTCAGACCTTATGATCAGGTGTTTTTTTTGAGAGGTTTGTTAAAACACCACGATCTAGCCTCTCTGATTCCCTAAGTGTTTGCATTAAATTGCCGGCATCCTGGGTAGGTGGCCTGAGTTGCCTTCCCATCATTTGGCTGATTGAGTGAACATAGAGTTGCATTCCTGAAACTGGCTCCAAGGCCGTGCTCTCGTTGTGATGCTTTGGGCTGTATCGGAATCCAGCATCCATTGGATTAAGAGGGCAGCACTTTATCCCTCAAGTAATGCTGATCCATTTGTTGTCTATATGCTTTATTGAATCAGGTGCATCATTAATCTCACCACATAGACATTTTCTGACTTTCTGGTTGAGTAACTTTTGAGGTTTTGTCTCAGGTATAGTCCGTGGCCTTCTGTTGTCTTCGTGGTGGTTTGGAACTCACACTGGATATTCCCTCCAAACCCAGTACTTGCACGGAGATGGGCTCCCAGGCCAGGCTAGCAGCCTTGCTGCCGTGGCAAGAGTGCTGACAGTGCTGGCTGGTGTTTAGGATCCTGAGGAAGAGAGACCATGGAGACTGAGGAAGACGAGGAAGTGTTTCCATTCTTATTCTCAAATAATAGGACGGAAGCATGGCAATAGTATTTGTCAAGTATTTTAATTTGAGGGTGTTAATGAATTACATTTAAACCATTCCTTTAAATAAATCAGAACACATAATTTTGATGTCTTTTAAACCAAATATATCTTGGTTGCATGAGATGTATGTAATTAGGCATGCAAACCAATTAATTGGTAATAGACTACACAATAATTAATCAACCTTACCTAACTCTGAGTCACTCTTCAGAGGAACCAGATTCCATTAAAAAAAAAGAAGAAAGAAAGCCTTATTGCCTACCCCCGACCCCCGCACTGAGCCCCATCACCAGGTGTCAGGAGCAAGGACTGCTTTGCTTTTTGTACTTTTCCCGATAGGTGGCAGCATAGCTCAACTAGTTGTATGTGGTCACTTGACATTTTGTATTTTTAAAAGCTTTAGTTTCTTATCTGTTGAACTATTAAGTTTTTTTTTTTAAGTAGAAAAACCTGTTTACTCTTTACTAGAATGAGGAAGATTTCATGGTTAGTTGTTGAATTGGTTACAATGTAAAGCGAGGATATGCACCACTGAGTAAAACGCTGCCTGATCTTGAACCATCCACACAAGGGTTGCTGTATGGGGGTGTGTGGTCGCAGCCACTGTCCTTCCAGCGTATTGAGGTCATGCACCTTACCAGTAATGTCCTTCTCCAGGGATGGGCCGTGAAGGGTTACCATCCTTACTTCAAAGGAGCAGTCAGACTCTACTTCTCCCAACACAAGTTTGTTCATTCTTCGCCAGCATCATAATTCCAATTTATCATTTCTTATGTGGTCTTCCTTATTCATTGCCCAGCTTTTGTATGCATGTGAGGTGATTGAAAATACCATGAATTGGGTCAGGTACCTCTTCATCCTCAAACGTGGCATCTTTATACTTGCACGCTTTCTAGAGAGGTCCTGTGCAGTAGATTTGCTCGGTGCAGCATGTCATTTGATTCATGGCTGCTGCTTGCATGACTGTTGCTTGTGGATCCAAGTAAAATGACATCCTTGGCAGCTTAATCTTTCTCCAGTTGAATTTGGTCCGTTTGTGAGTGTTTCGGTTTTCTTTACATTGAGTTGCGCTCTGTACTGAAGGCTGGGTTTTTTTTTTTAATCATCAGTAGGTGCTTCAAGTCCTCGACTTCAAGCAAGCAAGGTTATGCTAGCCGCATATCACAGATGGTTAATGGACTGTTTTCTAGTCCTGATGATGAGCTCTTCCTATAGTTCAGTGTCTTGGATGACTTACTCATCATACAGATGGATTACGTACAGTGAAAGCATATACCCTGATGCATACAGTTGTCTCCTGGTCTCTTTCTAGGTTCTGTATGAGCACAATGAAGTAGTCTAGAGCCCGCACTCCTCACAGTACCCTCCATAGTTTGTTATGATCCCCACAGTCTAATGCCATCAGTGTTTTCTGCCTTCAGCCATGACCCATCTGACGTCAGCAATGATATTCCATCTTCCACACCCTCTTCTGAATTTCTGGCAGCTTTGTGGGTGCACAACTGTAACCATTCTTGAATTATCGTTAGTAGACTTTCAGTTGTATCTGATATTAGTGATATTCCCCCCTAGTGTTCCATTCTGTTGGCTCACCTTCCGCATGAGCATCCATAACAGATCTCTGCATTAGGTTGCCCACGCAGCTGTCTTCCCTTTCTCGGCATGGACAGGGGAGTGCTGCGGTCTGTTGCAGCACTTCGATGGGTATTCAGTTCCTGCGGCTTGGTTTTCACTCATGCCTTCAGTGCAGCTGGGCTTCTTCCCTGTAGTGCTGCTGGTTCGCGAGCATGTGCTACCTCTTGAAGTGGTCGGGTGCTGGCCAGTTCTTTTTGGTACACTGGTGCGCTGTGTTCCTCCCATCTTCTTTTGGTGCTCCCTGCATTATTCAATAATTTGCCTATAGAACCCTTTAGCGCTACAGCTTGAAGTTTGAATTTTAACTTCAATTCTTTCAGTTTGAGAAATACCAGCTATGCCCTTCCCTTTTGACTTTCTGAATTCAAAGTTTCACATGTTTCATTGTAATACTTTGTCTTCTGTTCAGCTCTTAGGTCACCATTCTTTCTATCACTTTACCTTTCTGTTCAAAAGTTAGCTTAGTCTCTTCTGAGACCCTCTTTGGTCTTTTCCTTTTCTTCCTCTCAGTTTCACGACCATTTGCTTCCCACGTGGGTGATGCTCTTGATAACTAACACCTTTGGCATGTAGGCGGTCCTCGTGTCAGGTCTGTTCTTGAGAAGGCCTCTAAATGCAGGTGGAAATACTCAAGGTCGTCATTTGACTCTTTGGGGCTTGTTTGAATTTTCTTTTAACTTCAACTTAAATTTGCACGTTGAAATGTTCTTTTTGATGATGGATGTGATGCTGTTCCTCTTTAATTTGTCATCCCCGGCACGGTAGACCTTTTAAGTGTCCAATTTACAGTATTGGTTCATTTCAGTGCACGAATATCTAGTATATCAATCTTCAGCGTTCCATTTCATTTTTGTCAACTTCCAGTTTGTCTTGGTTCACACTTTGTGTGTTCCAGGCTCTGGTTACTAATGGATATTTGTAGGTGTGTTTTCCCTGTTTGAGTTGTGCCCCATGAGCAAACAAGGGTCCTGGAAGCTTTACTGCACCCACGTGGATAAGGCCAACTCTACTCTGAGAAGGCAGCCCCCCAGATAGTAATAATAGTAATGGAAATAGCAGTACCGCTAACTCGGAGAGTGAAAAGATGCAAGTAAGGAGAGGAATGCCTTCGGCTACTTCTTGATTGTAGGCTTTAAATGGAAAGTAAGTCTTTTCATTTCTGTTCGAAGTGGCTCATTCTAGGTCCCAGTTACTGGGATTCCTTTTCAGGGGGTTCTTGTTTTCATTGGATGGAAACGCAATCAACTGCACTGACTGGACGGGAGAAACTGCCATTTTCATGTGGCTTCTTTGTCACTCTTAGGTCTAATGGCTTGACTAATCTGGTCAAGACATCCTGGAAAGTCATGGAATGAGCTAGTGGCACACTGCACATGATTAGAGTTTGCTTAAGTCAGTCATATTATAGATCAGTTTCCCCTGTCTGCCCGCGCCCTTCCCTCCACCCCGAAAAAGAATTTCTAGTTTGATTTTTAAAATGGATATTAAGGATCCTGGAGAGAACATTCAGCTCCATTTATAAGGCTTCTAAAATGCCAAGGTCCTACTTGATAATCTTAGGAATACATATTTTGTTTTGTTTTGTTTTGTTTTTAATCATTTTATTAGGGGCTCATACAACTCTTATCACAATCCATACATACATCAATTGTGCAAAGTGCATTTGTACATTCATTGCCCTCATCATTCTCAAAACATTTCCTCTCCACTTAAGCCCCCGGCATTAGGTCCTCATTTTTACCCCTCCCTCCCCGCTCCCCCCTCCCTCATGAGCCCTTGATAATTAATAAATTATTATTTTGTCATATCTTGCCCTGTCCGACATCTCCCTTCCCCCACTTTTCTGTTGCCCGTCCCCCAGGGAGGAGGTCACATATAGATCCTTGTAATCGGTTCCCTCTTTCCAACCCACTCTCCTTCTGCCCTCCCAGTATCGCCACTTGAATGCAACATGCCAGTGAGGAATACATATTAAAAGATTAAGAAGAAATTTTTTGACAGCTTTTAACATATCCATGCATCTTTTTCCCCCCCTTTTAAAAATTCTTATTAGGAACATATGTCAACATTTTTTTGGTCATAGCAGATTTGTCATCTGGCACTTAACACTAATACATAAGATCATCATAAAAGATTATCTTTTGCTTTTAGCTCCTTTACCTTTCAAAATATTCTATAAATTCACTATCTACCCCAAAAAAAATCTTTATAAAGTTACCCATTGCAACATTGTGGTAGCAAAGGATTAGCAGCCAGCAGCAACCTGTCCATGTGGGGCCTGAGTGGATCACTAGTACATGCAGACACTATTACCCCAAGAAGTCTGGTTCTTAGAGTGTGGTCCCAGGCCCCTGCTGGTCACTCAGGTCCATCCAGGGGTCTGCAAGAGCAAAACTGGGTGTCCAGTAGTAGTGTCTCACGTTGGCGCCTGCCTCGGTGTAGCACAAGAGTCCAAAGCTGCCAGAGCCATGGTGTCAGCCCGCCCTCTGCACGCAGTCAGAATCAGCAGCACCCAAGGACATCCTAAGTGAAGCAGTGAAAGCAAGTTTAACAAACACGTCATGCTAGCCCTTGTGTACACAGTTGTGGGAAGCTGCGTGCCGAAGGGTTCAGTGGTAGTGCTGGGACCAAGCACTGTATTTGCAGGAGATTTGAGCTAAGCTGGCCTTTTTTGCCACCTCCCTATCCGTAGAACATGAATTTACTTGACACGACTGACACTCTGGTTATTTAGACTTGGCATTTAACAGATTTTTTGAAAAGTGAATGAAGTAAGTCTGCCACTGCCAAGTATTTGTTTAACAATGAAAAATGGAAAGCTTTGAAGTGAAACATTTGGATGTTGGAAAATGTTATCGCTGTGACCTTGATGGCTTCCCCATGCTTTAAGAATTCTTGTCTGTGGCGATGGGTGGTATAGTACTATTTTTGTGCATTAAGACAGTGTAGAGTGAACTGTGCCAGTGTGGGGTAGATCTGTCTGTGTGCCTGAGTGAGCATTGCACACACGGGTAATGTGCGGGGCTGTAAAGTGCGGCCTGAGAGACCCAGTCACGGTGGAAGGCAGAGCCCTTAGCCCAGTTTCAGAGTTCCCGTTGGGACTGAGCTTTAACAACCGACCTGTACTTGAGTTTTGGTGTAGGGTCTATCAAAAAGAATACAGGCAGCCCCTGTGTGATGGTCCAGTTATTGAAAAGGTGCAGGTGCAGCAAGTGCAGGTGATTGATGAATTTGTCGTGCTTAGGGGTTGGTTCAGTTGTTAAGAGCAAATTTACTCAACAGTGGGGCACACAGAGGTTGTCCTTAAGTCAGGATAATCCTAACTGTAGTTCTATTAAAATATTCCCGACTTTTCTGGCTACTTATCTGTGTCAGGCTAGATCGGCGGTTCTCAACCTTTGGGTCGTGACCCCTTTGGGGGTCGAGCGACCCTTTCACAGGGGTCACCTAAGACCATTGGAAAACACCTAAATATTTCACAATATATAATTATGTTTTGTTTTGTGATTCATCACTGTGCTTTAATTATGTTCAATTTGTAACAATGAAAATACCTCCTGCGTATCAGATATTTACATGACGATTCATAATAGTAGCAAAATGACAGTCATGAAGTAGCAATGGAAATAATGTTATGGTTGAGGTCATCACAACATGAGGACCTGTATGCAAGGGCCTGCGGCATGAGGAAGGTTGAGAAGCACTGCCTAGATTGTCTTTGTTTACTTCAAGCAGGACAGTGTGTCACAGGAGAAGCAATAAGAGAGAGATTTGATTTGCTTGTTGTTTCTTTGTTTACTAAATCTTTATGATTTTCCTCTTTATTTTGATGGGGTTACTAATTTCCTTTGAAAGTATACTGTAATTGATTAAATTCTTTGTAATCTTAAAACCATCTGTTCTAAACCTACTTGACTTCTACATTTGAAAGTTCTGTAACGACATTATTCCCTCTATTTACTTTGTAATTTAAAAATTAAAGATTGACATCCCTGGGGCCCTATTTTCAGTCTTGGAGGTTTGTGTTGCTTTGGATAATTCTAAGTCTGGGCGGCCTTCTGGTGGTGGTGTCCTCTGTGTTACTGTCGGATTATGACTACTGCGGTTAGGTCTCTGAAGAACTCCCCTAGCACAGGGGTTCTCAACCTTCCTCACCCCGCGACCCTTTCACAGTTCCTCACATGGTGGTGACCCCCAAGCATAACATTATTTTCATTGCTACTTCATCACTGCTTTTGCTACTGCTATAAATCAGGCGCCCGTGAAAGGGTCATTCGACACCCAAAGGGGTTGCGACCCACAGGTTGAGAACCACTGCCTTAGGACATCTTGTAATTTCATTCTGGTTTTTATAAGTTGCTTTCATTTATGTTTACATAGAAATGCCCTAATTTCACTATCATATTTGAAGGGCAGTTTTACTAGGTATACGATTCTTAATGTTTTCTTTTTTTGAGCGTTTTATATAATCATTCTATCGCTTTCTTGCGTGAATGACTTCTGTTGAAAAATCTTATTGGTTACTCTTTGTACATTTTTGTTTTGTTTTTCCCAAGCCACTCTCGGGATGCTCCCACTACCCTGGTCCTACATTTGGATTTCGAGAATTGATTATATGCCATGGTGATTTTATCTTGAGTCTATTCTGTTTGAGGTTTGCTTAGAAAAGTTTTCTTCCAACAGCTCTGCAAAAATTTTCTATGTGCTTTTTGTTATTTGTTCTGGAAATCTGATCACATGTAAGTTATTCTTACTGCTATCCCACAGAATTTCTTAAGGTTTTTTTTGGAGGGGATTGGGGTTTTTTTTCCACTCAAACCAAATTCATTTCATGAAGTCCATAGCAACCCTACAAGACGGTAGAATTGCCCCTGTCAGTTTCTGAGTCTTTAACTCTTAAGAGGGTAGAAAGCCCTGCCTTTCCTCCACAGAAAGCTGGTGGTTTTGAACTGCTGACTGTGCCATTAACAGCGTGATGTGTTACCAGCATTGCTCCACAAGCCGATTAGTATTGGGAGATTTGTCTTAAAGCTCACTAATGTGACCTGTTGATTCAATATTACCCCCTTTTCAATGTAATATCTATTTGTGAAATCTTAATATTAAATCAAGATTTCTGCTTGAAAAAAAAAAACCCGACATGAGAGACTTGCAGGGATGTAAAAATCAATGTCACTCTTCTCACTGTCGGTTGTTCTTTTTCAATCCAGTTACTTTTCAGAAAATTGTTATGTTAACCTGTGGTAGGTTTATTATGAGTTTAGTGTGAATAAATACTCTTTGAGTTCTTAATTTCTAAGATCTGACCTTCCTATAAACAAAAACTTTTTGGAATTGTTAATTATTTTTAAGAACAGAAAGAGTTCTTGAAGACCCCCTGTTGATACAGTGGTTTAAGCATTCAGCAGCTAACCGAAAGGTCTGTGGTTTGAATCCACCAGCTGCTCTGGGGGAGAAAGATGAAGCTCTCTGTGTCCCTAACGATGACAGCCTTGGAAACCCTGTGGAGCAGTTCTGCTCTGGCCTACAAGATCAGATTTTCTTCCCCCCCAGGGTCCTGGAGACCAGAGTGTTTGAGAACTGCTAGAACAGTCTGCAGATACATAAAGAAACAGGTAGACCAATGTGATGTGTACTAACGTTTGCGTGGAAAAAGGTCATAGATGGAACTTTGTGTGTGAGCATAATTTCGGAAGGGTGTGAAAGAACTCTGTGTTGGCTGGTTTAGGCAGGAGATGGGGTGAAAGGCAAACTCTGTTGAACCCTTGAATTCTGATGAATGCAATACCCATGTTTTACAAAAGGGAGAGAGGAATTGAAACACTTCTGCCTAGCTGTGTTAAGAGTTTCAGGAAATCTAGGTCAGTCTGTTAATAAAAAGTTGGAACAAGTTTGGAGTAATCTGTACTGCTTTTTCTGGTAGCTTGTTTTTTCGTACTTGTTTGAGAAGGAAAATGAAGTTTGTTTATGTTAGGGCCAGGAAAGTGCAGTTAATATCCAAGTAAATACAGTCATGTTGAAATAGTACTGTAAATCAAGTAGGTAGCCATTTCCCCAGCAGGGCCTAAAATGTATTGAATGTAAGTTTTAGGGAGGAATAATTTGATTAGTGCCTTTTCTTAATGGCAGTATTTTACTAGGTTCCTAGGAAAGAGATTGGGTTTATTTTTAGAAGAACGTTAGAATTTATAGTTCTGTCCTTTAAAAGTTTTTGACTATGTGCTGCATGAAATGGGGAAGTAGAAAAGCTAAGAAAGTGTTTTGACATTAGAATTAATACAGAGAGTTCTTTTTAAAACTCCTAACCTCTGAGGCTCTGGGAATTTTTCAATAACTAAATAATTCAATTGTATTTATTATCTGCTGTTAAATGTGTCTTTTGATCACTCTTTTAATACTTTTAACCCTTGGGTAGATAAAATATCTTTTTATGAAAAGAGAAAATTATTTTAATGCAACGCTTCAGGTTTTTTAAATATAAAATGCTGTTAAGACACATTTCTTTGAATACGGAAATATCCTTTCCAGAGCTCTTTGAAGAAGTTTAGAGGAAGATATTATTACCTGATTCTGCTCATTAGTCATAATTGAAAGTCTGTCCATTATGTGGAAATCATTTTCCCTCAGGTTCTTTAGTTAACAAAGGATGCTATTTAATAGAGTTAAAGGAGCTTCTAAAAATTATTGAACACACAGTAGATAGTTAATTTTGAGTTTTACTTTTATTTGTGCATTTGCTTGTTTAATATTAGACATTTTAATGCTTTCATATTTTTCTTTTGATTTTCAGCACAACTGTGCTGTTTTGGAAACACCACAGTTAGTATTTTTCTTATTTTATGTATGTGGGAATTGAAAATCACGCCTGGTGTCCTATCGGTTTCTTAAGTGCACTTGCTCCTTGATTATCACCATGGGTAGATTCCCAAGACTAGGTCGTTAGGAAGAAGTCTGCTGCATGCAAAACTGGAGGCTGAGCACATGCGGACCCCACAGTGAGGCTCCCTGTGTGACTGCCCAAGCATACGTTACATAATGGCCAAACCGCTGAGCCTTGAGGTCCAGGCAGCTGACGCGGAGCCAGTGTACCTCCCTTCACACCTACAGTGGTCATTACTGCCCGGTGCGCATGGTTCATCCGCAAAACGTGGGGTGGGGGTGGGGGCGTAGATTTTTAGAGCTCTCGTAAGGGTGAAATGCTGACGGAGATAGCCATCGAGGAATGGGGATTTATAAAGCAGAATTTTAGAACAAGACTTAGGGTACTCACGTACCTAGACCTAAGGCTTGGGTCTTGCCCTCTGTGGCCTTGATGTGTAGTGGCGGCACCTCCCTTCCACTGCCAGTGGGAGTGGGGTGTGAGTGTGGTGGTGGGCTGTTTGAGGGTCACCCAGGTCAGGTGTGAGTTTTTGTTCTTGAGCTGTTACTTTTGTTTTGAGGTAGTGACAGATCTTGAAGGACGGAAAATAGGAAAAGTTAGCCCGAGTTGAGGCTGGTGATGGCGTGCAACTCCCCTTGTTGGAGAACTGCTCGCAGCCCCAGGTTATCAGAACGCGCCCACTGAGCGGTAGACCAGAGACCCCGCTGCCATTGAGTCGATAATGACTCCGAGCAACCGGGGTGGGGTTTCTGGGACCACTTCTTTACAGCTGAGCGGGAACATCTGCATAAGGGCCCGGGAAACCATCCACCCCTGTTCACAGCACACGCCTCACCAAAGAGAAGCAGTTCTAGCCATCACATAGGAGCGGGTTTTTTATTTTTATTTTATTTTTTTTAATATTCTACATTTCCCTGATGTCTTTTTTTTTTAACATTTTATTAGGGGCTCATACAACTGTTATCCCAATCCATACACACATCAATTGTGTAAAGCGCATTTGTACATAGTTT